>NW_027466488.1:12845000-12877500 GCF_050575085.1 Anarhichas minor
CTGATAGCAGGCTATGTACCTATCACTGACTGAGGACAATGTATGAAGGATTACTAACTTGTTTGTAGTGCACTATGACACCTGGAAGGTGTACTCAGAACAGTCCAAAAATGTAACGCTGGACACTTCTCACCCTCAGCGGTCTCTATCTTGGCTACGTAGCAGAAGGGGAGGTTCCAGTGAGTACCGCACTATACAAATGAAAGTTGAGTACCACTAACTGTAGTCATAGAGAAGCCATGAGTATTGTTTTTGGGGGTTATTTAACAGTCTGTCATGATTTGGTACCACAAACGAGCTAGCTAGCTAACAGCGGCGATCAATTCTAGTGAGTGCACAACAGCAGTGTTCGATTTCCGACAAAACTACCCTGTCGAAATTCACGCACTACGCAAGTACATAGAGTACACAGTGTACTGCTTGGTGTACTCACAGAAGTATCCGAATTGAGACACAGCATTAGTTTCACCCACAATATAAATAGAAAAAGACTTACGTCAATTACGTTTTGAGGGAAACATATGTTTTTTTATGTATATATAATATAATAATAAAAGTCATTTATTTTAACCCAAACTAAACCAAGTAGTTTTGACTAAACAAACCCTTCATCACTCTAAAAAGTTATATTTCGCTGGTAAGTGAGTGATTGAACTATTTTGAAGTTAGTCACTGAAGTACAGACAGTTGTTGAAATAGTTGTTATTTACACTGACAGAGAGGCACTAACTGGTCCAGAGCTACTCATTTTATCCAAATCATCGATCTGTTACCTGATTTATATTCCTGCACCTGTGCGTTCTGTGTCACACCAGGTACAGTGGTGTGAAAAAGTGTTTGCCCCCTTCCTGATTTCTTATTTTTTTGCATGTTTGTCACACTTAAATGTTTCAGATCATCAAACAAATTTAAATATTAGACAAAGATAACACAAGTAAACACAAAATGCAGTTTTTAAATGAAGGTTTTTATTATTAAGGGGGAAAAAAATCCAAACCTACATGGCCCTGTGTGAAAAAGTGATTGCCCCCCCCTGTTAAAACATAAATTAACTGTGGTTTACCAAAGTAATTGAGATCTATCAGTCTGGAAAAGGTTACAAAGCCATTTCTAAAGCTTTGGGACTCCAGCGAACCACAGTGAGAGCCATTATCCACAAATGGTGAAAACATGGAACAGTGGTGAACCTTCCCAGGAGTGGCCGGCCGACTAAAATTACCCCAAGAGCGCAGCGACGACTCATCCAAGAGGTCACAAAAGACCCCAGAACAACATCCAAAGAACTGCAGGCCTCACTTGCCTCAATTAAGGTCAGTGTTCATGACCCCACCATAAGAAAGAGACTGGGCAAAAATGGCCTGCATGGCAGAGTTCCAAGACGAAAACCACTGCTGAGCAAAAAGAACATAAAGGCTCGTCTCAGTTTTGCCAGAAAACATCTTGAAGATCCCCAAGACTTTTGGGAAAATACTCTGTGGACTGACGAGACAAAAGTTTAACTTTTTGGAAGGTGTATGTCCCATTACATCTGGCGTAAAAGTAACACGGCATTTCAGAAAAGGAACATCATACCAACAGTAAAATATGGTGGTGGTAGTGTGATGGTCTGGGGCTGTTTTGCTGCTTCAGGACCTGGAAGACTTGCTGTGGTAAATGGAACCATGAATTCTGCTGTCTACCAACAAATCCTGAAGGAGAATGTCCGGCCATCTGTTCGTGACCTCAAGCTGAAGCGCACTTGGGTTCTGCAGCAGGACAATGATCCAAAACACACCAGCAAGTCCACCTCTGAATGGCTTAAGAAAAACAAAATGAAGACTTTGGAGTGGCCTAGTCAAAGTCCCGACCTGAATCCGATTGAGATGCTGTGGCATGACCTTAAAAAGGCGGTTCATGCTCGAAAACCCTCCAATGTGGCTGAATTACAACAATTCTGCAAAGATGAGTGGGCCAAAATTCCTCTACAGCGCTGTAAAAGACTCATTGCCAGTTATCGCAAACGCTTGATTGCAGTTGTTGCTGCTAAGGGTGGCCCAACCAGTTATTAGGTTTAGGGGGCAATCACTTTTTCACACAGGGCCATGTAGGTTTGGATTTTTTCCCCCTTAATTATGAAAACCTTCATTTAAAAACTGCATTTTGTGTTTACTTGTGTTATCTTTGTCTAATATTTAAATTTATTTGATGATCTGAAACATTTAAGTGTGACAAACATGCAAAAAAATAAGAAATCAGGAAGGGGGCAAACACTTTTTCACACAACTGTATATATATACACATATACATATATATATATATATATATACACACATACATATATATATATACACACATACATATCCATATATATATATATACACACATACATATACATATATACACACATACATATACATATATACACATATTTATACATATACATATATACACATATATATACATATATACACATATATATACATATATACAAATATATATATATACATATATACACATATATATATACATATATACAAATATATATATACATATATATATACATATATACACATATATATATACATATATACAAATATATATATACATATATACACATATATATATACACATACACACATATATATATACACATACACACATATATATATACATTTACACACATATATATACATATACACACATATACATATACATATACACACATATACATATACATATACATATATACATATCTATATCTATATACATATATACATATCTATATCTATATACATATCTATATCTATATACATATATACATATCTATACACATATACATATCTATATATCTATATACATATACATATCTATATACATATATATACATATACATATCTATATACATATATACATATACATATCTATATACATATACATATCTATATACATATACATACATATACATATCTATATACATATACATATCTATATACATATCTATATACATATACATATCTATATACATATATATACACATATATACATATACATACACATATATAACTATACATATACATATATATACATATATATACACATATATAACTATATATATACACATATATACATATACATATATACATATCTATATACATATATATACACATATATACATATACATATATACATATCTATATACATATATACACATATATATATACACATACACACATATATATATACACATACACACATATATATATACATTTACACACATATATATATACATATACACACATATATATATACATATACACACATATATATATACATATACACACATATACATATATACATATATACATATATACATATCTATATCTATATACATATATACATATCTATATCTATATACATATATACATATATATACACATATACATATCTATATACATCTATATACATATACATATCTATATACATCTATATACATATACATATCTATATACATATATACATATACATATCTATATACATATATACATATACATATCTATATACATATATACATATACATATCTATATACATATACATATATACATATACATATCTATATACATATATACATATACATATCTATATACATATACATATATACATATACATATCTATATACATATACATATCTATATACATATCTATATACATATACATATATACATATCTATATACATATATACATATCTATATACATATATATACACATATATACATATCTATATACATATCTATACACATATATACATATCTATATACATATCTATATACATATATACATATCTATATACATATATATACACATATATACATATACATATATATATACATATATATACACATATATACATATACATATATATATACATATATATACACATATATACATATACATATATATATACATATATACATATACATATATATATACATATATATATACATATATACACACATATATACATATCTATATACATATATATACACATATATACATATCTATATACATATCTATATACATATATACATATCTATATACATATCTATATACATATATACATATCTATATACATATATATACACATATATACATATACATATCTATACATATATATACATATCTATATACATATACATATCTATATACATATATATACACATATATACATATATACATATATATACACATACACATATATACATATATATACACATACACATATATACATATATACACATATATACAAATATACATATATATACACATATATACAAATATACAAATATACATATATATACACATATATACAAATATACATATATATATACATATATACATATACATATATATACATATATACATATATATACATATATACATATATATACATATATATACATATATACACATATATACATATATATACATATATATACATATATACATATATACATATATATACATATATACATATATACATATATATACATATATACATATATACATATATATACATATATACATATATATACGTATATACATATATACATATATATACGTATATACATATATACGTATATACGTATATACATATACGTATATACGTATATACATATATACGTATATACATATATACGTATATACGTATATACGTATATACGTATATGTATATACGTATATACGTATATACATATATGTATATACGTATATACGTATATGTATATACGTATATACATATATACATATATGTATATACGTATATACATATATACATATACGTATATACGTATATACATATATACATATACGTATATACGTATATACATATATACATATATGTATATACGTATATACATATATACATATACGTATATGTATATATGTATATACATATATACGTATATACATATATACATATACGTATATGTATATATGTATATACATATATACATATATGTATATACATATATACATATATGTATATACATATATACATATATGTATATACATATATACATATATGTATATACATATATACATATATGTATATACATATATACATATATGTATATACATATATACATATATGTATATACATATATACATATATGTATATACATATATACATATATGTATATACATATATGTATATACATATATGTATATACATATATACATATATGTATATACATATATACATATATACATATATACATATATATATATATGTATATACATATATGTATATATGTATATATGTATATACATATATACATCTATGTATATACATATATACATATATACATATATGTATATACATATATACATATATATATATATGTATATACGTATATACATATATACATATACGTATATGTATATATGTATATACATATATACATATACATATATACATATATATATACATATATGTATATACATATATACATATATATATATATATATATATATATACATATATATATATGTATATACGTATATACATATATACATATATGTATATATGTATATATGTATATACATATATACATCTATGTATATATGTATATATGTATATACATATATACATCTATGTATATACATATATACATATATACATATATGTATATACATATATACCACAAACGTTCACAAAACGTTTGTGGTACCAACTGGTAGGCACTCCAGATACCCACATAAATAACAAAGTGAGTTTCCCAGTTTATGTCCTTCATCTAAAGACGATTTGTTAGAGACCCAAACAGGGCTAAGAGGAGTTTGAATATTGGACTTTTCATCAGGGGAACACAAACATTCCTCCAAATATATGCTAATATTGCTTTGTGCCTGCTGGATGTGGAAAGGCTACAGTTGCTGACATGTTAACCACATTAACTTTGTAAGTTGATAATGTTACAAATGTTAAGAGTGATTTTTAACTTGTTCCATACAATGATACTAAGACTGAAACTAATTAATATTTGTTGTTGGCTGTATAAAAACAACAACAAAGTAAAAGTAGAGTCGGTGATAATTCCATGTGGGTTCGTCATACTGAAGCCATTGTAACATAAAAAACTATTCTGTAACCATACTTTAAGTAACATGTCTGGATGTAAATTCCAATTGAAAAAGGCAGTGTCCGTTTTGCACATTTGTACAATGTGGCCATTGTGACATGTTCAAGTTCAGACATTCACCACCACGGTAAATAAAACAAAGAGAAATACCAACTACCACATTAAGACTCTGGTGCTTTTGGACTGCGGAAAGAAGTGTGTGTACAGCTGACTCCCTTCCATGGATTCTGCTGAAATGTTCAGCACTGCACAGCGTGACAGCACTTGTGCAATGGCGTTCCCAAGTAGTCAAGTTCAGCTAGTAGCATCAAAGAATGTCAGGCTGAAGATGAAGTTCTCTTTTTTTTCCACACAATAGAGGAATCTCGGATAATGATGCTGAGGAGACGTTCCCTCTGTACTCTGTCAGGTGGGATGGGACAGGACTGATTTCTAGCATACCAAGTCATGGCTCTCACACAAATCAGTCTCTTTTGAACTGGAACTCCGCCTACAACCAATCTTTGGGGTATTAACACTGGAAAAATGTCTGTCAAATGTTTTCATTTTGCTCCTTCATGAAGAGCAGCAGCTGTGGTCAGTTTTAATTCATGTCCGTTGGCAACACGGTGGCAACACGTTTTCATGGCAGAGACACGTTCACATGATTTGCATGACAAAAGGCCTCTTGCTGTCTACTGTAGGTTTAAACAGTAATACAGCAACACGGTGTTTTATCAGCATGTGCCCTGGTATCTTGGTATTATGAGTCTTATTACAGTTCTGATCATATTTGGGATGTGAAGTTTACAGTGAACATCTAGAATTACTATTCAGCTCACTGTGTACATGATTCTGTAATGATCTATACAGCTTTTCTCCTATCTTTATCAAGAGAATGTTCTTTCGCTTCAGATTTTGCAATGTTCTCCCTCAAAACCCACAATGAGGCAAGGATCTTTCATTGGTCAACACTACACCTGGCATTCTATTGGTTGGGGAATTCTGACAGGGTTGTTACACAAAAGAAATCCAAGAGCATACGAGAAATCTGAGAGCGGACGTTTCACGAGCACACAGAAGCAGCCTGAGTGTGAGGAGAAGAGCTGGAGCTGGAGGGCAGGGAATCTGTGCAAGGTTTCTGATCATCTGCAGGTATGTCTTTACTCTTCTAAGTAAACTGAGTTACTTCAACAGTTTCTGGTGAACCCTTCTAGTCTCTGGTGTATTTAACACGTTGTACCACCACCGGATCAGGCTTATCTATCACCCGCTTCTAATCTTATCAGCCAATTGAATGGGCGCTGCCAGCGGTTATCAACCTACAACTACCTATCTACACCTACTAGTAGGCTCAGTTTGGCCCGTCTCAAGCATTAGAATGGGAGTGATAAGAAGATGATCATGATTATGGATGAGGTGTTTAGAAGCGATGGTATCCAGGTTTCTGTGGGACTATTGTAAAAGGCATATCTAGGTCCATAGACCAGGACAAGGGGCCAGGTCTCTTAAACCAGGATGTGATGTCTAAATCGACAAACACATTATCAGGGCATTCCAAATCCTGATCATAACCAGAATACTAGTGTTCATGTGACATGTTAAAAATCAATGGTTAAATGTAAACTTTTTGGGTCCCCGGACAGCAAAGTCAAAATACAACATCTGACCATTTATCACCTTGATGCGTCTGTGAAACCAAAAGAAGCTCAAATAAGCTGTAATTGTCCCTTACATGCCACGTGGCAGGGTTCTGCCAGTGAGGTCAGAACCCCCGGGGCCCCAGATCTTGTTGTCAAGGAGGGGCATCCCACGATTGTCACTTTCACCCACAAACAGCGAGTTTTTCACCTGCTGACGAGAGCCGTCATCATCTGGAAAGGTCCCTCCACTGCACACACAGACGGGTAGAGGAAGTTATTGCTCTACACATAGTATAGACGACATGTGTAGAACAAAACATTTCAGATAAAGAGGTAACTACATACTGAGAACACAAAGCAGCAGAGGCCGAGCTGCTATCGAGCCAGAAAATACATGATCATGATAGATATTAATCTACTGTCAGAGTTTATGAGGGACGAAAAATAAAACAAACACACTTTACATAAGGAAGACAAATGCCTCATTCCCACTGCATGGTACCGCTAAATACAACTCTACTCGACGCACTTTTAGTCCCAGACTTTTGTGAATTTTGTTTCCACTACAGATAGAACCTTCTCAGTGTAGGCGGGACTGGATCCATTCAGCAGCAACCAAACAGAGGAACATCTACACTTTGTCACTGCATAGATTTGTGGGCTGCCATTATTTAAAATCAAGGTCCAGGGAAATAAAACAATGGGGGTCACTATTGATTGTTGCTGGGTTATTTAAAAATGGCGGGTTTGTGCAGGATTTCCTGTGTCAAGCTAGTGATGTTTATCTCTGACCAATCAGTGATCTGCGTTTTTTAACTCCAGCTAGTATCGGCTCAGCTCACTTGGAACCTCAACTGACATGGTACTATAAAACGTACTGGGTACTATCCAGAACTTTTGCGAATGGAAAAACGAAGAGGGCAGTTCCAAGCTAGTCGAGTTGAGCCGCGCCATACCATGCAGTGGAAATGAGGCTAACGTAATCAGTCCGGGGATATGCAACACAAAGTATCAATAACTGTTTTATTTATTTGTATCATTTTTGAGTGTGTATGTGTGTTAGCCTAGTTTTGTGTCCTTTTCCAACACGTAACAAAGGAGCATTAATGGTCATGGTAAAATAAAAGACTATATCATGCAATAAATGAGAAAAACAATAAAACTATTGTAATTTTCTTCAGATGCTCGTTCTATGAGTGGGTAGGAGGTACTTTAAAATCTATGACACTTCTAACACCTCGGATACACGGACATGTACACAGACAGCTGCAGACATGAGGGGCGCTACGAGGTCACCACGGTCCCCGGATGTCCACAGAGCCGACACGTACACCCTCTGATGAAGACATTCATGGTTACATGGACCCTAGTGGACCTTTGTATAACTTCAGTTTAGGAGCATCTTAAGATAAGGTGTTTTTGGGAAACATCTATTAAGCTTAAGAAGGATTTACAATCCTTTTAACATTACTTTAAGATGACCTGAGGCTAGAAGTCACAGAGAAAAGCTCATTGACACTGCAGTACATTGTAAAGAGTTCTTATAGTAGGAGCACAAAGTTCAACAGTAAGATGTTTGTATTAAAAGCACACTTTAAAAAAATTATACATTTTTGTGATAATCAAAAGGGAAAGTAGACTATAAATGATAAATCACACAGTGCATATTGTTCCAGTGGTATTTCTAAATGATTTCTAAATTCTAAACAGTTAGTGATAAAGTCACTGAACTAGAAAATGAGAAACCTGAAAGCTGAAACCATTTTGAATAATGAACGTACGGCATTACAGCATTCTGCAGTGTTCTCTGTAATCCACAGTGTGAGGCGGAACTTAGAATGTACAGGGCGTCTGTCTACCATCCATCACTGCAGTTAGCTGAAGCTAAAACTATTAAGCTAGCTAGCTGCAGCTCGATGCCGTATGCACATGAGATCTTTTGATATCTCTCTGTGTAGCAATGTTTATATGTAACAAGTACAGAGTGGTATTAAAGGGGAACCAGATCAGTGTACCCGTCATGGCTCGTACTACTCAGCATGAGAAGACAGCCGTATAATGTCTTCTGTGGCTCAACACTGACTGGTCCAGTCTTTGCTCAAATGTTCCCTCAGATGCCAACAGAAATGGAATCATTCTACATTAATGAATGTCAGCATTGGCAGTTGTGTTGGATGTTGTCGCCGCAGCAGGAGAGATTAGCTTTCGCCGTCAATATAGCGGCAGTGGAAAATTGATTTCTTAAGTGGACTACATTTACCATCAGCAATGATTGGACATCTATATGAAGGTGGTGAATTTCCCTTGAAGGTCAGGATATCTCAACCTATGCTGCACAGTTATTCTTTTTTAAATCTGTGTCTTGTGTCTCTCTAAACTTCATGTAAGTGTTACACTAAATAACTGGCGAGCCTTTAAGCACATGAGCATCATGCCTATCAGGTCTCTCTGCCTATCAACACATTGGACAGGTAGTACTTAAAGCCATTTTTGTGTATGTATTTAAATGTGCATTCACATTAGGTGTTATTAAAAGACCTGCACAACATAAAATGGCTGAATCTCATCTTTCTGTGTATTCCAGTCAACATGTGGTAAGAATTGGGACAGACTGCCCAGCTGACCTGACACAATGAAGCGATGTATTTAGCTATATTGACATCTAAAAAGAACGACGGCAGAGATTGTTAGAGATGACAAAAGCTCATCTTTTTTAACTGTACTGGCACACAGCCTCAGTGGGCTGCCTTACGTCATTATTTTGCCAAAGCTCTGTTCCCCCGAACACACTGAGACACCAAGCTGGCGTTTAAAGACTCATACATGCTGTTTTCATCTGGACACCCTGTTTTGTAAAGTCTGATGAAAACTTCTCACCAATTCCCACCTTTGTGACCATCACACCCATAAATGACTTCCTACACTGCATCAAAGCGCTCTGTTTCCCAGTGCATCCCCAACAGACTCCTTATAAGGTGTTTTCCAATTACTCTTACAGACAGGGTGAGAGAGAGAGGATCATGCATACACTGGTAAATACAAACACAAGTCCATTATTTCTGTCCATAGAGATATGAACCGTGTGTGTGTGGGGGGGGGGGGGGGGGGGCTCATACCTCGCCAGAGTGAGGCCAATGCCATTATCAGCAAATCTAAACAAGAAAGAGAGAATATTATCACTGTGAGGACAGCAACAGTCTGAGGTCTCCAGTGAATGAATACACACACACACACACACACACACACACTCTGAAGGTTATCATTCTCATTAGATATAGGATGAATTTCTCCCTTTTATCTGCACACGTGCACAATAGAAAACAACCTGTGCTGCATGAACATAATGATGGTATTAAATAAGTGTAAGTTCACAAACTCAGACAAACATACATTCAGTCAACTAATTGATAAAGATCTCTATCACTGTATCAATGTCGTAGGCCTACATACTGGCAGTCATCCAGCCAGACATCCCCTCCTCTCAGCCAGGCTCCGTGGTCCTGGTTCTTATAGGCTACAAAATGGTGGATTAGAGCAGGGACTCTGGGTTTGAAGGGATCAGCGTCCTGGTGGGGGCCATACCTAAACAATTCAACAGACACACAGAGAAGAGATGACAGTGTTCACTTGTAATGTCATTGTATTGAGATGCATTGTATACCTATGAGTGTGCTGTGCATGCAGGACTGCAAAGTAACTAATTACAAACGTTGTGCAATACACATGTATTTCTTATAGAACTCTATTTTTCTTCTGAGAGTTGTTAACAAACATTTAGAAAAACATATAAAACGCAACAATTTGTATTTCTGAAGGAACATAAACCCACTTTAAAATATCTAAACTAATGTAAATATGCTCTGTATAATCAGTATATGATTGGATCAGAATATAATAGTCCTTTGAACATCAGTTAGAGATATATTGCAATAGGGCTCTGCTTATCTTTTGTGTTGTTTTACTCTGGTTCGACTCCACATGGACTGAAGGCCTTTGCATACCAAATCCGTAGTTTTCATAGAAAATTGTTAAAGGTTTAAAAATAAATACAACCTCATGTTGTGTAGAGGTTGTGCTCTGCTAACTAGCACCATCCATCGCTCTCACATAATTCATTCAGTTTTGCTTCAAATCAAATAATCAAACACCTCAGACTCAGTGTGCAAGGTTTCTGTGCGTAACAATTTTTATCAGATAACGGATTATAAAAATGCATACAAAAATATGTACTTGGTGCGCAAAGGTTTTTAGACTTGAGTTGGACATGGTCTTATCACAGCCCTGGCACGAGTATGCAATTTGAATATAGAGGCAGCTACACAATGTAAATACACTGAAAAAATACTATCCTTGAATAGGATCATACATATGGTTTGATATGATGAAAATCCTAAAGATTACAGCTTTAATTGATTTGTGTTCATATTCTTTCAGCAGGACAGAATAACTTAGAGTTCTGCTGTTCCTGTCCAGTCAGGATCACTTTCCATTACAAGTTGATTTTGACAGTCCGAGAGAAAGCTTTCTGAGAGAGACAACATGTCCTACCTTTGCAGAGCGTCATTGAAGTGAGAAGGGACTGGTGTGTAGGGTGTATTCACATTGAAGTGATGAGGTCAAGATGACACCGAGCACATGGGACTAACTATGACACAGCCTGCTGCTCTACTTTTGCACTTCTTCTTGAGTTGATTTCAAAAACACTCCCTGCTTTGATTCCATTTTAAAATACCAACATTTGTTTGCTTCAAACCGTCAACAGCAAACATGACCATTACAGACTGTGAATCCGTCATGCTGAATTATACTGGGTGTGATGTGACATCAGCTTGTCATACAGGGTGTTTGCTTGTTACAGTCTGACCTGGCTCCAATCAGAGACAGGAAGGGTCTCTTGTCCTTGTCGTTTGCCTGGGTGGTCTTTACTCCATTATCAAGGATCATTCCAGCCTGGAACAGAAAGAAGAAAAATTACATGGTCAAGCATATAAGACACCAAACACAAAGAATAAAGAATTTAGCAATGTTAGAAATAGGTTAGACATAAGATTGACAGTCAGAAGTTGAGTTACGGGTTTTTGCTATCAACAGATTCTCTATATGAATGTGAAATTAAGTGAATATTCAAGTTGCACTCTAGTTATGAAAATAACGGACTTTTTAGTTGAGCTGAAACAATTATTTCCCACCGAGAGAAGAGTACATTGCTTGTTGGCTTCTTTATCCAATAAATTAGGTGCAACTGCAGAGAATAAGAAACGGTTTATTGCCAAGTATGTTTGCACTTAATAAATAAATTTGACTTGGTGATTGGTGCATTACAATAAACACAGTGGAATAGTATAGAGACATAATTCAAAATAATTGGGTGAGCCACAATTGTTCTTGCCCGCCTCACGGTCCAACAAGTCACGGAGGGATGGCAGATTGCAGCCAATCACCCTCTCAGCAGAGTGAATGATACACTGCAGTCTGCCCTTGTCCTTGGCAGTGGCTGCAGTGTGGTGAACTCAGTGAGGAAGGACTCAGTGATGGCAGTGTAGGAGTGCACCATCATTGTCTTTGGCAGGCTGGACTTCTTCAGCTCCTACTTGAGGTCCTGGGTTATATCTGCAGCAGGTCAATAGATGGTCGATCTCCTACCTATAGACGGACTCATCCCCACCAGAGATGAGTCCAATTAGGGCGGTGTCATCCACAAACTTCAGGAGTGTAACGGACCGGTGAGTAGGGGTGCAGCTGTTGGTGTACAAAGAGAAGAGTATTGATGGTGCTGATGGTCCAAGAGACTGAGACGTGTTTCCCCAGCTTCAAACGCTGCTTCCTCCTCGGTGGCTCTGGGATTGATGGTTGTGAGGCGAGGCCCCTGCTGAGCTGGGGTAGGGGGAGCTGGTGGACGTAATCTTTACTTTTGCGGCTCTTTCTAGACACATGTTGAACAGCCCAGCTCTCATTTATATCACCAGTCTCAGTGAATATCCTGCTCGATGTTGTGGTCCTGACAGTGTTTGTGGAG
Source organism: Anarhichas minor (assembly GCF_050575085.1). Lineage (NCBI taxonomy): Eukaryota > Metazoa > Chordata > Actinopteri > Perciformes > Anarhichadidae > Anarhichas > Anarhichas minor. Next base: position 12,858,757 of record NW_027466488.1, read on the forward strand.
ATTTAATAAAGATGTCTACTAACCCTGACCTGTTCACGTCTCTCTCTGGTTTTAAAATGTCCGTAGCTTTGGGTAGCTGCTCTCATCTCAGAAATGTGAATTTGTTTCATAATGTTATGAACTTCAAATAGCCAGGCTTGTGCGTGTGTGATAGTTTCAACCAGCATTAAGGACTATTTGACATCAAGAGGGAAGAAAGACTCGTCCACACTGACTATGGGCGACTGTGACTCAGTGGTAGAGCAGGGTAGTCCTTTAATCAGAGGGTAGGCGGCTCCATCCCTGGCTTCGTTAGTCCATGTCGATGTGTCCTTGGGTAGGCTGTGCAGGCTGCGGGAGCAACTTGGGGTTAAGTGTATAGATGACTGTGTAGTTAGAGTCCTGATGAATCCTGCATGGTAGCCCCTGTCATCAGTTTAATAATACAAATAATAATATTTAAAAAAGTATTTATATTAGGCTTGGGGCCTGTATAATTTAGCACGAGATGTTTTTTTAGCGTCATCACGTGGCACTCAATTAGGAGAATGTGATGTATGTAGCTATGAAATGCATACTTACAAACGTTTATTCAATAGGTTTCTGGTTTTCAAACGAGCCAGCAGGAAACGATAAAAATAGTTGATATTCGTTAGCATGCTATAGCTACAGCTCATCAGATCTAACAGCTGTCATTTCAGCCTGCCTTTGTCTACTTCTGTCTGATATCAAGGACCAGCTGTTAACAAAAATGTCCAAGAATTTCCATTAAAAAATTATCAATTAGTGAACTATTGAATGACCTCCTTTCACATCCAGCAGAACATCCAGCAGAACACAGCCTGAGCATTCTATTGGGATATTTTGACACATTGAATTCAAGTCCCATATTGACTTTCCTTGTAGCTTTGGGTTGGTGATAACCAACTCCTGAGAAAAAGATCTGTGACTTGCTTCACCTGCTCTTTTACTTAAGCTCTCTGCCGTTTTTTTTAATTGAATTTGGAAGTTCAACCTCAGCTCCTATAAGTCTATAATAAACTGCGTAGCAAAACACGGACACTCAGACCCTTGAGAGCAACAATTTAGGCCAATAAAACCAATTAAAACCACATCTTTTGATCTCACGGCCATTACAGCATAGAATTATGCATTCTAATATATCTATCTAGAGCCCTGGCTTCAGAATTGTAGTTTTTACTATTTAGCACCAGATTAAGCCACTTTCTCATGGGGCGAATATATGCTATTGTCCTGATGTCCACTTGAGGTATAGCTATTGTATTATGGAGCAATGATTAGCAAGAAAAATTCAAGTCAAAATCCCCCAAAGCATTAAGTATATCAATATTATATCCATCCGTCTCAAATCTCACTAAGTGGAGCTTTCCCATAATCATGCCAGAAACATTCAATTTAACATCCATCCAAGTAACAAAGCTAGGGTCTCAAACTCAACTTACCTGGGGGCCGCTGGAGGTAGAGTCTGGGTGAGGCTGGGCCGCATCAAGTATTCCAAAAAAAAGTACAACTGATCCAATCTTCATTAATAACAGTTCAGAACATGAACGGTTCTTCAGAACATAGGCTTCTCTTGCCTACTCCTTGCTACCAGAGACCTGGCAGCGCTTCCTCTCACACAGCTCAGCCACATTTGGCTTGAGGGAGGAAGCAGTTGAGACCCTCAGTATGGCTTGAAGATGCTCATCAGTAAGTTTGGACCTGTACTTTGACTTATTAAAGTTCATGGTTGAGAAGAGCTTTTCACACAGATATGTGCTCCCAAAAAGGCACATGGTCCGCTTGAACATCCTGGAAAGCTCAGGGAAGGTGGGGGGCAATTCTCTCAAAAATTATCCAAGCTTGTCTGCTATTCCACTCACCTCCCTTTGAGTTCAGAATTGCACTGCAGGTCAATGAGCTCCATTTGAAGCACAGGAGGGGCATCTTGCACATCAAAGGAGAAGGGGTCAGCAAAGATTTGAAAAGTGGCTCTGTGTGTCTTGAAGTCTGCAAACCTGTGATCAAATTCCTCCTGTAGGTTTACAATGGCATCAGCATACTTCTCACCACTGAATGGTGTGCCCGCACCCATGAGTGCCTTGCATGTTGGGAAATGGCAGAAGTTTGTCTGAGAGAGCTGGGCTTTCCATAACACAAGTTTTGTGGAGAATGCTCTGACGTTGTCATAGGCAGCACTGACAAGCTGCCCTTGGCCTTGTAACTTCTTGTTCAGTACATTCAGCTCCTGTGTGATGTCAACAAGAAAAGCTAAGTCCATGAGCCATTTGGGATCACTTAGCACAGGAACAGCCATCCCATCCTTCTCCATGAAGGCTTTCACTTCTGCTCTCAACTCAAAGAACCTCTTCAAGGCGTTTCCCCTGGTGAGCCAACGTACCTCGGTGAAGTAGAGGACATCCTCATATGCTGACTCTATTTCCTCCAAAAAGGCGCGGAACTGCCGTTGCTTTAAGCCCCTGGATCTAATATGGTTGATGCATTTCACAACAACAGACATCACATTGTCAAACTTCAGGCATTTGCTGCAAAGGGCCTGCTGATGGATAATGCAGTGCAGAGCAATGGCCTCCTCCACACCCTCCTCTTCCAGTTTTCTTTGAACAAGTGCCACCAGTCCATTTTTCCTCCCTGTCATTGATGGTGCTCCGTCGGTTGTTATTCCAGCAAACCTCTTCCATGTTAAACCGGCATCCACAATGGCATCACAGAATATCTCCTGAGCGGTGGTCTGGCCATGCATTGGAATCACTGTGAGCAACTCCTCCATCACTTCAAAACTGTCATCAACTCCGCGGACATATATTGCGAGCTGCGCAGTGTCAGTGATGTCTGTGCTCTCATCAAGAGCAACTGAGAATGCACAGAAATGTTTGGCTTTCTCCCGCAGTTGATCATATATGTTACCTGACAGGTCAGAAATGCGCTCTGCCACTGTGTTGGCTGAAAGGCTGATGTTGCTAAACTGACTCTTTTTTTCCGGACAGACTATACTTGCAGCCTGTAACATGCAAATGTTTATGAACTCGCCTTCTTTGAATGGCTTTCCCGCCTTGGCGATCATCTCACTCACCACGTAGCTCGCTTTGCTCGCTTTCTTAAAAAAATCTTGTCGCCTCAGTAAACATGTTTTAAGATCGCCGACCCGGGCCTCTCTCTCATCTCCCTGGTATTTTGTATACTCCTCGGCATGTCTCTTTGAGTAATGACGTTTGAGGTTGTACTCCTTATGTACCGCGACTTTCTCTGTGCATATAAGACACGTCGGAGTGCCCCGGTGCTCAACAAAAAAATATTCCTCTCCCACTTTTCCTGGAATTGTCTGTGCTCTTCGCCAACTTTTCTCTTCATGGCAGGTTTTGAGAAAGACATGACTGGGACTGGGTGAGATATATTTTCCTTCCACTTGGTGTCACTCCTGAATCACGTTTCAACCAAGTGACGAGTTTCGCTAATTCACGTTATAAATATAAAACGCCCACAACGACTCGCGCAACAACTCGGCAAAAAGGTGCACGTGAGAAAAACGCGCGGGCCGCATTAACATTACACTTTTATGTTAGGTAGGGGGCCACACAATATCGGCTCGCAATTGGCCCGCGGGCCGCGAGTTTGAGACCCCTGCACTAGCCCTAGTTGTTTCAGAGCTCTGAAAAATCCAAATATTACAAATGATACAAATGCTCCTCAGTCAGTTTGCTGATCAAAACAAAGACAACCACTGTGTTGCTGCTGTAAACGCCCAACCTGCAGCCCTGACACAACCTCTTCTCTCATGAACATCCTTGGGTGGCAGCCTGACATGAGCTATGCTCCCATTAAGATGATCCAAATTAAAAGGGAAGGAGGGTGTGAGATGGTGGGGAAAATAACTCATTGTTGGGCACAGAGGAAGGAGGGTGAAACAGTCACACTTCCTCTCCACCAGCACCTCATAAATCTCTCTCTGCTGGGCTGAGCTTGATGCCGCAGGTGCCTCCAAACTCTGACCTGTCCTCCATCTCATCCCTCTCTTTTGGCTCACTTTCTTCTGTTGTCTGTTTTCAATTTGTTTATTCCTACTATTCACCTAATGCTTGTCCTCTCTTTTTTTGCATAGCAGGTGACTACCGACACTCTTCTCTCCCCTTAGCTCTTAGTGATGTTCTGTTTTTAGTATTCAAATGTTTTTATTTTTATTTTATATTGGCACATCTGGCTTGTTCTGAAAGAACAGGCTAGTCCAAGACCTTTTCCTCCCCTGGCACCAGTCCTTCCTCAGACTCACCCTGTAGTTGGAATGGGCTCTGTTGTTAGTGAATTGGCCCATAGGTGTGTGTTCGGTGTGTCCGGGGGAGTACAGACCCTCTGAGGGCCCGGTGGGCACATGGTGGAAGATGAACCAGAAACCTGTTTCCTGAGGGATCACACACAAACATATAAAAAGAGTATTTTGAATTCCTATAAATGCAGAACAATAAAGCACCCATGCAAATGTGTAGTTTCATGTAGAGATATTTGTAATCAAGCTCGCACACACTCCCACTCCTACTACAGCCTCGCCTTTGCCACTCTGCATGTCAGCCTGCCTGTTTTTGTATTGTTCTTCACTCGTATGCAAATGAGATAAGTTATTACATTGGCGGGGATGAATGAGACTCCATTCCGCCCGACGTATCCTTGTAAAATCCCAGAAGTACGATCATAATTGGCACTCTATCATGGTGAAAGTGCGGCAGTGCCTGTGTCTGTTGTCTGCTTCACTCTGAAGTTAATAGGAGCACACAACCATTAATCTGACCTGGCACTGCGGTAATGAGACAGACCTCCACCTGGAGAGAGATGGGGGGGGGGGGGGGGGGGGGGGGTCTCACCTCTGAGCCTGCAGCAGCACAGTTGATGAGGTTGTTATTGGGGTTGGCGATCCAGAAAGTTGAAGTGGCGCTACAAAAAGTGTTTGAAAGGAAAAAGAGAAAATCATTATTCTTATTGGAGTTCACCCAAATAGTTTGAACCAGTTAAACTAGGTAATTAAAGAAAATGTGAACACTGCCTCTCAACACAATAACAGTAACTGAGGGAGAGGAAATGACATCTGAGACTACGCCTCATGTAAAAGTATTGGGGAATCTCTTTTCTTGGTATCAAATCTTAACTGTCTTAATGTCCGTCACATCTCTACATTAAAATATCCACCAGAAACGTTTAAGGAGCTGAGTGTCTTTAAGCAGTCTTCCGTTCAGCCATCAGATATGGGCTTTTCTTTTCTACCTTAACCGCTTTGATTCCAGTTCAGCATAAAATATCATTTAATCAAATTGTTTTAAGTTGTATTGCTGATATTTTTTGTGATTTATGAAAACATATTTGCAGCTCATTTATGATTGATATGGTAAGAGATGCTTTGTGGCTGTAGTTTTTAATGAATGTACTACACTACATTCTCTTATCTTTATTTCTACTGTACATCAATACAATAGGGTCATCAATAATAAAGCTGGGGAACGCAGTTTTTTAGTACTATGGCTAGTACCTGTACAGGTTACTGTATAAAGATTGATATTTTAATGAATGACTAGTACTAATACAGGTTACCCTATAAAGTACAATGTTTAGCAGCTGTCCAGATCATGTTTCTTCCACCTAAGAAATATCAGCAAACTGAGATCTGTAGTATCAACAGCTCAACCAGAGATGATCATCTATCTCTTCACGCATTGATTATCAAAAAGCACTTTTCTCCTCACTCAGTGCGTCTGCTCTTAACCATTTGCAGGTCATCCAGAATGCTGCCGCCAGATTACTCACTAGGACAAATAGACGGTCTCACTTCACCACCATACTCCGATCTCTCCACTGGCTCCCTGTAGCTTATAGGATCCACTTTAACATTCTCTCACTTACAGAGCACTACACGGTCAGACTCCTACATATGTGGCTGAACTACTTCACCCTTATTCACCAGCTTGTGCTCTCAGATCAAACATGTTACATTTTCTGTCTATCCCACGCACTCGCTTCAAGACCCATGGTGACCGAGCTTTTGAGGCAGCAGCACCAAGGTTGTGGAATGCTCTTCCTGCACCCCTACGGTTCACTGAGTCTGTAAATACTTTGAAAAATCAGTTTAAAATATTCGTGTCTAGCAGGCGTTTGGGTAAGCTCCATACACCAGGTCTGCACTCTAAGTATGTATTTATTGTGTATTTACCGTCTATTGTGCCTTTTCAATTGGTGCAAAAGTGTTGGGGTAAAGTTTCTATGTATGTATGTATGTATGAAAAGTGTTTACTCTGTTCTAAAGTTGCCTACCTAGAGCAAACACCATTCCCTTCTCTCTGGTTAGCTTCTGAATTGTGTGGCAACACTGTAACAGATATAACATCTTCAAATTCATCATCCATCCATCCATTTTCCTCCGCTTATCCTGGGGCGGAACGCGGTGGCAACAGGCCAAGCAGGCTGACCCAGACTTCCCTCTCACCGGCAACATGTTCCAGCTCATTCTGGGGGATCCCGAGGCGTTCCCAGGCCAGCTGGGAGATGTAATCCCTCCAGCGTGTTCTGGGTCTTCCCCGGGGTCTCTTCCCAGTTGGACGTGCCTGGAAAACCTCCAGTGGGAGGCGTCCAGGAGGCATCCTAATTAGATGTCCGAACCACCTCAGCTGATTCCTTTCAACGCGAAGGAGTAGCGGCTCGACTCCAAGCTCCCTCCTGATGACCGAGCTCCTTACCCTATCTCTAAGGCTGAGCCCGGCCACCCTACGGAGGAAGCTCATTTCGGCCGCTTGTAGCCGCGACCTTGTCCTTTCGGTCACGACCCAGAGTTCGTGACCATAGGTGAGGGTAGGAACGTAGACTGAGTGGTAAATTGAGAGCTTTGCCTTCCGGCTCAGCTCCCTCTTCACCAAGACGGTCCAGTGCAGCGCCTGCTTTACTGCTGCAGCCGCACCGATCCGTCTGTCGATCTCCCGCTCCATCTTACCCTCACTCGTGAACAAGACCCCGAGATACTTGAACTCCTTCACTTGAGTTAGGCACTCCGTCCCCACCTGGAGGGAGCAATCCACCGGTTTCCGGCAGAGCACCATGGCCTCAGATTTGGAGGTGCTAACTCTCATTCCCGCCGCTTCACACTCGGCTGCAAACCGCCCCAGTGAATGTTGGAGGTCACGATCCAAGGAGGCTAACAGGACCACATCATCTGCAAACAGCAGAGAGGCGATCCCGAGACCCCCGAACCTGACGTTCTCCACCCCCAGGCTGCGCCTAGATATCCTGTCCATGAAAGTCACGAACAGGACCGGAGACAAAGGGCAGCCCTGGCGGAGGCCAACACCCACCGGGAACGTGTCTGACTTATTGCCGAGAATGTGGACACAGCTCCTACTGCAGTCGTACAGAGACCGGATCGCCCGTTGTAATGGGTCCGGCACCCCATACTCCCGCAGCACCCCCCACAAGAACCCCAGAGGGACCCGGTCGAAAGCCTTCTCCAAGTCCACAAAGCACATGTAGACTGGTTGGGCAAACTCCAGTAGTCTTGCGAGGGTAAAGAGCTGGTCCACTGTTCCACGGCCGGGATGGAATCCGCATTGCTCCTCTTGAATCTGAGGTTCGACAAACGGTCGGAGCCTCCTTTCCAGCACCCTGGCATAAGCCTTCCCCGGGAGGCTGAGTAGTGTGATACCCCGGTAATTCGAGCACACTCTCCGGTCCCCCTTTTTGAAAATGGGAACCACCACCCCGGTCTGCCAGTCCATGGGCACTGATCCCGACCCCCATGCAACATTGAAGAGGCGTGTCAGCCAGGACAGCCCAACTATGTCCAGCGCTTTCAGCATCTCAGGGCGGATCTCATCCACCCCCGGCGCCTTGCCACCAAGGAGCTTTTTGACTACCTCAGCGGCCTCTGCCAGGGACATGGGTGAGCCTCCCCTTAGATCTTCAGGTGCTGCCTCCTCTGCAGAGGACATGTTGGTCGGGTTTAGGAGTTCCTCAAAGTGCTCTTTCCACCGCCCGACGATGTCCCCTGTCCGGGTCAGCAGTTCCCCCCCTGCTGAGAACAGCCTGGGGTAAGCCCTGCTTTCCCTTCCTGAGCCGTCGGATGGTTTGCCAGAACCTCCTTGAGGCCAACCGAAAGTCCTTCTCCATGGCCTCCCCGAACTCCTCCCATGCCCGAGTTTTAGCATTCGCGACCACCGCAGCTGCAGCCCTTCTGGCCTGCCGGTACCCGTCAGCTGCTTCGGGAGACCCCTGGGCCAACCAGGCCTTGAAGGTCTCCTTCAGCTTGACGGCTTCCCTCACCTCCGGTGTCCACCACCGGGTTCTCGGGTTGCCGCCACGACAGGCACTGATGACCTTCCGGCCCCAGCTCCTAGCAGCCGCGTCCACAATAGAGGCTTTGAACATGGTCCATTCGGATTCCATGTCCCCAACCTCCCTCGGGATGTGTGAGAAGTTCTTCCGGAGGTGGAAGTTAAAGACCTCCCGGACAGGGTCCTCCGCCAGATGTTCCCAGTTCACCCTCACTACACGTTTGGGCTTGCCGGGTCTTTCCAACCGGTTCCCCTGCCATCTGATCGAACTCACCACCAGGTGGTGATCAGTTGACAGCTCTGCTCCTCTCTTCACCCGAGTGTCCAAGACATACGGCCGCAAATCAAATGATACGATTACAAAGTCGATCATTAATCTCCGGCCTAAGGTGTTCTGGTACCAGGTACACTTATGAGCCACCTTATGTTCGAACATGGTGTTCGTTATGGCCAAACCGTGGCAAGCACAGAAGTCCAATAACGAGACGCCATTCGGATTCAGATCGGGCAAGCCGTTCCTCCCAATCACCCCCCGCCAGGTTTCTCCGTCATTGCCCACGTGAGCGTTGAAGTCCCCCAGGAGAACTATGGAGTCGGTAGGCGGCGCCCTTTCCAGGACCCCTCCCACCAACTACTCTGAACTGCTGTTTGGTGCATAAGCACAAACCACAGTCAGAGCCTTGCTCCCCGCAACCCGTAGGCGCATGGAGGCGACCCTCTCGTTCTCCGGGGAGAACTCCAACACAGCGGCGCTCAGCCGAGGGCTCGTGAGTATCACCACTCCCGCCCGGTGCCTCTCACCCTGGGCAACTCCGGAAAAGGACAAAGTCCAACCCCTCTCCAGGAGCTTGGTTCCAGAGCCAGCGCTGTGTGTGGAGGTGAGTCCAACTATATCTAGCTGGTATCGCTCCACCTCCTGCACCAGCTCTGGCTCTTTCCCCGCTAGCGAGGTGACGTTCCACGTCCCTAGAGCTAGTCTATGCTGCCGGCGATCGGCTCGCCCAGGCCTCCCGCCTGACCCGCCGCCCGGTCTGCATTGCACCCGACCCCGATGCTTGTCCCTGCGGGTGGTGGGTCCACAGGGTGGCTGCTCCATGCTGTTTATTCGGGCTGAGCCCGACCGGGCCCCATGGGCGAAGGCCCGGCCACCAGACGCTCGCCGACGAGCTCCCCTCCTGGGTCTGGCTCCGGGAGGGTGCCCCAGTTTCCCTGGTCCGGGCGAGGTGGCTGAAGTCCGTGGGCTGCTTATCATTAGGGTTGTTTTGAGTGGATCGGAAAATTCACAATATGTATTTAATATCTGTTGTAAGTGGACATTTAGGAATGATGGTGGTGCTAGAAGAAATGTCAAGAATGGAGCTACATATGTTGGAATGCATCCTCTGGGGTCTGGGGAAGATGTCTTGCTCTTGAATCAAGGGTTGTGCAGAAGGAGGTAGACAGGTACGACAAAAGCAACGAGCTATACAGGACATAGAGGATGATAACTTAAATCTTTTGCAATTCATGAAAATGTTGTGTTGTCCAATTTAGTAGCTTACGTACTAAGACAACACAAATGTGCCCAGTGGCAGTTTGTTTAGCATAAAGTGCCACTAAATAAGACCTGATGCCATGTTGATGTGACGCCTGTTGCACTTGTCTGGAAAGTAATGGAGTACTAAAGTAAGTGTTTGTGCTGCTGAACTTGGAATATTGTGTAATTTGTACAATGTAAGAGCAATAATATTATCATGTCAGCCTAGATAGGTCTGCTACATCCCTCATCTTGACCTAACTGTTAACTCTCTTTGCAATTATGCAGCCTAATAAGGATATACATGCCTCTTCCCATTGCACCCTCCAGCAGCTCACTTTGGATGAGGAAGAAATTAGCTCTGGTGTAAACAAGGTCTCAGCCAGCCCTAATCAAGTTTAGTCCCCCTCAGGCTCTCTGATGTGTTTTCTGTCAGAGAGGATGAGAGGGAAGAATGTCCAACACAGAGAGCAGAAACAATGTCTCTTTTACAGGAGACTCTTTTAAAAGGAGGTTTGATGCTTGACAGTGATGATGTACAAATGACTGCTGCATTAGAAAAGCCTGTAGTCAGACTGTTGGTCTGACGGAAAACTGTGGTCAGGAAGCACAGGGGGGGGGACTGATGCTCTCTTCAGGTCTAACCCCCTTCACTTTACCCAGCAGTTGGGAAGCAAGACACAGGGACTTAACCTGGGTCTTGGGGAGCTGCAGTGTTTATTCAGAGAAAATGTGAAACCTAAACTGTACTACTGTACTCTAGACTGCCTACAAACCCACAAACTGTGAAATAAGACAATCCAGTCATTTTGTTTGGGCTCACTAGATCAGAAAACATGCAATTCAATAAGCCAATCAGATCTGGCTCCCCTTCATATGTCACGTGCATGCTTATTAGAATATACAGCCCATCGCTTGAGGACTACCTGTCCGTTCCAATACCAATAATACAATAGTATCTGAGAAACCCTAATTACAAGTATGAACCTAAAAATTAGCATATGTCCCCTTTAAAGAAGCAATGCTTCTCTTATACGCATTAAACTGTGTCAACACCTTCCAAATGTAGGATTAAAACACCACGTTTGAAACAGATATACAGGGAAATATAAATGAATCCAGAAACAAACAGTGGCATCAGATGTGATATTTTAGAGCTCCCCTCAATGTCACAAATGAGACTACTCTGGCTGAGTACAGGACATCTAAGAGACATACACAACTAAAATCACTGTGTCCCTAACACACCAAACATGACAGTGATCAGTTTAGTTTGTCTCTGTAGCTGTCAGTGTTCTTCATTTTGCCCCATACCTGCATGCTTCAACCTTTACACGTTTAGATAACTCAGGCATTTCCAGACAGAAGCTGCAGCCTCAGATGGCACAACATTCTGACTGCTGGCTGTCAGAGAGGATCCAGGCCGGGACGCTTATATGCAGCTGCTCAGTCTACAGCGGTTTGTGTAGCCTCTTCAGTATAGTGGTGCCCTGTAAGCCACATACCTGCTTGCAGTGTGTACACAAACAGTTTGTGTCTGTATGTTGATAGAGATAAAACAGAGAACAGGCCTTTTCATCTTCAGACTGTCCCATTACTTGTGTTTATCATCAGTTCTCTCTCTCTTAGATGTTGCTCTTTTTGTTCATTTCTGCATCTCCGTCTTGGGTTGTTAGACTTTTAAGTAAGTGTGTCAGTTATTGTTGGCTTAATTTTGACTGTTATTTGTATATGACCTTTCGTTAAAACACACAATTTGTTTTTCATAAATGAGCAAATTCTTCTGGGTTCCTCAGAAAACATCTTTCCACACATGCACCAGGCACAATGAGAAAGTTATTATAGTTCCATTTTCAGGTGAGGGAGAAAGAAAGCAGCTTAGGGTAATGAATATGAATAGAAATGGCAGATATGCAGTTTAGCTCCGCAGCAGATTAGCACGTGGCAGCACTACACCTTAAACCTCTCCTTTCTCCACTCCCCCCCCCCCCCCCTCAAGGTCTTTGTTTTCCTCTGCCTCTCTCCTCAACCCTTCCAGTCGCCATGGCTGTTGTTGAAGGTTTACCCGTTTACTGAAGCCTGGAAGCATTTTACTTTTTCAAACGTGCTGCTTGAATTTGACTAAATGTCAAATAAAGAAAAGAAATCGGTCTTTTTGCAGGCCAGAACCAAGTAGCGAAACATAACTCTCATTAAAACGTGTGCAATGGCAAAGACGTTATCTTGTTTGACTGATATATTGAGCAATAGGACACTGACCACACTGATGAAAGGAACAGGATGTACAGGAAGAGGTGTGTCCTTTATGTCGAGAGGTGGGCAGTAAGCGTGTGGAGGTCGGGATGGTGGATGCATGTCTGATTTTTAACAGTTAATCTTTGACGCTGTGCTTGAGTTGAATGCTAACATGCTAACAATAGCTCCTCTTGGACCCAGGAACTAACTAGGAACCTTCTCGACTCATTTTAAAAAGAGAGAGATCACAGTGCTGTGGTGCTGCGAATGAGAGAAAAAAGTGACTTTCTAAAGCATGAATAAATTAACCAGCACACACTCAATAGATGATTTAATGTGAAGAGAAACACTCTTTGTTTCATTTTCCTCCTCCGCATTTCATTCATTACTCCAAATCAAGATATTAAAAAAAATTAAATATGAAAAAAAAAGGTCAACCTTATGGCCGTGCTAGAGGAAAAGTCAGGGCATCACCAAAGTCATTATGACACATGGTCTGGGAACATTGGGTGTAGTAGACATCTGTAGTATCACCTAATGACCTGCTGGTGGCGCTAAAGAAAAAGTCAGAGAGTCACGAAGGTCTTTAGAGCTTACCATTGAATAGCTTTAGCAATTCATCCAATACTCGTCCAGACATTTCACTCTGAACCATAAACATAAAGCTCATGGTCAGCAGGATTCATTCTCTGGGGACCAATCAGTTATATTTCTGTCTGAACCAAAGTGGTGGACTATTCTTACAGCCAAGCTGCTAGCATGTTAAAAAGGTTTCTGTCAAACATTGGCTGGGGTTTTGCAGAATTGTCCAGTATCCATGTTAACAGGGTTGGTTTGTTCAGAATATCCTCTCCTCTTACATTTAGAAACATTTTCAATATGCTCAAATTTCAGGGTGGAGGCTGATCCATGATGGATATTACCATAAAGTAAAAGCTGCCAAATGTTCTGCAAATGTTCATTTCAGGGCTCATTTAGTTTGCCCAATATATGCCAGGCCACCACATACGAGACAAATAAACAACATGAGTACAGCTGCAATTGATGAGACTTGATTTGGGCTTTCTCCATCTTGCTTGGGAGTATTCATTTCTTTGCATCGGTGGAAGCAGGGCAGTGTGCACGGTGACCGCACCGATACAAACAGCAGGGGGTGGTCTGCAAAGATAGCGGCCTTTTACCGTGAGTTCATGATTGCTTGAATGAAATTCAAATATTGCTGACTAAATTAAGGTTAAATAAATAAAATGACATAAATACAGATTTTCAGACAGCAATACCTTTAGTGATGAAGAAAGTTGCTGGTGGAATCAGAATTGTTGATGTGCTAGAGCAGGTTTACTGGGCCTTTAAAAGAACCACTTAGTGAGAGTGTGTTTGTGTGTGAAAGGAAACATCTCCACCATCTTGTTGTTTCCTCTGAAGGAGATGGCTTGGATGGATAACATGTTATGTCAAATGCATGCCACACACACACACACACACACACACACACACACACACACACACACACACACACACACACACACACACACACACACACACACACACACACACACACACACACACACACACACACACACACACACACACACACACACAAATTAAGCGAAACATTGAGGCCCAGGCCCATGCTAGGGCACCCAGCACATTCATCTGGCTCACATTAAATGACAGTTTCATCCTCATCATGCAGCCTACATGTCTCGGGTTCCTGGCAGATGTGACTGAAATGTATTGTTGTTTTAATTCAACATGCACACAACAATGTCAGGAGAAGAGACACCGGGGAGCGTGAGGGGGGGGGGGGGGCTGGAAATGAATCATTATAAATCGTACAGTGGGGGAACATCGTTAGTGCAATCATGTTTGATTAAAGTGGAATTTTTACACCACAGTTATAAATACACTGAAAACAGAGGTTAACGTTAGGAACAGCAAATCCCTGCAGTCCCCTCATGCTGGAGAGCAGGTGGATGACTCCAGATCAGTGAAAGCCTGTGCCATTATGCATCCCTAACCATGGCTGTTATGCTCTGCTGCTGAAGGCAGAGGCAGTGTGGTGAGATAAAAAGTCATGTGACTTGGATTAAACTGCTTTATATTCTGAGCTGCATCTTTATGCTTTAAATACAATGCCTCTCTAACAAAGTGAGGCTGCAGGGTGTGCCTGTGGGCTTGTATTGCTATCTTTGTGAGGACCAATTTCAGTCTTAAAACCTGTTGAACCCTAACCCTATTTTTAGGCCTCTGCTCGAAAATTGCATACCCATACTTAAAAGAGTGTAACTCTGCAACCACAAGGTGATTTGAATAATTTTGGTGTTATAATAAAGGGAACACTTGTGAGACTTGTTCAGATGTGTAAATATCAGTATATATGTTACTGGTTAAGAGTAAATGAAGATGGGACACAGCACAAATTGAAAAGTTTCAGGTTCGCCTAATAAAAAAGCACTTTTATTATTATTATTTCTTTGGAATGATGCAGCTGCAGGTCTAAATCATAGCACAGTATGTGAACAGTCTCTTTGCAAAGTTTGACTTTGATAAAGTGAAGCAGAAAACAATTAGAGAGGTTTTAGTACAGAGAGGTCACCAAAATGGTGATTTTGGAACCAGCTGTTCCATTTAAATTTTCTATACTATATAACTATATATTTCACTTGTTTTATCACTAATGGTGTTAAATACATCCAAATACAGCAGTTTGGCTTCATTTTGAGAGCCAGAATCCTCTCTGAGCTCTCTGTGTGTCTCTGCGTACAGGATTTATTTTCGATTCCAGTCCTCTGTGTGTACTCGGGGCTCTATCTCAGCAGCCCATTGGTCGATTTCAATGAATGACCTGTCTTTCGACGCATTAGAGCCAATAGAATTGAACTATAGCCACGTGGAAAAGATTGACAGCACTGTTAGCCAGAATCAACAGAGCGCCGTCTCTCGTGAAGCGTAAAATCCGATACGCCGAAAGTCAAATCCTACCAACCAGCTCCCCTGGTTTAGATTACACCCCCTGTATTCACGGAAACAGATTTATGACAAACAGGACATCCATTGAACAGATATCCGAGATAAAAAAAACTGGATTTTATGCTTTGTCTTCAGGAAAATGGCGAAAGGTGAGGCGCGTTTCTGATAATAATCAATGAAGCGGTTTGTGTTTCTGGTGTTTGTTGGCTTCTTGGAAATGGTTTCACGGAGATACATATTGAAGATATCTCCGGAATCTGTGTAGAGTTGGCTTGCTTTATGGCGTCTCAGTTTTCTTTGTTAGCATGTAGCTTTCTCTCGGCAGCTCGTAATGGAGTGCGTAGTCGGCTCACTCATGGCGAAATATGAATATGCTATTTTGGTCATTCTTATAGTTGGTTATTTGAATTGTTTAAGTTGTGTTTGGAGCATGTAAAAAACGGCTTTCATGATCTTCTAGCCCAGGCTTTGCTGGTTAATTAGGTATATAATATGTGTATAACATCCATTATATTCGTTCCTGATAAGCGTACGACACGCTGTACGCTAAGCTTTCTCCGTAAAATCCTAGGTGGGGGGGGGGGGGGGGGGGCTCTCGGGCTGATCGCAGTGAGGATTTTTGTGCCTTTGGTCGGAAGGACTGTTTGAAGGTATAGCGTAAGAGTTTGGGTTGGGTTTAGGCTAATGTGTAACTTTTGACTCTAGGGGTCAATCATAACTGACAAATAACATAGATTGATGATGTGGGGAAACAGTGTGGGATCATGGGAGTTGACAATAATTCTGGCAGACAACTAAATGCCATGTGGTCGGATATGACGCCACTGACAGGAGACGAAATGAAACACACCGTTATCTTGATTAAAATGACAGATTTCTTGGTTTGAAAATAACTCAACACCATGTATAACGTAGCTTGTTTTTAGACATTTAAATGTGGAAATGT
This sequence comes from Anarhichas minor, assembly GCF_050575085.1. Classification (NCBI taxonomy): domain Eukaryota; kingdom Metazoa; phylum Chordata; class Actinopteri; order Perciformes; family Anarhichadidae; genus Anarhichas; species Anarhichas minor. Next base: position 12,874,724 of record NW_027466488.1, read on the forward strand.
TACAACTGATACCTTTAAGGGAATAGAGGTTCGGGTTAGAGGCCAAGGAATGCATTATGTCAATGTGGGTCCTCACAAGTTCAGAAAGACAAACATTTATGCGTGTGTGTGTGTGTGTGTGTGTGTGTGTGTGTGTGTGTGTGTGTGTGTGTGTGTGAGACATAGCCGATTGGTTGGTTGTAATATGTAACTTTTTGACAAAGTTCTCTTATTTTTGTGGTGGTGCACTGCACTCTGACAGTTTGGTATCCTAATGTTAAAATTCTGAGTGGGGCTTTAGTTCCCAATGCAGAGCGCACAGTGCACAGGTGAGAGGTTCATTTAAGCCACTGGCCACAGTGCTGTGTTCCCCTGGTGCCGCTCTGCACTATGCATGTATGGAAAATATGATTGGTGTCATTCCATTTACTGAGCTGCTGTTTTTATAATTCCCTGTGACAGCTATTTCAGAGCTTCGAGACCAGTGATGTGATATTTATTATTCACCACACCTTCCTATCTATATCCAACTTTACTCAGCTCCTATGCATGCACCGCTGCACATACATGAATAAAGATAGCAGCTGTACTTGGAGACGCCCACTCTGTCCCTTGTATTTGTCACTGTGCTTAAATAGTGATCATTTCCCTCCATTGCATTTCAACAAGTACACACTGTCCTGGGAAACACGAATAACACCTGTACAGTAGTCAAGGGTAGTGTTAAAGCACTTTGAGTGGTCGGAAGACTAGAAAAGCGCTATACAAGTACAGTCCATTTACCATTTACCATTTATCCTGCACTGTACGACTAATTTGATAAGAAGTCAGTTGAAAAATCAGTTGAAAGATCCGAACAAACAAACATTTTACTAATATTTTTGAACCTGAATTTGTTTTTACTCTGCGAACAAAGAGTCAGACCATGGATACGCACAGACGCTGAAGGCCGATCGGTTCTCTTTACGTCAACACACAACCTTTAACGCACGTGTCAAGAATCCGACGGTAATTATGCAAACTAAGAACATTGCTACACAGATATTAGTGAATGAGGCATAATTGGTTCATGCAAGAACCACCTCATGTTCTTATGATAACTTTCTTACTTTTCTTCCTACGGTAATCTGGGACGAGTGAGCCCTGACAGATTCAGCAAACGTGATGAAAGCCACCTGTGCCCCACATGCCCGGAAGTGTTCATTCATGGAAATGGAACCAAAGAATAAAAAGATAACTTTACAGTTTGGGAGATTTTAGTCCTACTTTTGGAGATCCATGAAGTAAACTCTAATACCATAATATGTGATGTTGCACTGTCAGGGGTTGTAACAGAGAATGGCCCCCTGGACAGCGACTTACATAAACCTGCATGAGCAAAAAGCCTTCCATCTTTCTCTGCCAATATAAGGACGCTGTCTAAAGACACGCCCTCTTCCATGGGCCGGACGCGATAAGGCAACCAAAAGAAGTAAGTCTGCCATGACACGTCTGGTTACACTTCTCACTGACCTTATTACACTCAGAGGCAAGTTATCCTTCATTTAGTGCATCAGTTCAGTCGTTTTGCAGCTTGAGAGTTCATATTGATATTGTTGTGTTATATAATAGCATCAATAGCCTATTTGGCAATTTAGCCAATAATAGCAACACAAAGTGCTTCAAAGTAATGAAATATACTATCCATTAGTGATAAACTCATTTTGGATAACAGCAGAATAATGAAGCTTAAGCGTAAATTCAGTCAGGAAGACTATCTCTACACTCCTTTTCATTCATAATCTCTCAGAGTAAACACAGGGAGAGAGAGACTATCAGCAGAGGGGCGTTCACTTTAAAGTAACCAACCAGATTCTGCACAGTTTCCTTCAGCCAATCACATCGTTGCTGTCAAACTTTAAAAATGTTCTCCTCTCTGCTGCTGTCAGTTGTCATTGCAGCACAATCAGATGCGACCCTCCTCCACCCCAGTCTCCTCCAGTCAGCATCACAGTCATGCTCCTCATTCATCATCGGATTGCAACAACTCCCTTCATCACCACCACCACCAGTGTCTGGACTCCAGGGGGATTAGGCCTTATCTGACCTCAGCATCACTACCCCTTGATTATCCTGATTCAGGATGGAGTCCAATAGCCAAAGACTTTGCACTATTCAAATTTGTATGTATAATAAATTATTGTTAAATTCTAACGAAGTCTCTCCTGATTGAAATGTCGCAGGACTCTGACGATAGGTCTGGACCTCGTAAATATCAAAATACGAGACAATTGGTAAATGTGGTCAATTCTCCTAAATTACTATAAATATTGAATAAAACAAGATTGCTACATTGTCATTGTCAACAGTGTCACATGTAAGGTTAAACTTTGCCCCCTCTGCAAACATAACGCTGCTTCTTCATTTCACATATGATCAGAGTTTTAGTGAAATGATATTATTGGCATCCTGGTACTTAAATGGTCCATAATGTATAACATATAACCGTAACGTTCCCAGAAAAGGGAGAATAGCAGCAATACTGAAATGTAACTGAGTACATTTACCCAAGTAGAAAGTTGAATGACAGTACAGTAGCGTTCAGTACTTTACTTGACTATTTTCATGCTATTTTCTTATTTTACTCACTACATTTATCTGATGTACGGATCGCATGGGATTGAAGAGGTTGAAGAGTGCATGCGGTTTCTGCATGTGTCTTACCTGCAGTCCTGCCGTGGGTTGGCCACATATCCTGGGTAGGCTCCATCAGTGATGTCATGGCACATTTTGCCATCTCTGTCAGAAGGCAGCAGAGT
>NW_027466488.1:12885000-12892500 GCF_050575085.1 Anarhichas minor
CATAGTCTAATGTGAAGGTTTAAGGAATGTAAGTCCTAAAAGAGCAGACACCAAACTGTAGTTTCAGTAGATGACTTTAATTAGTTTAGTATCCAGGTGTCTTGTTATCTGTTATCATTATGCACTGTTTGTTTCTTCTTCGTAAGACAGAGACACAGAGAGGCCTTGATTAACAGAGATCCTCTGTTTGAAATACTTTTAACTTCCTTTGTGACGCGTTATCTGAAGTGGTAAAGGCGTAAACCTTTGCATGCAGATAAGATGGGTGAGGGTAAAGAATGTCTGTTCTGTCTCTGCAAATGGTCATTTTTACGATGTCACAGTGACTTCAAAGGAAGCATCTGTTGTGAGTTTAAACTGATTAGGGTAAGGCAAACTGTGAACAAAAGGGATTTGTAAACAGGAGATAAAAGCATCTTCCTGACTGTCTTAAATTATATACTAAGGCTCGAAGGATGACCTGCCTTTTATTGTGTTCTTTGTGTATTCTTGTTAGCTAAAGCAGATAACAGGAAGCTGTCTGAGTCTAAATGTCCATGCATTCTGACTGTTAGGCAGAGCACTCTCCTAGATGACTGCAATGTGTCTGTGAGACTGTTCTCTTTGCTTGCAAGCAAATAAATTGACTTTACAAACCTTGATCGTTCATCAAAACTCTGTTTTACTTTATATTGATAGAAAACCTCAACTTTCTTCTCCCGACTAGTCATAAGAAATATTCCACAACACAAGTCACTGCTCAGTGCTTGTCCTCAGGCAGCATACAATGACCGCTGGTGGAAGCTGGTTCATATGTGAATCATCTGGTTAACTGCTCTGTAAACGACATGGTTAGGACAACAATGTACCTTCAAATGTCCGCCAAAAGTGTCAAAGTCGAAGAATTTGCAGGCCTCGTTGCCATAGCAGCCGGGCTCCATCTCACCACGGACCAGGATGTTACGGCTCAGCAGGGCCACCTCCGCCCTCATGTCCACCCCATCCACTTCCTCACCCATGTGGATGAACTGGGCCTTACCTGCGCACGCACACACACGTACACACACACACACACGCACACGCACACACACACACACACACACACACACCTCAAGGTCTCAACATTTAAACATTAGAACCAACATAGAGACTGTTGAATAATGCTGGATCTGCAGGGCTGAAGCTTCACTGTTTCTACCAAACAGTCCATTCAAAAGAGCTGAGCAGTGTACACAGACTCTCACCAGACACTGAGAAAAGTAGAGTTTGTTGTTTGTTTGTTTGTTTGTTTGTTTGTTTGTTTGTTTGTTTGTTTGTTTGTTTGTTTGTTTGTTTGTTTGTTTGTTTGTTTGTTTGTTTGTTTGTTTGTTTGTTTGTTTGTTTGTGTGTGTGTGTGTGTGTGTGTGTGTGTGTGTGTGTGTGTGTGTGTGTGTGTGTGTGTGTGGCTGAACAGATGTTTCAGATACTTGCAATGGAGCACATAATGGTGAAGCTTAGTCATAGTCTGTTGCACCACTTTTTCTCTTTTTAAAAGGAGAATGGGCAGGCTATATAATTATAGTGAACAGACAGAGGCACTCATATACACATTGATGCATAACACATACACATACTCTGTAACTCTAATACTTTGAGTTGCTGACATAGTCTAATGGAGTTCCAGTGTTTTAGAACATCTTCTAATTTTACCTCATTTTTTAACGTTTTAGATAGATAGATATGTACTTTATTCATCCCCAGGGGGAAATTTGTATGTTACAGCAGCAAGACATACCAAGAAGCAAAGTAACAGAGTAACCAAAAATATTAAGTATTAAAAAATGCACAATATATACAATAGAATAACGGAGTAGGACAAATTAAATATCAGAATATAGAATATATAAGATAAAACAACAAAAATGCACAGTATATACAATGAAATAGAATAGTGTTAAATTAACTGACTAGGTGAAAAACAGTAGTGCAAAAATTTAAAATCAACCCCAGCAAACGACAGTGTAGCAGTGTGTAATTATGTGGAGGATGATCTGGCCAGAGGTGATTTATTATAGAGTCTTAGGCCCTGTCCACACTACTCCGTTTCTACTCCGTATTTGCTTCGTTTACACTGAGCGGCCACACTACGCCGGAGTTTTGGAGCACCCTAAACGGAGGAATCTGAAAACTCCGCCGAGGTTGGAGGTATTTGAGAACTCCGGGGTTGCGTTTGCGTGTGGACGGTCGGATACTGATGTGCTTAGAAAAAATTACGCCCACACCCGTGTTCGCTACTGGATTGGTTCTTGGCAACCATGACGTCTCCGTCCCTGATTCGTCACACTCACTATCACGTGACCCGTACCCGGAAGAAAACAAACTGGGCTACCAGCGATTCATTTCAACATGGATAACTAATTGCAAGCGTTGCTGCTAGCACAACAGCTACATGATGTTGCTGCTAACACAACAGCTAGCAGCTGTTGTGCAGTAAAAGTCTGCATTTCTGTGGAGGAAGCAGCTGTTATTGGAGTGATTAGCGAGCAGCGTGACCGGCATCAGCCCTATGGAGCAGCTCGTTGTTTTTAGATTCTAATGAGAAGACATGCTGCACTAACGTTTTACTTCTTCCGTTTGGTAGCCTTGAGAGACCTTAGTCTGTAAGTATGTCTTTATGAAGCATGAAAAGATGTACGTAGATATATTCTATTCGCGTGTTAAGTATAACATTTGTGTTGTGTTAAATGCTAATCGCGGTTAGCATTTCTCCATTGGCGGTAATGTTAAAATTAGCTTAGAAGCTAGCTAGGCGGACATGTTACATGCTGGCTATATCATGGATTGTTGTTTTGTATTCATGTAATGTGTATAGGGACAGTTTGTAAAGCCATATTTCATATTGTGTTTCCACAGTTTTACAAATAAGAAAGATTCACACTGAAGTCTTGAAACTCTTCTATGGATTCCATGGTCTTTATTTCACGGATCTACTGTTAGCGATCTGCTAAGCTTTCCTGCACGAAGCAAGAGCAGAATAGAGTGAGAGACGTGTGTTGACCACATTTATGGACCCATATTCTAGTAAACGTTTACGTGTAAGTGTTGATTTTAAAGTAAATTTGATGTGAGAGAGAGATAGACCCGCACCGCTAATCGCGGTTAGCATTTCTCCATTGGCGGTAATGTTAAAGTTAGCTTAGAAGCTAGCTAGGCGGACATGATGTTCAGAGCTACTAGTGAGAACAGACAACAACACTGAGGAAACGAGTGAGAGACCACATTGATGGACCCATAATCTAGTAAACGTTTATGTGTAAGTGTTGATGTTAAAGTAAATTCGGGAGAGAGAGAGAGCGAGAGACCCGCAGCGCTGTAACTACGTCTGAAAAATAAAACTTTCCACGAACTGTGTCTGTTTGAGTATGACTATAGAGGGAGGGAGATTTTAGAGGAGTATCAAATACAACCTTTCATTATTAAAGACTACTTTATTACTCTGTCGTATTTTATTTTTTTTAACTAAGCAAGCAATCCACTTCCTGTTTACACAGTCACGTGCATGCCCAGTGTACGTTAATGGTCACGTGCTGTCCGCCTTCGAAGGCTGCCGTGTGGACGCAGATCAACTCGAGAATGATGCTGAAACTCTGTGGACGGAGATTGTTTCTATTTGACAAATCTGCATCCAAGGAGAAACGGAGTAGTGTGGACAGGGCATTATAGCAGAGGGCAGGAATGTTCTCCTGTATCTGTCCTTGTGACAGCGGAGCTGGATCAGTCTGTTGGAGAAAGTGCTCCGCTGTCCCTGCAGTAGGTGGTGGAGAGGGTGGTCCGGGTTATCCAATATGGATAATAATTTATTCAGTGTCCTCCTCTCCACCACCTCTTCCAGATAGTCTTGTTTACAACCAATGATGGAGCCGGCCTTCTAACAAGTTTGTTCAGTCTGTTGGTGTCTCCGGCTCCAATGCTGCTCCCCCAGCAGACTACTGCGAAGTACAGTGCACTGGCCACAACAGACTGGTAGAACATCTCCAACATCTTGCTGCACACGTTGAAGGATCGAAGTTTCCTCAAGAAAAAGAGTCGACTGGTCCCCTCCTTGTACACAGCGTTGATGTTGGTCTGCCAGTTCAGCCTGTTGTCGATGGAGACACCCAGGTACTTGTACTCCTCCACCATGTCCACATCCTCTCCCAGAACTTTCACCGGTTGTGGAGCCGTCGTCTTCCTCCTGAAGTCGACCACCATCTCTCTGGTCTTGGCCACGTTCAGACGCAGGTGATTTCTACCGGCCCACTCCACAAAGTCATCCACTACTGCCCTGTACTCCTCCTCCCGTCCGTCCCTTATACACCCGACCACTGCAGAGTCATCAGAGAACTTCTGCAGGTGGCATGACATAGAGTTGTACTGGAAGTCAGTGGTGTACAAGGTGAACAGGAAGGGAGACAGAACAGTTCCCTGTGGGGCTCCAGTATCACTGACCACCCCATCAGACAGCACACGGCCCAGTCGGACAAACTGTGGTCTGCCCGTGAGGTAGTCAGTGATCCAGGAGACAGTGGATGCGTTAATCCCCACCACCCGCAGCTTCTCACTCAGCAGCACTGGTTGGATGGTGTTGAATGCACTGGAGAAATCAAAGAAAGTGATTCTCACAGAGCCACCGGATCCATCCAGGTGCGACTGAGCTCGTTGCAGCAGGTAGATGATGGCATCGTCCACTCCAACATGAGGCTGGTATGCAAATTGCAGAGGGTCCAGTGAGGATTTCACCTGCGGTCGGAGGTGGGCCAAGACCAGCCTCTCCAGCACCTTCATCACATGTGATGTGAGGGCAACTGGTCGGTAGTCGTTGAGGCCAGATGGTGTCGTCTTTTTTTGGTACAGGAACCAGGCACGACGTCTTCCACAGCACCGGGGCTTCCTCCTGCTTCAGGCTCAGGTTGTATAGGTGTTGCAGGACAACAGACAGCTGGCTGGCGCAGGTCTTCAGGACCCTGGGGCTGATGCCATCAGGTCCAGCAGCCTTGCCTTGGTGGAGTCTCTCCAGCTGTCTCCCAACCTGGCCAGTCGTCACAGAGAGGGGGGGGGGGAGGGGGGTCATAGTCTCGGTGGTGGCAGAGCCCTTAGAAGTGGAGGGCTCTGAGTCCATGCAGCTCACCAGGGGGGACAGGGGGGGGGGGTGTTTGGGAGGTGTGTGTGGAGGAGACAGATGAGGGCTGTGAGCTAAATCTATTGAAGAAAGAGTTTAGCTCGTTTGCCCTCTCCAGGGAGCCCCCTGGTTGTCTGCCTTCAGCCTTGAAGCCGGTAATCTGCTTCATCCCCGTCCACACCTCCTTCACGTTGTTCTGCTGGAGTTTGGCCTCCAGCTTCCTCCTGTAGGAGTCCTTGCACTCTCTGATCATCAACTTCAGGTCGCGCTGGACTCTCCTGAGCTCGTCCCTGTCCCCAGACCTGAAAGCTGCTTTCTTCTTATTAAGAAGAGCTTTCAGGTCACTGGTCATCCATGGCTTGTTGTTGGGGAAGCAGCGTACAGTCCGGGATGGTATGGTGGTTTGTTCACAGAACTTAATATATTCTGTGATACAGTCCGTCATGCTGTTGATGTCCTACCCATGTGGTCACACAGCACATCCCAATCTGTAGACTCAAAGCAGTCCTGCAGGGCATCATTAGCCTCCTGAGACCACCTCCTCACAGTCCTGGTGGTCACAGGCAGCCTCTGCACCAGAGGAACATACCTGGGTGTTAACAGGATCAGGTTGTGATCAGACCTGCCAAGGGGGGGGGGGGGAAGGGCAGTAGCACTGTATGCATCATTTGCATTTGTATACAGTAGGTCCAGAGTTTTATTGTTCCTAAATTGTGCCGATGTATTGCCGTCATCATATGTCTTTCTCTTTAAATTATGCCAACATACCATAAGGGTTTATGTCGTGCACTTTGTGTGTGGGTGAGTGAGTGAGTGACAGAGAGAGACAGACAGGCAGACAACATCGCAACTTGCTGCGGTCAAACTATAAGCTGGGGACAGTTCAACTTTAGGTGGCAAATTGCGGCCAGAGCATACCTGCAGCCAACGTGTAAACAGAGTCCTGTGACTCCTGGGACATGTTGACTGATGTAACAAAGAATTTCTTCCCACCTGAAACACTTGAAATAAATGTAATAGTTGCGGCAAGCCACTAGGGGTGCAACGGATTACAAAATTCACGTTTCGATCGATTCAAGGTTTTTGAGTCACGGATCGGATAATTTTTCGGATCAGCAAAGAAAAGGGGAGGAGACAAATATAACTTTGCTTTCCATTTATTAATTAAAGAACTTCAAAAACACTTAAAGCAAAGAACTTTGGGCTATAGTCTTACATGAAAACAAATGTTGTTGTGCCTTGGCCCCCGTCACTGACAGACGGGATGGTCTCTTCATATGTGTGGACATGCCGATGTATTGCCGTTATCATATGTCTTTCTCTTTAAATAATGCCTACATACCGTAACGGTTTCGTCCACCACCCTTATCCGTCATAAGTTACAGGGAAGACAAAATGCTCCCAAACTTGCGACTTAAATGACGCCGGGGGCTTCTCAAGTTCCTCGTCCGCTCGCCATGACTTTCTCCGTTAAATGCTTTTAACCTGCTCCGTTCACGTGAACACACTACTGCTTTATATCTGTTCACTGACACTCTGCATTGATATTCTGGGACTTGTTACTTGAAAAGGAACAGCAGCAGTACAACTTTATTACACACTATGATTACACTGTAAAAAAATACTCAATTAATCAATCAATTAATTAAAGGAAGTTTCACTTCCTGTCTTTGTGGTCTTACCTCCTTTCTGTATATATGTCCGAGTTACCTGAAAATGTTTTGTGTCGTTTCCTGTTGGATTGTCAGTTACTCATTTTTGGACTCACCTGCTTTGTAAGTTTTGTTTTGGATATTTCTTTATCAAGATCACTGTTTATCATCCTTCTGCTCCCTGTGTCTATCTGCATTTGGGTCCATCCCAAGTTGTCTTTTTGCCCGATCGTGACCGAACCAAACAATGCCGGCATCCGAGAAGCAATAGAAGTGTGACGTGTAACACAATAGCGTCTGCGTCTAGCGTGTGTGTGTGTGTACCAGAGATGAAATTTTTTGCAAGTCCAAGTCAAGTCTTTAAGCAAGAGTTCAAGTCAAGTCTCAAGTCTTCGGTCACAAGACCAAGTCAAGAATAAAGTCTCTTTTGGTTGTAATATCATCTGCTGCATGCCATCCAATCTGTTTAGAACACTGCACAGCTCAATCATCATTCCTTAATGACAAGTCACGACCCACAGAGACCGTCTTATGATTTTACTTTCACAACTCGAACATTGAACGTACTGCTCTGCAAAGTCTTTCCCCGTCTCAGCCCCCTGTGTCACGGTGTGTGGTACATCTCACTCGGGTCAGGAAACTTGTCAGAATGCCCATATTTGATTGGCTGAGCTGCATCACGTGATGTGATTCACTACCCGACAGCCTCTGCTGTTAAGTTTCGTTTCACGA
>NW_027466488.1:12897500-13002500 GCF_050575085.1 Anarhichas minor
CATGGCTCATTTTCCATGCAGCACATTTTTGTGTGGCAGACTAAGCAGTATGGTTTGTATTTGTATATGTCTTAGGCCTTTTTGTATGAAAATAACACACAGACACTGAACACACAAACACGAGAGCAATTAGTCTGCTGTTACACAAGCTTTAGTTTTTCACTTATGAATTGTATATTTTATTCCTTTTAAGTAATTTTGAGTTTGAAAATCCGATATAAATTGCACTCTATTTTACTATGTTGACATTACGACTCTGCAATTGGAATCCATCCATTCTCCGTGACGCTTATCCTGTTGAGGGTCGAGGGGGCTGGAGCCGATCCCAGCTGATTGGATGAAGGCAGGGTTCAGACTATTGAAGGGCTGACACGTAGAGACAGACAACCATTCTTTATTTTAAAAATTTAGTTATTTGTTTTTAAGTGTTTAAATAGCGCCGCCCCAGCCTATCTGTCTGACCTGCTGCAGCCCTATACCACCTCGCTCACTAAGATCTCTTTTCGCTGGCCTATCACCTTTGATCTGAACATGGCACTTTTGTGTGATTTGTGTCAGTTAGTCTTGATTTTAATGTCACTTACTGTTATTAATCCAGTCTTTGTTTGTATGACTGCTTATCGACTGTATGTGCAGCACTTTGGGCAACCTTTGTTGTTTTTTAAAAAGTGCTATACAAATACATTTTGATTGATTGATTGATTCACACATTTCCCCCCAAAGATCCCCTTTCCCCCTTAAAAAGACCAAACATGTCTGTGTGGTTGTCTTAGGGTTGATCCCTGTTGAAGAATATCAAGATTCACATTCTATCATAGAGATCTTCATCCACATACTGTTCCCGGATACACACATACACTAAAAGGAAATCATGAATGTACCCAGTTTTCCACAGAGGAAGCGAACCCTGTAGTTGTGGCAGAGGCCGTGAGCTTGGTCCTTGTTGAGGCAGACGAAGCCATAGTCCTTGTCATTCTTGTGGATCACATCGCCGGTCTGGTTGGCTGGTATGCCATCATGGGTTTCAGCCTGTACAAAGGACAAATGACAGACAACAATTAATGGATGGTACTATTTGCAAAAACACCAAAATATTATTGCTAAATTTTGCGCCAGACCAATGGTATTGTAGGTGACAGCGTTCCTCAAGATTAAAGGAAAATTCCAAAATGTTGTGTTAATACGAGTGAGAGAGAGTGAGAGTGAGACAGAGAGAGTGAGACAGAGAGAGTGAGAGACAGAGAGAGAGATAGATAGACAGACAGACGTCTGGCCACTTGGCTTCAGGACAGATGATGTGTTTTTGCACCAGACATTGGTATTTGTCTAGTGTCTGGCTTATATTGTTGTCAAACAGCAGGAATTTCATAAAGAACTCCAGTGATGGGGGTTAGGGCTCAGTCGGTCTACACACGAGAATTTTTTGCAACATTGTGACACAAAGCTCAGTAATTTCAACACAGTTGGTGCAGCATTCAAATCTGTTACTTATTTCAATCTTCTGACAGGGTTTCAGGATTGAATCCACTTTCTGTGCTTTTCTATGTACAACAGATATAGAATCTGTCATTGAACAGATTATACAATGACATTATGTGGATTATATTTCACTTCTTTACTTGAAGCAAATCTCCAAACCCTATTTGAAGATGTACTGTAAGTAGTCAGATGGCTGCTTGTCTGACTGTTCAGACTGATACAGTGGCAGTGGTAAAGATCTGTGTCTGCACTCATTGGGATTGGTTGCACCTCCTCCAGGGATTATAAAAAGCATTTTCAGATATTTTATAATGTTGTTTCATGAAAAGTGAACAACATACTGTGGAATAAATCTTGGTGGAAAAAAATTACAATTATATGACAGCATGATGGTCATTCATTAAAATGTGCTCTCTTATCTCTGTATATTGTGAATCTGTGACAGCTGAAGAAAACAACTGTTATGGTGGTTTTGTTGCGTTGTAAATCACAGTGGATATTGGTGTTGTCTTTTGCATAAAGTAGCTGTGTTAAACACGCTGTTTTCCTCTGCTAATCTTGCACTGGTATACGTTGTTAGGCTGTACTGTAAGTGTGTACTGCAAGTCTAAAGTAAATGTCATTGACATATACTGTACATTGGAACATAAACCACGGACATTCACAAATGTCAGATGGCCTACTGACAAAACTCCTGTTTTTGACCTTTCCTTTCAAAGAGCAATAAAGCTAATCTCCTGAACTCCAGTGACAGTCAGTGTGTACCTGTAAGAGCCAAATTCAATTTGCTGTAAAATATTTATTTGCATTTACATGTTTAACTTTAATCAGATCCGTTTCTACTTTGAATGTTACAAGGATGTTGTTATGGTAAGAAATACATGTTAGTGACAGACAACTGTCACTTTAAGTACACGTAACGACAGTTAGTTACGGCTGTTAGTAGTATCTGGAGCAGAGTGGAGCCGCACAGTTTCCCGACTGTGTTCTGTGGATTATGTTGTGGAACAATTTGTAGATTAACCTGTGGATCTTTTGAGTGTGTACTTTTAGGAAGAAAGGAAGTTGTTTCACCAACTTGGACGAGGGAAATGGGATCAATAAAACACTTTCTGCTTTAACCTACGAGCGGTGTCGGTGTGAGCTTTGTGCATAGGATCAGAAACACGTGTCAACTTAAGGTTTACACTCTGCTAAAAGTTTGGACGCTGCAGTACCTTTACCATACAAAGCCAAACTCAGTGGCGGGCCGTGCATTTTATACCTGGGCCTGCACTCGTAGAAATTAAGCTCAACACCTACAAATACACTATGAGTGCAGATACATGAATACCGGCATGACGGGATGCGGCGGCATTAACGAACAATGAGTCAAAATCAATTCAGCTAAAACATGCATTCCGCCACACACTCAAGAGCACGGGCCATTCAAATATTATTCATATCAGAGGGAACAATATTACCCATATCATGAAAACGACACGATAGACAAATTAACAGAGTAGTAACTCTCCTATCACTCCCTCCAGGAAATACACGACTCCATAGTTCTTGTTACTGACGGATTTATTAGTCTGTCAACACCGAGAGGGAAAATGAGTCCACTTGAAAAAACATTAATCTTCAAAGTAGATCACTTAAAAACTTAAACTTAACTTTAACACTAACTTTAACACTTTGCACGGAGTATATAGACCGCTGCCGCTTCGCGCGTCGTCTTGTTGCTGTGCACCGGCTAAATGTGTCCCCCGCGCAACATAGGACTTAACAATAGTTCCTATCACATATAAAACCAAACGAAAATCCATATAAGTTGTATAAAGAATAATATATAATATAAACAAGCATATTAAATAACATAGATCATATTTATGGCAGTTAAAGCTACTGCAGTTAACTTACCAGAGCTGCTGTTCACTATTTAGCTGTTCTTCCTCCTTTCTTTGTTAACAAAGAGTTTAATCTCACGGTTGTTCAGTACATCCGTGCGTTTTTAGTTCCAGTAAGAAGTCCTTCTCGATTCATGGATGCCAGTGACAGTCACTGACAGTCGAGCCTCCCCAGTTGTATTTCTTGAATAGGTTTTAATGCGTTTGAGGCTGAAAATGTCCACTCGACAGAGGCAGCAGATATTGGGATTGACATCGCCCAACATGTCAGGCTAGCCCACTGACCAATCACGTACTTGTAGGCCAGCTAGCAGGCTCTGACACGTCAAATAATACGCCCAACATGTCAAACTAAAGATCTGATTGGTTGAAGACTATGACAATCAACAATATCGTCTCCATTCACTTAAAGTGCACATGGATGCACTTGTGAGTCTGCAGGCCTCTGCCTCTCTTCTTACCTAGAGACACAGAGGTGAAATCTGATTGGATAAAAGCTCTACTTAAAACAAGCTGCACTGGAAGCAGAGCAACTGAGGAAGACAGTAGCTGTGCAATGAGAAAATAAGATAATGGGGAAAATATTTGTATAAATTATAATACATGTAGTGTATTTAAGAAAAATTATTAAATTATAAAATAGATATAGCTTTGTGATTCTGTTTAGGCCAGCAGAGAAGGCCTTGCAGGCCCTGACGGCCCGCCACTGGCCAAACTACAGGAAGGTACAAACTTTCCGCCTCAGGCACTGAGCCTCTTCATCTTTCCTTGGGATGGTCTGATAATCAAACTAATCAGAACCATAATGAAACATATTACAACAAAAAACACTTAGCTACTAAAAGTAGAGATCCCACAGAGGCAAACAGAAAGATGATGACACACAGAGCTGGCAACCTAGGGAGGACATGGCAGGTACTGAACGTCTATGAAATGCAACAATTGCAGCAACATACTACATAGTAACAAACAAATAGGACACTAAGATTAGTACGTTTCTGCAGATTATTTTACAACAACAATATTATTTATTAAACGGCAAAAACAACAGAGCATCAAGGACAGATGGTAAGGGAGCAAATTATTATGATGAAGTTATACTGTTGCCGAGCAGCCATGAAAAGGAGCAGCTGGAGCCTACAGTAGCTATTTTTTATGGTAATGTTTGGGTGTTGGAGGCAGTGGGGCAGACCTGGCACTAATGCTTATCTTCATGGAAGGCTAACAGCTGCTGCTCTATGGTGCCAGGCTGGATCCACATCCACTGGCTGCTGCCATGTCATGTCCCAGCAGCACAGTAATGGCAGGTTGGCTCGGCGCTGACTGGACAGACAGACCTACCCCCAACAAAACTGGACTCAGGAGCAGCTGGAGCTCCTCTTTAGTACACTGCTTATCCAACATTTGAGTTGCTGTGTGTAGATGTGAGTTTAAAGATACAATGCTTCAGGTTGTTGTGAAAAATATATATATATATATATATATTATTTATGGATGTTACTCCTTCTGCAATACAGAGTCTGCCGTTCCCGTGTTGCATTCAAATTGCCTTTACAATGTAGAATTCAATGTATACTATGTAGTACACAATGAAGGTATTCAGAGGAAATGATGCAGCATGTAATTCAGGGGAATTTGATCTCATCAATAACAGCCTCACTGTTTACTGTTCACTCTCTTCCCACCATGTCAGCGCTGTGCTAAGACACTATTACTAATGCCATTAGAACATCATTTTGCTGCTGACTCACGTTAAAAGCATTTAACTGGCAAAACACACGGGTTGGCTTTGTTTGTGAATAAACCACAGGAGATGCAATGTATTTGTCACAGACGTTCTTTAAAAAAAATATAAATACGTCTATCGTCCCTTCCCACCGGCCCTATGTGGCGTTTTTTGGTCGTTATGCAGTGTCACCATCCTGGAGCATATTAGCATGATTAGAATGGGATCATATTGGAGGTAGATGAAAGCCCGGTACGTCTCATACAGACCATGCCTTGTGCGTCGTTTCAGACGCGGAGGGGTATGACAAAGTGACGGTATTTGACGACCTGGGAATCAGACCTGGTTGTGTGAACAATGCTGGGACGTAAGACTACAGACAGCTGATGTTGCATTTTAAGACATCAGAACGCCACAGGCATGTGACTGGAAAATATTACTTTGGCACAATATCAAATGTTCTGCTGATATACATCGATAGGTTCTCATGTTGCTTCAGAAGAATATGTTGATCACCTGGTTGCCAGCATCAGCAGCTCTCATTTCTGTGGCTTAGTGCATTTGCTTTCAGTTAGATGTGTGTGGGAATATGCATGCACGCATGCATGTGTGTTTGATGATGTAAAAAGAGACTTACCTGGATGTTGAGTGGACTGCTACACAGTCTGTCTGGGTAGGCCTCGTGCAGGTCAGACACTTTCTCCCAGTCTCCAGATCCTCTCTCATCGTCCCTGTCAAACCATTCTGTCCACTCTGCCTCTGTGAGAAACACACGTTGGTCCGACAGCCCAGCGGTAGATATCAGACTCATTCACGGCAAGGCTTGGACCTGTGATCCATTTTAGCTGGATCATTCAAAAAGCATTTGTAGCAAAGCAATTGAAGGTGTCCTCCCATTGTGTTCTCTCTCTGGCTGACACAGTGGGGGATGTGCATTTGACTGTGGACTTGAATTTAATTCTGAAGCTCCACACACACACACACACACACACACACACACACCCTGTTTCCAACTAAATTACATTCCTATACAACTAAACTACATGCTCCCGGATTACAGTTGCAGTTTTAAACACGGTTAACGTGTTAAACTTAAATAAGAAATGCAACAAAGCTACTTAGTTAGGTTCAGTAAAACATCGTGGTTTGTATGAAAATAACTACGTTTGTTACGTTATTTATATTACGGACAAGGCTTTTGGTTTCATATGGGACTATCATCGGAAACAAATTTGTGATACTTTTCCATCAAAAACGTAATTCACCATGCAGTTTCATTGTATGGGAACGTCATTTTTAGGAGACAGGGCTGCATACACACACACAGAGTATGTCAGGCTGCATGGGAATTATGAGCGCAGGTCTCACAGCCTTTTCCACCGAGTGTATATTCATGTGCATGTGTGCAAGTCTCCATATTTGCATGCTGGAGTCTGGCAGTTTCATTAAAGTAGCTGTTATCTGATGGGATAAGAGAAACATCTAATTGGAATCCGCTTAGAGCTGGTGGTAAAGGAGGGGTCAATAACTGCAGCATACCAGACAGCGGGGTATGAGGCAGACATATTGATCAGAAAATGATTGGGTGATGATATCACCAAAGCTGATCAATTACAGCTCAGGAAGAATTTAAAGAGCCCAAGTGAGATGTTGGAACAAGACGTTTTCCTGTGTCTGCATGTGTCTCTAGAGTTATTGAGATCCTGCAGTTGAATCACAACCTCTACACGGCCAAACACGCTGAAAGCGTCTGAAGAGCACGTTTTGAAGAACCCCTATGACACCCGACAACTCCAACAGAGTGATACATCTTCTATCTAGGGCAGGGGTCGGCAACCTTTATTGTAACCAATTAGATGTAGAGATACAATGGAGACTGGGTCCGCCCACTTACTGTCAAAAAGAAAAACTCGCGGAGTGATGTAAAAGAGCTCGTCAAAGTAAAATACGTGCGCGGCTGTTTGATTTTTGCGCGCGCATGGATCTCATTGGCGCTCTCGGATTTTGACAGTGATTTGCCTTCATACCGGTGTGTTTGTGTGGGTTGGTGATGAAGCAGCGCCCCCCCGCCCCCCTGTAGTTCCACTGCGCCCCCCAGTTTAGGATCCACTGATTTAGATCAAGTTAAGATTAAAGGGTTTCTGTAATATACAACAAATGTTTCCTGAAGAGCGATCTTTTCCTAAAATACTACTGGTTCAGTGCACCATAGGAGCATCAAATGAGGCTCATCATTAATCGCTTTCAGTGCCTTTGGGCCTTTAGAGCAAACTATACAAGTGTTGATTATTATTTGCACAATCCCCCCCCTTGCAAACACTCGCACACTGTTTCATAAATACAGCACGAGTCTGGGTCACGTTTCACATCTGCGCCTGAAAAAAGGGCACAAAAGCATTGTAACTCCGGCCCTGAGAGTCACAACCCACTCATTTCATCAAATGGAGGACACCTACATGTCATACAACATAACCTTAGTGTGTGTGTGTTTGTGCGCGTGTGCGTGGGACAGAAGCGTTACCTTGCACCCATTGACTGCTGGTGGTGATGGTGAAACGTTCCCCATAAGTCGACTGAAAAACACAAGAGCTCCAGGCCTCTGAGGACGCCTTGGTCCCTGTCAACACACAACACACACAGATCATTTACAACATGTGTGCATTTTTACTAAAGACATTGAGGAACCATTGATTCTTACCTTGATAGACAGCATGACCCTCCACTGCAGAAGACGCATGCCCTTTTGTTACTATAAAGGTCCAGGGATGCCTGTAGAGGAAAAAGAGAAGAGAGACAGATTGGAATGAAGAAAGGAGAGTTGAGACGGGGAAGGGCAGAGAATGGAGGAAAAAATTAGTTTGATATTAAGCCAGAACTGGAAAAAGCTGAGGACATACACCGATACAGTAGGTGAAAAATGAGGAACATCGGCATTAGATTGTGCACACACACACACACACACACACACACACACACACACACTAACTAGGGCAGTGCTCGTTGAAATCATGGCTATAATTGATTTCAAATATCTCACTGATGTTTTGTGGATGTGCACACAACTAATTTCTCCAGAACCCAAGCGACTTCTCAGCAGTTCTTGCTTCTTTTGTTCAAGGCCAAACCCAAATATATTCAATTTACAAAGATATGAATCAGACAAAAGCAGTGTGTTCTCACATTTGAGAAGCTCATGTTCGCCATTTTTGCATTTTGTTTGGTCCAGACTTCTGAATTTTCTGTTTCATGTGAATCAACATTTTTCAGGTGCGACACCTCCTCCAGACTAGGTTGGGACGTATCACTCCGGATCAAACTGATGCCTGTTTTGTTCCTTTGTAATGTTCTAACATTTCTTTTGGAATTGTTCAGGTGTTCGGACCAATTACAGAAGGTTCTAGCTAGCTAAAAAGGGAAAAACAACGAGCCGCAGTAGCATGTGGGGAGAGTGCAATAGGTTCCTGACATTTGGTTCGACGACTATATAAAGACTAAGCACAGGAATTACAACCCTATTTTTTGATAGATGAGAGAGAGAGACAGAGAGAGAGAGAGAGAGAGAGAGAGAGAGAGAGAGAGAGAGAGAGGACAGCATAGAGGCCATCTACAAACCAAAGGCTTGGTTTACATGCACACTAATATTCTGATTATGACAATATTCCAAATTTGACACGGGTCATGTAGACAGCATAGTCTGTGTGGACATTCCGAACTTATTCCAAATGGAGCATCTTCTGATCAAGACGTGGAATATGCCGATAAAAAAGTAATTTAGGAGCATAAGAATAGGCACGGCCGCATATAAAAGGGAATATTAGAACAATATTCATTTTCATTAGTTATTTAAAGGCAGGAAAACTGTCTTTTTTGGAATAAGGGCAAAAAACAGAATATTTGGTGCATGTAAACGGAGAATTCTACATTCAACAATTGGTTGGTACCCAAAAACTGCCCACAACTTCTGTGTACGTTCCCCGACTCAGTTGAAATTTATTTTTGCTGAGGTGTGTTGCTGTAATTCTCTGTGCTGCCGCCAGCCCTTCTGTGGCAGCTGCAGTAAACAAATGCAAATTACATAACTGAGAATGTATTGCAGAGTCTACACTGTCTCATAAATTTCAGCTGATTAAAATGTCTCTGGGTGTGCCTCTCTCTCCTGATGACACCAGTGTTGGCCTGTTTGGCAACAGTGTGGAGAGTAGGCGTCAAGAGTCATTAGGCAGGAATCCCTCTGTCGCCTCACCATCCCTCCCATCCATGTCCTCTGTCCTCTAAAGCATCCACAACTATGGAGCAAAGTGCAAATTGGGAGATGGAATGTTAACTTGTGCTCTGCCCTGATCTTGTTATGAAACCCTCAGTTTTTCCGACGGTGTCCTCAGCAGCATTAAGTTCCATAAGCCCGCCTGGCTCGGAGGCTAACCACAAGGCCTACATGACCAAGATTCACCAGCATCTTCTCTCAGCCCACAACAAGGTCTCAGTCATTATTGTTGACTAGCACTGTGCAAAACAAAACACATTCACTCAAGCTTGAGTCCCCTATCCAACACTTCAGGGGTTTTTTCTTCTGAAAATCAAAAGAGCACAGCTGAGTCTTTGAGGAATTTTTTGATTGAGGAATGTGTCAATGTGAAAGTCTGCACATTTTCATATCCACTCTGATAGCCCTTATGTTTGAACGTTTGAAACATCTTCACTTTCTATTTCACAAGCATTCCTGACTGTTACGTTCCCCTTTTAGGCATCTAAGGGATGCGGGGAGTAACGGTGTTATTTTTACCCGGGGGAAGAGAGAGAGAGCACTGCGAAGGGTTTTAACAAAAGATCGTTTATTGGAGATAAGCCCGCGGCAAAACAAAACTACCCTCTGATAGTCAGAGGGCGACTCAAAGTGATAATCGCACCAACACGATGGCGACACCAGCCCACACGGCTGTACCGGAGAGATCCACGGAACCACTCTCTCGGCTTGGTTGCGGCTTCGGACCCGGAAGAAGGCTGTCCTTCCAGAGCTCCTCTCCTTTTAACCACGCTTCCGATCTTTGATTGGGCGCAGCTGGCCTCTAGTAACGAGCGGCACCCAGGAGGACACTGCGTGTAATCAGAGAGAGCACAACAACAACACATGGCACGTAACACCCCCTCCCATAAAACCAAACGTCCGTTTGGCCACAACCACTCCCCCATAACACAGACCCACAATTATATTATACATAGACAAAAAAACATTTCTCACCCACGGGACAGAGCATCAGCCACCACATTGTCTGCCCCCTTCTTGTGTCTTATGGTGAGGTTATAACCCTGGACCATCAGGGCCCAACGCATCAACCTCTGATTGTGGTTACACATCTGGGCCAGGAAGACCAGAGGGTTGTGATCGGTATATACCGTCACCGGCGTGGAACTAGAACCCACGTATACCTCAAAATGTTGAAGGGCTAGAAGCATGGCCAGCGTCTCCTTCTCGATGGTGGAGTAGTTCAGCTGATGGTGCTTGAACTTTGCCGAGAAGTAACACACGGGGTGGCACACATCCCCCCCTCCGTCCTGCAACAGCACAGCACCAGCTCCAGAAGCGCTAGCATCGACTTCCAGCATGAAGGGACGTGAAAAGTCTGGAGCCGCCAACACCGGAGCACTGCAGAGGAGAGACTTGGCCGCCTTAAATGCATGATTGCATTCACTGGTCCACACAAATGGAACAGCCGGGCTACACAGGTTAGTTAGGGGGTCACGATCACAGAGAAATTTTTACAGAAACAGCGGTAGTAACCAGCCATTCCCAAGAAACGGCGAAGTTCGCGCCGGGTGGTTGGGGCTGGATATGCCAATATCGCCTCAACCTTCGCCTCCATTGGGCGAACTTGCCCATGGCCCACCTGCTTCCCCAGGTAGGTAACTATCGCTTTACCAAACTCGCACTTTGCCAGATTTAAGGTCAAAGATGCCTCAGCAAGCCGCTGGAACACCACTTCCAGGCTCTCTATGTGGGTCTGCCAGGTCTCAGAGTACACCACCACATCATCAAGGTACACGTTACAGTGGGGCACATCCCCTAAAACCAGTTGCATCAGACGCTGGAAAGTTGCTGGTGCATTTCTCATGCCAAATGCCATACATGTATACTGCATAAAATGGTCCGGTGTCACGAATGCTGAGATGTCAGAAGCTCTAGCAGTTAAAGGAACTTGCCAGTATCCTTTAAGCAGGTCCAGCTTAGTGATAAACACAGCCGGTCCAATGCTGTCAATACAGTCCTCCATGCGAGGCAACGGAAATGAGTCTGGCACCGTCACTGCATTCACTTTGCGGAAATCTGTGCAGAAACGCGGGGTACCGTCAGATTTAGGAGCTAACAAACACGGAGAGCTCCATGGGCTGCGACTAGGCTTTGCTAACCCATTTTCGACCAGATAGTTCACCTCCTTCCTCATCTTCTCCCTCTTCTCCATAGGACAACGATACGCATGTTGCTTGATTGGGGTTGCATTACCCACATCAATGTCATGCTGCAACACACCCGTACATGTTGGCACGTCCCCAAATAGAGTAGGGAAGGAGCGGAACAGCTCAAGCACCTCCCCTCGCTGACTTTCAGTCAGGTACGACAAATGCAAGTTTATACTGGACAGAAACTCAGAATTAGCCAGCCTGCCACACTGCTGACCATCCGAGGGCACTGCCAGACCATCGTCAGCCACGGCTTCCACACAAACCATGGAAGAAGCAATCAGCTCGGGGGCAGCAGTCCCCACAATTTCTTTCTGCTCCCCCGGGGCAACTTCTCTGTAAAGGTAAGGTTTGAGCATGTTCACATGGCACAACCTTGTCTTTCTTCTGCGCTCAGGCGTGCGAATCATATAGTTGGTGTCTGACACTTTCCTGTCCACCACATACGGACCCGAGAAACGGGCAGAAAGGGCAGAACCAACCACTGGTAACAGCACTAGTACTTTATCACCAGGCTTAAACTGTCGCTCAACAGCCGTCTTATCATACCTCTTCTTCATGTTGTCCTGGGAGGAAGACAGGGCTTCCCTCGCCAGCCCGGTCGCACGCTGCAAACGCTCCCTACACACGGAAACAAACTGTACCATATCCATTTTGGGCTTAGACCCACACATCAACTTCTCCTTCAACAGTTTTAACGGCCCACGCACTTCGTGACCAAACACAAGTTCAGCAGGGCTGAACCCAAGGGATTCCTGTTTTGCATCCCGCACGGCAAAGAGTACATAAGGCACACCCTCATCCCAGTCCTTCTCGGTGTCATAACAATATTTTCGCAGCATGGATTTCAGAGTCTGGTGCCATCGTTCAAACGCACCCTGTGACTCTGGATGGTAAGCGCTAGCCACAGAGTGGGAAACACCCAACGACTGCAATGTCTCTCTAAAGGTTTTGGACAGAAAATTTGTTCCCTGATCAGTTTGCACAACCTTTGGTAGTCCAAAGGTGGTAAAAAACTTTGTCAGTGCCTTAGCAATTACTGGCGCCGTGATTTTACGCAAGGGCATGGCCTCAGGAAAACGGGTGGCAACACACATCACTGTTAGCAAGAACTGGTTACCCGACTTGGTTTTAGGCAATGGGCCCACACAGTCCACGATCACATGCTCAAATGGCTCACCAACCCCAGGGACAGGACGCAAAGGGGCCGGCGGCACTACCTGATTTGGTTTTCCCACAATCTGGCAAGTGCTGCAAGTCTTACAGAAGGCGATCACATCTGCTTTCATTCCTGGCCAGAAGAAATGCTTCAGGATCCTGTCATAGGTCTTAGTGACCCCTAGATGACCAGACCATACATGCTCATGCGCCACTGCTAGCACTAGCTGTCGACATCCACCGGGGATGACTATCTGGTAAACAGTATCCCAGTCCTCACCTGCTGCTTTACCTGCCTCTGCAACCCATTTTCGCATTAACACACCATTCTCTAGCAGAAACGACTGCTTCGTTCTGCACCCACTGGTGTCCTCTCCCACCACAGCGAAACACCTCGCCAAGGCCGGATCACTTCCTTGGGCGCTGATGAGTGCCTCCCGGGTCAGCGGCAACGCCACCGCCGGCTCGGACACGGAATTTGCCACCCCTTTAGCGTCCTTCACTGACCAACTAACAGAGGGAGACCTATCCTCAGACAAAACCGTAGCAAACAGTGAGTCAGATAAGTCCACCTCCTGAGCCTGTTTCCGGGCCTGGGCTCTAGTCAGGACGCTAACCTTAAACACGTCTGGATAACTCTGCGCCAGATCATCACACACCAAGTTAGGAATGGGGACATCCACAACTTCAGGTGCAGGGAAAACCTTACCTCCCGCTATGTCGTTCCCCATGATGAACTCGACACCATCCACCGGAAAACCTGAGCGGACGGCCACCGGGAAGAAACCACTTATCAACTTGGTCCTCACATAGACCCGGTGGAGAGGTGCTGGAATGAAGCCCATCCCTATTCCTCTCACCACTGTACTCACATCACAAGCAGACTTGCCACTAAAAGGCAGAGCACTGGCAAGTATAAAAGACTGCGATCCACCAGTGTCGCGTAGCACCGTCACTGGGCGCTGGTCCTCTGCCTCTCCTGTGAGCGACACCAATCCTTCTAAAATAAAGGGCTTAAAACACTCATCAGGCCCTCTTAGAGCGGCAACCTGGCCAACGGGAGTCACCGTCTTCACTAACCCAACTCCCTTGGGCTGTTGTCTGGAAGCGGCCCCCTGCTGCTTCCGTCTCCAGGCTGCACAGTCTACTACCAAGTGACCAGGGTCATGACAGAAAAAACACTGTTTCTCACCCTTAGGGCCCGGCCGAGAAACTTTTCTGCGGGATGCATATGCGCCACCATTTTCCGGCGGATACTCCCCCTGCTGAGCATCTCGCCTCGAAAACACATTCCTATGCGTAAGAGCGAACTCGTCCGCCAGCGTAGCAGCCTGCTGCAGGGTGGCCACCTTCTGCTCGTTTAAATAAACTACCGTACGCTCAGACACACAGTTTTTAAACTCCTCCAACATCAGGAGCTCACACACCGAGGCTAGGTCATCAGCCTTACTGGCCTTACACCACCGGTCGAACAGAATCTTCTTCTCCCGCGCAAAGTCAGTAAAAGACTGGTTGTAAGCCTTCCGAAGGTTTCGGAACCGCTGTCTATAAGCCTCCGGCACCAACTCATAGGCCCGCAGAATAGCCCCTTTAACCCTCTCATAGACCAGGCTATCTTCTACCGACAAGGACGAGCAGGCTTCCTGAGCTTTTCCAACCAGCTTACATTGTAACAATATAGCCCACACGTCTCCTGACCAATGTAAGGCAGCAGCGATGCGCTCAAATGCACCAAAGTATGACTCCACCTCAGACTCACGAAATACAGGGACCAGCGAAATATTCTTGCTGACATCGAATGCAGGAGTAGAACCCGACGTTACCTGTATATCCGCAGAGGTGCGGACAGAACCAGACTGCAGTTCTAACTCACGCATCCTAACCGCTGTATCTGCCTCCAACCTACTGGATTTCCAACTCCCTCAGGAGCTCAAACTCTCTCTCGCTCTTCCCTCTCCTGTTCACGCTCTTCCTTCTCCAACTGAAGACGAGCGAGGCGCACTTTTAAGCGAGCGTCATCCCTAGACCCCGAAGCTGACCCCGAAAACAACGGATCAAATTGAGGCAATGTGTGCGGCTTCGCTTCCGCCCTACCGCTCTGCGCCGCCGGAGTGATCGGCTGCTCGGTTGCCTCCCACTCCGGAGATACCGCTGCCACTGCCGCGTCCGCTTCATCAGGAGCCTCCTCGGGTGCCGGTAACCGGAGAACACCCTGCATACATAAACTGTTAAACAGTACGGCTTTGAGCTCCCCCTTCGAAAGGGCACTCGACACAGAGACACTATAATGCGCTGCTACCTCCCGCAACTCACTCTTCGTACACTTCTCTAACTGAGTGAGAGAAGGATTCGCCACAAATGCCTCCATAATAAACTCTGCCATCCTCACAGTGACGCGAGGAATAAGTCACACAGCAGCCCTAGCTCACTGCTAGCAACGCCGCTAACGCTACAGCTGAGTTTAGCTCACAAGCTATCAACAGCTGACACGTACACACAAGTACTCACACAAGTGACCAACGGGATAAAATGTTGATACTGGATGCCACTCCCAACCAGTACACAGTGTTCACTGCCCTCTCAGCAAAAAAAAACCCCACCACAAACTTCCTCAGATCCTGCCTAACCAAACCTTTACCTGTCTATCTTCTGGAGCGTGCCGGGCTCGAGGCGACTTGAAAGGCAAACATCAGCGGCCGTAACCCTGAAACGCCTACCTCCACCAGGGACTGATCCCCACCCAGGATTACTCCGAAAATAAAAAAGGCAAAATAATAAACGAGTGCCCGCAGGAAAGACCGTTAAGCCCAGCTGGACACTCACCTGTCTATTCTGAGGAAGCTGCGTACAGTTTGCTTACAAGAGACAATATGACAGACAACCAGACATCAACACTTACCACGCCAGCACCTAACAAACAGACCATCAACAATTACCCAATCAGCTCTTCCAAATCCCGGACGAGCCCCCAACTGTTACGTTCCCCTTTTAGGCATCTAAGGGATGCGGGGAGTAACGGTGTTATTTTTACCCGGGGGAAGAGAGAGAGAGCACTGCGAAGGGTTTTAACAAAAGATCGTTTATTGGAGATAAGCCCGCGGCAAAACAAAACTACCCTCTGATAGTCAGAGGGCGACTCAAAGTGATAATCGCACCAACACGATGGCGACACCAGCCCACACGGCTGTACCGGAGAGATCCACGGAACCACTCTCTCGGCTTGGTTGAGGCTTCGGACCCGGACTGCGTGTAATCAGAGAGAGCACAACAACAACACGTGGCACGTAACACTGACATACCAAAAAACGTACCCCCCCCCCCCCCCCCCCCCACACACACACACTTTCTGCAGATACAACACCACTATAATACATATACTGGTCTGCTCTACATGTCAGTGGAAATGTTCTATTTTCTTAGTGTTATGTTAAGTTTGTGAAGTGTACTGTTGTGTGTATGTGTGCATAGGGCAGAGTGCTTACGTTACACCTTAATGAAACACACATCTCCTGCGCCACATGTGCATGACGCCTGTCTAACCATTGTTAGTCTATGGAGATGTAGGTGTAATGTCAGCAGTCAGATCGCAGAGGTCTTCTCAGGCGCTAGTGAGGCGTTTATGGTGATGGTGCTTAGTTTGAAACTTTTCAACGCTCACAATGCACATGCACACATTCAAATATATCCACAAACAAATATCCACCTTTGTGATCTCTTGTCATCTCTTGCTTATGTCATAGACAGTTATTCCACCAGACAGACGTGGTTAGAGACTGACTGGTGAACAGCAGTTAGTGGAGACCAAAGCAGAGGTTTGGTATGACCTCAATAATAAATGTATAATTGAATTCACACACTTCTGACAGTATAAACTCCATAAAAGTAGAATTAATGGCTGTTGTATTAATTTCAATAACTAATAAAAAGAATGCCTCATAAAATATAGTGCTGTGTGCTTATAAAAACACATTTTCCTGACATGGTGTGAGCTGAACATCTAAGTTAAAATGTTGAGCTCATAGTATTGATCAGCATGGTGTAACTAACAAAGTGTCGTATCGATTGATCTATAAATCTTTTAGTTTTTTGATTATGAACATTAGTTTTGTCTTTGTTGATGTTGATGACGAGATGTTATGACATTTCAAAATCAATATTTCAGGAGCTCACCGAAATCCCAGAGTACTGATGTGCTGGCTGCCCAGCCTGGAGAGGCTCTTCTTGGCCAAGTCCTCCAAGTTGTTGGAGCCCTCGTCATTGACCACCATGGCCAGTATGAGCCCCGCCTCCACACCATCCACATACATTGCAAGGCGACGACTCTCATCTTTACTACGGTATGTGTCAAACCTGTGGAAAGTAAGGGAGGGAAAAAGAGAAGAAAATCATTCTTGCGTCAATTCATCCTAAAACAAATGCATTTTGAAAACCACTCTGCATGTAAAACAGTCCTCGGTACTCTATCAACCTCCAACAGCTATGATGTCGTAATTCCCCTATCTTAAGAAATTCATCATTGGGTTCCTGCCAAGACCAGTGATATATGGGTCACAAATCCTCCCTTCTACTTGCACTAATTTACATTCTGAATAAATATGGAGATTGTAATAACAGAGCTGTACATTGCTGTAGAGGCAAGGGTTTCTCTGCACATTTCATCTAGCAAAAATATGCATCTGAATCAGGTGCTTCCCAGAACAAGGACAGCAAACACTCATCTGCAGCCTTTAACAACACAAACAGACCATGTTTGTGTGTGTTTAATTGAACGTGTTTCACATAAGATATAAAAAGGAATGAAAATGTTAAAAGGCAACAAAATGAATACAAATTGATTAAAGAAAAGAGTGTATTTACAGTGCAGTTTAGGCAACATATTTAATAATTGACATAAAAGTGAAAATCAATCAAAAAATTATAAAATAATATATTACTGTGTGGTGCACCACTATTAATTAGGGGAAAACCCTATAATTAAACTAGGCAAAATGTCCACATTGCGTTGTGGTAACTGTACACTTTGTGGTAGCACAAAATGCACTTAAGACAAAAAAAGACTAGTCCAGGTCCACAATGCAAATGTGCTTTACTTATATGAATATGATCAGATTTAGAAATAAAAGTATCATATTTATCAAAAGATAATCTGCACCATCTCATGTAGCTAATACACAGGGGTGAATACGCAAAGAATGGACCGCGGCCACTGGGAGCACCAGGAATTGAGCGTCAAAAGATATTAGGCTAATAATATTACAGCGCAAACACAAACATGGAGTTTTGCAGCTGAGTGCAATTATCCATATAAATGTGTGTGAGTGCAATGCGTCGGGGATGAGGGGTGAGAGATGCTTCCAAACCTCAGGGAAACATTTAAGCCCAGGATGTGGGAAAGGTGGGAGAGGGAAGAAATGATTTGTTTAATTGTTTATATAATAACCATGTTTGTTTTTTTCTTGTTTTTTTCGCATGTACTTTCGAAGATGACATGAGGGGAGCTTTATTTTTCATTGATTTATTATTTTTCATTGAGCGGAGACCCCTATATAAATGTGCTTCAGTTAGCACCAACTCTCTGAAGACACTAATAATTTCACTGTAACTGTGTCTGGCTCTTAGCACTGATCTTTGTGAATTACACTGTTTGCGTATTTGCATAGAAAGGGGCCGATTGTGTGCCAAATATCTGCATATTAGCTCATTTAAATACATGCAAATAGCACAGGAGCACTGAGACACTATTTGCTTGGCAGCACAGTTAGAGGGGTTTCCAAGGTTTATGGTTGCTTTGAGAATCATTTTTCTTTGAAAACCTTAACTCAGGCCGCCCACTCAGAGGCTTGGAGACTAAAGGAGCATTTCTGATAAAACTCCAAACACCTGTTTTTCTTTCTTTCTCTGATAAAAAAACATTAATAATAAATGTAAAGGAAAAAAATCAGGGAATGTGCCTGCATGAAATATAGAAGCTAAAATAACCACTAATGAGCACAGCAGCAAAACACCAAGAACACATAAGTTGAACAACCAATGACATTAGTAAAACACTATCTCACTTCAAAGCAATATTTGCTGTCTCTCCATTTATAATTATTGCTTAATTTTTCAGCAGTTGACTCAGTTTGCATATTAATTGTGTTGTGGTTTACTAAGTGCATTTGTAGCTGTCACCTTTAATCAGACAGAGTCTGGTGACAGTAAATTCGAGACTGGATGCAATCAAATGCCTTCATTCATCCTCTAAAAATTACAATCATGTATTTACCACAATAAAAGCTGTACATCAGTGTAGCTGACCTTCATTTGGAATAAAAAATGTGTTGAATAATTAAGCATGAAAGGACATTAAGAATGATATCAATTTCTCCATTTAATATCTGTGTGTGATACAAAGCCAGAGCCATTAGATGCACATTTGTTTCCTTCACTACAACCTTGGGGTTAGACAGCTTAGTAGATGTAAGCCAACACCCCATTTCTGCTCTAATTAAGAGTCTCATGATCGTTGAACAGCCGAGACGCAGCCTCTGCTTCGAGGGGACCCTTACCTGTCATCGTGCAGCACCTCTCCGGTCTTGGGGTCGATGACGTGGATAATGATGCCTCGGCTTCCCCAGCCTCTCTGGAACAGGTAGTTGTTTTGGTTGCTCTCTCCGGGGTGGAGGGTCTTGTTGAGGAACGTCCATGACAGCTTCTTTTCTCCGTGGATTTCTAGTGTCCCTCCTGTCCCCACACCGATGTACTTCCTCCCAAAGTAGCTGTGTTCATTATCACTGTCATCCAATCTGAGAACAGCATGGGAGAATTATGGACATTTTAATATGTATGTCTATCTACAAATGCCATTTGAGGAAAGTAAGTATGCTTCAGTCTTCCTGTTCATGACCTTAATGTTGAAATCACACGTCATCATATTTATGTCTTCAACAGGACTGAAAGTCTAGTCCAGTGGTTCTTAACCTTATTGGAGGTACTGAACCCTGCGAGCTTCATCAGTGCATTCACCGAACCCTTCGTAATTGGAAAAATAAAATATGATTTCTTCAAAACATAGGTATATATTTTATTAGTGCACAAAATGAACCATGCATCAGTTGCACACAAAATCACTGTGTGCAAAGAACAAAACCAACAAAACATGAATTTCACACAAAAACATAGCTCAATGAATGATTTGCGATCAGGTACGCAACTTCGTACGATGCTGTGAGGATCGGTTTGTCGACAAACAAAACATGAATTTCACACAAAAACATAACTCAGTGAATATTTACTGCAAATCAATGTGACTTTTGCTGTTGCCTTTCAGATACAAGTTCAGAAATGCGCGTCTTCACCTTGGCAAGTGCCACTCTCATATCATTTTCGCAGCAAAGTCTGTTCCTTTTCTTAGTTTTCATGTCCACCATCCTCGAAAAGGATTGCTCACAAAGATACGTTGTAACAAACGGTGTGAGTATCTCAAGGGCTTTCTTGGCAATACGAGGGTATGTGTCACGATCAGGCTTTGCCCTGTGTGTTCTGTGTCTTTGTTTCTTTCTGTAGCTCCTCACTCACCTAATCAGTTCATTCAGTGCACCTGCCAGTCACACTCACCTCATCAGCTCATTAGTCTCACCTGTTCACTCTGCCTAGTTCACTATTTAAATCCCTGTCTTTCACTCACTCACTGCCAGATCATTTTGTTTGTTTCCTACCTACCCGCCCGTTTTGCTCATCCTGTTCCCGGTTTCCCAGTCTGTCTGCCGGATTTTCCCCCTCGTCTTTTGTCTTGTCCTTGGATTAACTGTTTTTGTTTGTGAGCTATTAAATACCTTTTTTCCCCTACTCTGACTGTCTGCGCTTGAGTCCTCATCATGCCCCGTGACAGAATGATCTGGCCTACAATGGACTCAGCAGACCATGGGTTGGAGTGCCGTCTCCCTGAGTGGTATGAGCAGTTCATGGGAACCCGCCTGGCCTTTGGTGGGCCTCGGAGTGTCCAGAAGGCGAACCGCGACCTGATGGACTGCCAGCTCAACACTCGTAGGAGACAGAGAAAGAAGGGTCAGACTTCCATCCCCGCTGGGCCGCAGCGATCCCCCGCTCCCGCTGGGCCGCAGCGATTCCCCGCCCCCGCTGGGCCGCAGCGATTCCCCGCTCCCGCTGGGCCGCAGCTAACTCCAGCTCCCCGTGTCCTGTCGGCGGTCCGACCGACTCCACCTCCCCGTGTCCGGTCAGCGATCCAGCCGACTCCAGCTGTCGCCTCGGAGCAGCAGCTATCCCCAGTCCGGGCCGCCGCCGTCTCCGAACCGCAGCGACCTCCAGTCCGGGCCGCCGCCGTCTCCGAACCGCAGCGACCTCCAGTCCGGGCCGCCGCCGTCTCCGAACCGCAGCGACCTCCAGTCCGGGCCGCCGCCGTCTCCGGACCGCAGCGACCTCCAGTCCGGGCCGCCGCCGTCTCCGAACCGCAGCGACCTCCAGTCCGGGCCGCCGCCGTCTCCGAACCGCAGCGACCTCCAGTCCGGGCCGCCGCCGTCTCCGAACCGCAGCGACCTCCAGTCCGGGCCGCCGCCGTCTCCGAACCGCAGCGACCTCCAGTCCGGGCCGCCGCCGTCTCCGAACCGCAGCGACCTCCAGTCCGGGCCGCCGCCGTCTCCGAACCGCAGCGACCTCCAGTCCCGGCCGCCGCCGTCTCCGAACCGCAGCGACCTCCAGTCCCGGCCGCCGCCGAACTGCAGCGACCTCCAGTCCCGGCCGCCGCCGTCTCCGAACCGCAGCGACCTCCAGTCCCGGCCGCCGCCGTCTCCGGACCGCAGCGACCTCCAGTCCGGGCCGCCGCCGTCTCCGAACCGCAGCGACCTCCAGTCCGGGCCGCCGCCGTCTCCGAACCGCAGCGACCTCCAGTCCGGGCCGCCGCCGTCCCCGAACCGCAGCGACCTCCAGTCCGGGCCGCCGCCGTCCCCGAACCGCAGCGACCTCCAGTCCCGGCCGCCGCCGAACTGCAGCGACCTCCAGTCCCGGCCGCCGCCGAACCGCAGCGACCTCCAGTCTCGGCCGCCGCCGTCTCCGAACCGCAGCGACCTCCAGTCCCGGCCGCCGCCGTCTCCGAACCGCAGCGACCTCCAGTCCCGGCCGCCGCCGAACCGCAGCGACCTCCAGTCCCGGCCTCCGCCGTCTCCGAACCGCAGCGACCTCCAGTCCCGGCCGCTGCCGCCTCCGCGCTGCAACGACCTCCAGCCCTTTACCCCGCTGGGTCATCAGTCTATCCCCCTGAGCCCCAGTCTATGGACTCCGGTTGCCCGGAGCCTCATCTCCAGCCCCTGGAGACCTGTTCCCCGTCTGATCTCCAGCCCCTGGAGACCTGTTCCCCGTCTGATCTCCAGCCCCTGGAGACCTGTTCCCCGTCTGATCTCCAGCCCCTGGAGACCTGTTCCCCGTCTGATCTCCAGCCCCTGGAGACCTGTTCCCCGTCTGATCTCCAGCCCCTGGAGCCCTGTTCCCCGTCTGATCTCCAGCCCCTGGAGCCCTGTTCCCCGTCTGATCTCCAGCCCCTGGAGCCCTGTTCCCCGTCTGATCTCCAGCCCCTGGAGCCCTGTTCCCCGTCTGATCTCCAGCCCCTGGAGCCCTGTTCCCCGTCTGATCTCCAGCCCCTGGAGCCCTGTTCCCCGTCTGATCTCCAGCCCCTGGAGCCCTGTTCCCCGTCTGATCTCCAGCCCCTGGAGCCCTGTTCCCCGTCTGATCTCCAGCCCCTGGAGCCCTGTTCCCCGTCTGATCTCCAGCCCCTGGAGCCCTGTTCCCAGTCCGATCTCCAGCCCCTGGAGCCCTGTTCCCAGTCCGATCTCCAGCCCCTGGAGCCCTGTTCCCAGTCCGATCTCCAGTCTCTGGAGCCCTGTTCCCAGTCCGATCTCCAGTCTCTGGAGCCCAGTTCCCAGTCCGGTTCCCAGTCTCTCGAGTGCAGTTCCCCTCCTGGTTCCCAGTCTCTCGAGTGCAGTTCCCCTCCTGGTTCCCAGTCTCTCGAGTGCAGTTCCCCTCCTGGTTCCCAGTCTCTCGAGTGCAGTTCCCCTCCTGGTTCCCAGTCTCTCGAGTGCAGTTCCCCTCCTGGTTCCCAGTCTCTCGAGTGCAGTTCCCCTCCTGGTTCCCAGTCTCTCGAGTGCAGTTCCCCTCCTGGTTCCCAGTCTCTCGAGTGCAGTTCCCCTCCAGGTTCCCAGTCTCTCGAGTTCCGACCCCCGGACCCTCAGTCTCTCGAGTTCCGACCCCCGGACCCCCAGTCTCTCGAGTTCCGACCCCCGGACCCCCAGTCTCTCGAGTTCCGACCCCCGGACCCCCAGTCTCTCGAGTTCCGACCCCCGGACCCCCAGTCTCTCGAGTTCCGACCCCCGGACCCCCAGTCTCTCGAGTTCCGACCCCCGGACCCCCAGTCTCTCGAGTTCCGACCCCCGGACCCCCAGTCTCTCGAGTTCCGACCCCCGGACCCCCAGTCTCCAGAGTTCCGACCCCCGGACCCCCAGTCTCCAGAGTTCCGACCCCCGGACCCCCAGTCTCCAGAGTTCCGACCCCCGGACCCCCAGTCTCCAGAGTTCCGACCCCCGGACCCCCAGTCTCCAGAGTTCCGGACCCCCAGTCTCCAGAGTTCCGACCCCCGGACCCCCAGTCTCCAGAGTTCCGACCCCCGGACCCCCAGTCTCCAGAGTTCCGACCCCCGGACCCCCAGTCTCCAGAGCTCCGACCCCCGGACCCCCAGTCTCCAGAGCTCCGTCCTCCGGACCCTCTGTCTCCCCAGTCTGCCAGGCCGGCCATCCCTCCTCTGGACCCCCTCCACCCACCCGGTTGTGGACTCTGACTCTCGGCCTCGGAGGAGTGATAACCCTCCTCCGGGCCCCCACCGCCCTCCCTTGGAAGATGTTTTTGTTTTTTGTTTTTCTTTTGGACGTCTGGAATCCGTCCCTTGGAGGGGGGGTACTGTCACGATCAGGCTTTGCCCTGTGTGTTCTGTGTCTTTGTTTCTTTCTGTAGCTCCTCACTCACCTAATCAGTTCATTCAGTGCACCTGCCAGTCACACTCACCTCATCAGCTCATTAGTCTCACCTGTTCACTCTGCCTAGTTCACTATTTAAACCCCTGTCTTTCACTCACTCACAGATCATTTTGTTTGTTTCCTACCTACCCGCCCGTTTTGCTCATCCTGTTCCCGGTTTCCCAGTCTGTCTGCCGGATTTTCCCCCTCGTCTTTTGTCTTGTCCTTGGATTAACTGTTTTTGTTTGTGAGCTATTAAATACCTTTTTTCCCCTACTCTGACTGTCTGCGCTTGAGTCCTCATCATGCCCCGTGACAGTATGGTACGATTTGGTGACACCAAAACGTTGAGATCGATATTTTCCGTAGTCGCACAACTGCGTCTGAATGACGGCCGCTTCCAGCGTCATTCGCGCAGCCCGGTGGAAATTCGCGCCATTCGCAACCATTCGCGTCTGTGCATTGACTTTACATGTAAACTACCTCGCAGTGTGTGTCTGCCGAGGGGTTCGGCAGACACCGAGCGTCCCGTTCGGTGTGAACGCTGCATAAGTTTTAGCTTTCTCCGTGCTTTTTGGGCTACCCAAGCCACCGAACCGTTATGCTGCGTTCACACCGAACGGGGCGCTCGGTGTGAACGCACCTTAAGGAAAATAGACGGTCATTAATTTTTAAAGCGGCGGCTCACTTTACATTACATTACATTACAGTCATTTAGCAGACGCTTTTATCCAAAGCGACTTACAATAAGTGTATTCAACATCGGTTTTCGAGAGAACAACTAGTCACCAGAAGTAATAAGTGCATGTCCCTACCTCAAACAAGCATCTAAGAGCATAAACCAGAGCCAACGTACAGTGCAGAAACAAAGGAATGCAATAAGTGCCACAAGCTAATATAAAAACAATAAGTGCAATAAGCTAGTATGAATACAGTAGATGCTAGGTAAGTGCTAAGCGGAAGGGTAGGCCTTCTTGAAGAGGTGAGTTTTCAGCCTGCGCCGAAAGATGGGCAGCGACTCTGCCGTCCTGACGTCAGTGGGGAGTTCATTCCACCACTGTGGGGCCAGGACAGAAAACAGCCGCGACCGGGTCGATCGGCCGCAGGGACCTCTGAGCGACGGGGCAACCAGTCGCCCCGAGGTAGCAGAGCGAAGTGGTCGGGCCGGGGTGTAGGGCTTGACCATGGCCTGGAGATAGGAAGGAGCTGTTCCTTTCACTGCCCTGTAGGCTAGCACCAGAGTCTTAAACTGGATGCGGGCTCTTACAGGTAGCCAGTGTAGAGAACGGAGAAGGCAAGTTGTGTGGGAGAACTTGGGGCAATTGAACACCAGGCGAGCTGCAGCTTTCTGGACAAGCTCCAGAGGTCTGATGGCCAGCGCCGGGGCTCCGGCAAGTAGTGAGTTGCAGTAGTCCAGGCGGGAGATGACAAGAGCCTGGATTAGCACCTGCGCCGTCTCATCAGTGAGGAAGGGGCGAATCCTCCTGATGTTGTAGAGCAGGAATCTGCAGGAGCGTGTAACCGATGCAATGTTTGCTGAGAATGACAGTTGGTCATCCAGGGTCACACCCAGGTTTCTCGCAGTCTGAGTTGGCGTCACCACGGTATCATCAATGGTGATGGACAGGTCTCGGTGTGGGCAACCCTTCCCCGGGAGGAACAGTAGCTCGGTTTTGTCCAGGTTGAGCTTGAGGTGGTGTGGTGTGTCGTCATCCACTTCGAGATGTCAGCCAAGCACGCAGCGATGCGTGCCTCCACTTGAGTGTCCCCGGGGGGAAATGACAAGACCAGCTGGGTGTCATCGGCATAACAATGGTAGGAGAAGTCATGCGAGCGAATAACAGAACCCAGAGATGTTGTGTAGAGCGAGAAGAGAAGGGGGCCCAGGACTGAGCCTTGCGGAACCCCCGTAGTCAGTATGCGTGGTTCCGACACAGAGCCCCTCCATGACACCTGGTAGGATCGACCTGTCAGGTAGGATGCAAACAGGGAGAGTGCAGAGCCTGAAACGCCCATCCCCTCGAGGGTGGATAGGAGGATCTGGTGGTTAACAGTGTCAAACGCCGCAGACAGGTCCAGGAGAATCAGGACAGAGGAGAGAGAGTTAGATCTCGCTGCATGAAGCGACTCCGTCACCGCAAGGAGGGCTGTCTCAGTCGAGTGACCCACTTTGAACCCGGACTGGTGAGGGTCCAAGAGGTTGTTTTGGTGGAGATAGGAGGATAGTTGAGTAAAGACAGCACGTTCAAGTGTTTTGGAAAGAAAGGGTAGAAGAGACACCGGTCTGAAGTTCTTGACATCAGAGGGGTCAAGTGATGGTTTCTTCAGAAGGGGGGTGACTCTAGCAGTCTTGAAAGCCATAGGAAAGTATCCTGAAACAAGAGATGTGTTCATGAGGTGGGTGAGAAAAGGAAGGAGTTCAGTCGCAATAGACTGAAGAAGAGGGGAGGGGATCGGGTCAAGGGAGCACGTGGTGGGGCGGTTAGATGTAACAAGGTTGAGGACCTCGTTAGGGGAGAGGGGAGCAAGATAGGGTAAGATGGGGCATGGAGAGGGGAGGGAGAGCTGTGGGGGAAGAGCTGGAGATGGTAGAGAGGGAGAGGGTGGACAGGGGGGCTGAGAGAAGGAGGATCTGATATTGTTTACCTTCTTGTCAAAGAAGTTGGCGAAATCGTCAGGGAGAAGGGAGGACGTAGGAGGAGGGGGTGGGGGTTGGAGGAGTGAAGAGAAAGTTTCGAAGAGTTTTTTAGGATTGGAAGCAGAGGTTAGGATTTTGGAGCGAAAGAAAGCAGCTTTAGCAGTAGATAGAGTGATGGAAAAAGTGGAAAGAAGAGCTTGGAAGTTAAGAAGGTCCCCCGGGAGTTTGCCTTTTCTCCATTTACGCTCAGCCTCTCTTAGGCTCTGTCTGTCATTACGCACTGAGTCCGACAGCCACGGGGCAGGTGGCCGTGCAGGCCTGGAGGTGAAGGGACAGAGGTTGTCCAAAGAAGAGGAAAGGGTGGAGAGGAGAAGATCAGTAGCAATATCAGGGGATAGGAGAGAGAAGGCTTCAGGGTCAGGGAGAGCAGAGGTAACAGAAGATGAAAGATCAGCCGGGGAGAGGGAGCGGAGATGACTACGGGTAGAAACCATGTGGGTAGGTGGTGGAAGTACGGGGGGAGAGGAGAGGGAGAGGGAGTAAGACATGAAATAGTGGTCAGAGAGCTGGAGGGGAGTGACGGAGAGGTTAGCAGTAGAACAGTGTCTAGTGAAGATAAGATCCAGCTGGTTGCCGGCCTTGTGGGTAGGAGGAGAAGAGGCGGGGTAAAGGTCAAATGAGGAGAGGAAGGAAAGAAGCGGTTCTAATTTATCAGTCTGGATGTTAAAGTCTCCGAACAGGATGAGTGCGGAGCCATCATCATGGAAGTGAGACTAATGTGTCGAGATCTTCCAAGAACTCACCAAGAGGGCCTGGTGGGTGATACACAACAGCAATGGTGAGCTTGACTGGATAAGTGACAGTAACCGCATGAAATTCGAAAGAGGACGGGGAGAACTGAGGAACCGAGACAAGAGTGTATTTCCATTTTGGGGAAATTAGCAAGCCAGTACCACCACCCCGCCTCGCAGCTCTGGGAGTGTGAGAGAAAGAGTACACTTCTGACAGAGCTGCAGGTGTGGTGGTATTTTCTGGCGTGATCCAGGTCTCAGTTAGAGCAAGAAAGCTGAGAGAGAGCAAGGAAGCGTAGCCCGAGATAAACTCAGCTTTCGGCACTGCCGACTGGCAATTCCAGAGCCCTCCCGATACCACTTGCTCAACATGAGCTGAGAGAGTAGGATAAATGAGGTTAGCGGGGTCACAGCACCTGGGAGTGGCCCAATGTCTACATGACCACCGAGCAGAAGAGAGGACCGAGATCGGATGCAAACACATGGTTTGAACAATAAAAATGAGGTAACTACACGTTCGAGAAGTCTTAGCTTGACGAAGTCGGGCTTGAAAAAGTCACCTTGTTGCCTTTGTTCACCCTAGCCTTCGTTTGCCTGACGCTTCCAGCCTACAGAAGTGCTTAAGGACAGCAATCTACTGATTGTCTGCCAGGAGTGTAGGCTCCTCCCTTGCAATTAGCAAAGCTATTCAGCAGCTGAGACTAAATCACACCTCCTCAGACAGGCAGAAACTCAGTCCAATCACCACTGAGGCAAGCCTAAGTACAGCTATAAAGACAACTTAGTTGAAGCAAGAATAAAATACCTATGAGATTCTGGGTGAGTCAGAAGTTCAGTTCTTGCTCCAGAAGTTGAAAACAGTTACAGTCACTTGACCGCAGTGTGTGTCTGCCGAACCCCTGAGAGTGACTCATCGAACCCCTGGGGTTCGATCGAACCCAGGTTAAGAACCACTGGTCTAGTCTATAGCCATGCTAGCAGCTCAGTGAGGTAGCATTTAGTAGTACAGCAGTAGCAGCAGCAGTAGTAGTTGTAGTATTAGTAGCAGTAGTGATAGTAGCAGTAGTAGTAGTCGTAGTAGTAGTATGGCTAGTAGGGGTAGTATCAGTAGCAGTAGCAGTAGTAGTAGTATTATTATTTGCAGTAGTAGTAGGGGTAAGTAGGGGTAGTAGCAGTAGTAGTAGCAGTGGTAATAGTAGTAGTAGTAGCAGTAGTTACTGTAGTAGTTACTGTAGTAGTAGTCGTAGTAGTAGCAATAGTTAGTAGTAGTAGGCATGGTATTAGCAGTAGTAATAGTAGCAGTAGTAGTAGCAGTACTAGTAGTCGTGGTAGTAGAAGTAGTAGTTGCAGTAGTAGCTAGTAGTAGTAGTAGTAATTTAGTTTTTAAAGGTTGTCCCTAGTGAACAGAAATATGCGGACTATTCGTGTCCCTGTATACGAAACTAATAGATTTTATTTAGTGACAATTTCACAAAGTGCATTGAGACTGTATTGGTTTTCATGCTGAACTTCATACAACTGTACCTTCCATAAAGGGAGATGGTGAGGTTGCCTTTAAAAGGACAGGCTGGGCTTCCAATGTGCAGTTCCCCCTTGTTCCCGATCAGAATGTGTTTTGTTCGAAGCAGTATGGCCCGGTTGGTGTCAGCAATCACCAGCTTTCCTAAAGGGGAGAGAGAGGGTGGAGGGGTGGTGGTGATGAAGCCTCCTGGCAGGCCATTCATGCCCCAGTGCCCTCAGACCTGTCTTACCATTTAAGGCCCTGGGCTCAGTTTGTACACAGACACTGAACAGATGTAGCTGGCCAACCAGCAGCGTTACCAGGTCTACAATCCAATGATTCCAGTTCATCAGTCACGTGGTGATCTGTTTAACCTCAAACATCATCTCCTATATGTGCTACTTTTCTCTGAATGGCAGAGGCCCTGCTTTCACCACCTTCTTGTCTTAAATAATGTTACTCTGTTTGTGCTTTAGTACAATATATTAAAGTATAAAATATGCCAAAATTATTCCAATGGCTATTTTTAATTTGTAGTCCCTGGCAAAAGTGTTACAAAAGACTTCGTAAAATATAGTATTTGAAAGATAATTCAGTCAAATATGACAGAAAACTGTAAAATAATCAGAGCATTTTAGGTATCTGCCTATAGCACTAATGTCCTCCTCAATTTACTCAGAAAAACACAACAAACATTTTCATTTGAATCATTGTGTTCGGTAAGCTAGCCAGAGATCCCTTAACTAGTCTGTTCATTTGAATGAAAAAACACCTTCATTTCAAAACCTTACAAATCCTTTAAAACAAGCAGATATTCCATTCAATTTAACTAATATATTACAATCCCTGAAAAATAATTTAAAATGCATTGTGTATCGCAAAATGTGTATTTTCATGGATTCTGTTTCATTAGTGAAGAAGAGGCTGGGCTGGTGGAGGCTGTTGCAGCTGTTAGTACTGTTGGCATGTAGATATCAGCAGAGTAGTAGTGTCAACTGACTGTTAAGGCAGCCTGGTTCACTTCAATGAGTAGTTTGGATGTTACTAATGAGCTGGTAGCCAAACAGATGATGCACGAATGAGCCAATGATACCGAGCATGAATTAAACAGCTGACCATCAGCTGATGCGAGTGTGACTTCTGTGCTCTGCCTTCACTGAATACTCTGTTGAGCAGTTACTAACAGTGAAATGGGGTTAATAATGTCTCCATGTGTTAACTCTTCACTTAACGCTTATGCTTCAGTGTTTTAATATCAAAATCACTTCCATTTTCAGGGAAATACACTTACTTGCATCCAATAAAATGTGATTTAGGGTGACTAGCTTCACCCATTTTAGAAAGCAACACTTGACCATTATCTTCTGGGTCAAAGCAAGCATTGCAATATCATAGAAGGAGGAAAAAGTGTGTTTGTGCTTCCAGAAGAATGGGGTTTAGGTCTAATTTATTCATTTTGAATCCTCCTTATCAAACAATGTGGGTGGTAATCTTTGACAGACTGTTCATAAGTGGACGTAGTCACCATGAAGAAGCCCATTGGTTTGTGGACTACTTATTTGAAGCCTCGAGTTCGGTCATTTTTGTCGAAGTGACAGGAGAGAGTAGAGCAAAGTACAATCGAACGCTGAATATTTCTAGGCGACCAAAATGTAAACACTCTGTATAATGGTTAAAGCTGTAAGAAGAAAACACCGACAACTTCCAGCCTGGAAAACGCCGTGGTAGCAATGTGTCAATCACTGTGTAGCCCCGCCCTAAAGCATATCCTGCTTTATGGTCTATTTGACTCTAAATTAACCATAATTTACTAAATGAACATCATGTTGTATTGAAGAACACTTGAAACTAGAGATGGAGACCATAAGCTCATATTTAGAGGAGTCGCCCCCTGATGGACATTAGAGAGAATGCAAGTTTAAGACATGAAGCAATGGCTTTAAATTTTGGCTTTACATTTTTATAGAACTGTGTTTGCCGCGTGGCTCTTCTACAGCATAATATCTCCATCATTCCATATCAAGCTATTGTTAAGCTAAGCCCAAATTGAAGCAACTGTTTTAAATTTGATTTAAATCCACCCACAATGATATCACATCCAGATATTCTGTTTGACTCAGAAATATGTCACATCTCTAACTACCATTTGACTGTGACTTTAAAGAAGGATGAACACGAGATGGAATGGTCTAGCTTACCTCCACTAAGAATCTCAATGGAGTGGACCGTAGCTGAAGTTGTGAGGAGGACCTTCCTGCCATAACCGATTGTAACACGGTGGTCTTCACTGTGTCCCGGCATCCATGGCTGCAGTCCTGGCTCCTTATCCGGACACACTGAAGGACACATAAAATACACCAACATTTAACTTCTAACGACACATAAAACTCATCTGTGGTGGAAAGTAACAAAGTGCATTTACTCGAGTACAGTACTTAAATACAATTGCATTACTTGAGTATTTACATTTTATGCTATTTTATACTAAATTTCAGAGAGAAATCATTTACTTTTTACCCCACAACATACATTTTAGAGCTATAGTTTCTGGTTACTTTTGAGAACAAGCCTTTACATAAAAATACATATGATAGCCGAATAAAATACATTGTTAGAAAGTTTAAACCAGTGGTTCCCAACATTTTTGGCTTGTCTCCTCATATGACGTCATATAAAAAAACAGTGCAAAGTAAGGAAACCCTGTCACGATACAGATGGCTAAGTTGTTCACACTTCCACCAAAGAGACATATACCTGCTTGAGGCCCAAGGAGGTAAAATCATACATT
The DNA here is from genome assembly GCF_050575085.1 of Anarhichas minor. Classification (NCBI taxonomy): domain Eukaryota; kingdom Metazoa; phylum Chordata; class Actinopteri; order Perciformes; family Anarhichadidae; genus Anarhichas; species Anarhichas minor. The sequence goes on from NW_027466488.1 coordinate 12,928,924, forward strand.
AGTTAATTAGTTCATCATTGCAAGCAAACTTTAAACCAAATGGTTGTTGGGTCATTTAGCAGCCTCTGAAACCTTTCAGAGGCTGGATTTGAGGATCTCTTTCTAACAGACAATACAATATTTGTCCAACAAGAGGCCGTTTTTTTCCAAACTTTTTACACAACTACTTTGGTAATTTTTCATGTGTGTAACACCATGAATAACTTGAAGAAGAGATTGTCCAAAAGTGCTCACAATAATCTCCATCAACAACACTACCAAGACACACTAAAGTCAGTTCTTGGAGAGAGGTCAAGGAGGCAGTGGGATACAGGTAGGAGGACGCTATGATGACAGGCTTTCATCCAACCTTTTAGTGTGTTCATTTACACTTTTAGCCTTTAGATGTGGTAGACGCCATGTTGCACAAACTACCTGGATTCTTCATTCTGACTAATCTCCCCTCCGAGAATCGTCATCTTATTGTTTTTGAGCGGTTTGCGTGTCCCTGTGACCCTAGGAGTTGTCTGGAACCAAACTCCTGGAGAAGGGCTGGACTCTCCTTTTCTGGAGCTGCCAAGGTTGAGAGGCCCTGGACGGGTGTGGGGATACTCAGGAGCACCTGGCTGAGAGAAGCTGTGTTAAAGTTCTTCTCTCTGACTGCTGTTTGTTTCTATGCAATCTAACCCTGAGTGGTGCTTTGTTCTAGTCATGGATTGGCTACAATAACACCATGTTTGAGCATAGGGTGGTTCATGTATTTAAGTGCAGTGGCACCTGAACACCTTAGGCCAAAGATTGATGATACACTTTGTGGTTGTATCAAAGATCCTGATGAAGTGGATCTTTAAGTCTCGCCTCTGAAAGAATTTCTAATGCATTAGATTAGGGACTTGGACATGGAGTTATGTCCAATGTAGGTTTGTGCCTGACATGGTAGCAAACATCAAAAAGAAGAGAAGGCTGTTAACTGAAGGAGGAGGCCTTTCGGGCCTGAGGTCTCCTGAAGCAGCAGGCCGGCATGGGAGTCCAGAAGGACTGTGGCTTTGGTGGTTGCAGAAGCAGAAACCTGAGAGTGGGAGGAGTTTGAGGAGGCTATGGAAAATACTTTTGGTTGGCCTGAAGGAAGTTCTGGCAAACCAACGCACGACTTAGTTGGGTAAAGCAGTGTTTGGCACAGGCTGTTTTCAGCAAGTGAGGAGAACTGCTGACCTTGACTGGGGATGTCGATTGGATGAAAGCGCTTATGAAGAACTTCTAAATTCAAATGTCCTCTGTGGAGGAGGCAGGGTTTGAGGACTTGGGAGAAGCACCACCCATCTGGCTTGAAAACACCTCGGGATCCCTCAGAGCAAGTCGAAAAACATTGCTGGGGAGAGGGATGTGTGGACTACTTTTATTTTTATTTTTCCAGGACAAATCGGAAATACAAAACACTTGGACATGTTTGGATTACAAGGAGCAAAACACAAAATGTAAAAGTATATATAAAATTTGGGTTTGTGTCAGTCCCTCGGAATCTATAAACAATGGCTTCTTTAAGAAACTGTGATAAACGCTTTAAAATCATGTTGAAATAAATGTAACAAAATCTGTAAGTTACAACACAACAGATTGATAAAATCATTTGTAGGCCTATTTGCACCTCAGGTTTGTCAGTGAGGTCTCTTTCATTCCTTGTCTACTGTAACTTTCTCAAGTCCTCTACTATCTAAATGGGGATACAATAGCACACAAGGTTATTGGATTGCTCACTCAAGAGAGTGACTGATAAACCCATGTGTCTGCCATTGTCAGCATAGCACTAAGACACTGTGTGTAACTGTCCAGCCTGCCCAATAGAGTTTCAATCTATTGCTTTCTGGTGTGTATGTGGTGGTTACCTCATCTCCCTTCCACCAAATGGATCCGTCAATGGCATTGACTGGTCAGGGACCTGAATTGTCAAGTAGATTTCCCAGAGGGCTAACACAGATTGATAGGTGGTGAGGTGCAATCAGCTGGCTTCTGCTGTTTGGCTCTGGAGTGTCTGCTGCCCTGCTCTGAGGCACTATTTCCTATACCCTTCTCAATTATATCAATAAGCTATCCATCTTAACATACTAAGTCTAGTGACATTAGCATTGTGTCCAAGTCGCTTACTACTGTGCATACTGAGTGTTAAACTTTGTCAAGCTTTATTCTTGATGTTGGAAAAAGTGTTGGACAAAACAAATCTTAACTCAAAGTACACGTACGAGTGTTTTTCTTGAGCTTCATGATATGGAGATAGCTCAGGTGTCATGACGTGACCTAAGGGTAGAATTTTGGTCATATGATAACAGGTGGTTATATATGGAGAGAGAGAGTGACCCTTATCTCTACTCAGATGGTCTCTGATGATGAAAAATGACTCCTGATCAATGACCTTTGAACTGTTCACAGTGGATGTGAGCTGGTCTGGTGTTAATAAAAAGCTGACGTTTTAGCAGTTCACAGGATGACAACTTGTCCATCTATACTACAACTGAGAAAACTCCATCTGCTGAAAACCATCACAAGCGGTTGAAAGATCTTTTTGTCAAACTACTGTGCAAATCATCTTACTCGTTTCAAATAACAAGGGACATAGAAAGTGTGTAAAAGAAGTGACAGAACAACATTGATCAACACAAATTGTCAGACACATAACATTAGCAGTTAGCACCTTAACATGTTTGTGTTCTAGCCAAAGGTAGCCATTAGCTTTAGCTAGAACACATACTGTACATGTTAAGGGCTACCATAACACATCCAGATCCAGATTGGGGATTTAGATTGAAACGTATAGTTTGAAGCCCTTCTCCTTTTTCGTTGCTAACGTATGGCACAATGATTGAATAACATTGTTGACATTCAGCGACTCCGTGGAAAACCTGGAGAAAATGCCATAACTGTCTGCTGGTGTTACGAGCGCTGGAAGTTGCAAGTTCAACTCCAGTAGCACAGCTGCTATTTAATTAGTTATTGTGTTTATGTGGAAATACTGTATTGTCCGAGGGACCCCTGTTTATATAACCTGTCACTAAGTTTCTGTGGATTTATTGGTGGTCACTTAACTTGTGTTGCCTTGTCTCTTTTACCTTCTTGTTTACCGTGGGCTGCTTTTATTTAAAAACTGGACTCACACAGACATGATGTGGAAACGCTACATACAGCATTAAAAAGTTACTCATCAAGACTTCAAAGCGTTACACCTGGCTTTTTCACAACTCTAATTACAGAAAAGCATAATAACTGACTGAGCAGATGTATTATTGTCTTAAGCTACCACTGTTTACGCTGTGGTGTGTTTATGCTGTGAGCTTGTTCAGGGTAGACCAGTCCAAATACATCAGAGCTCAGTTTAGCTCCTGATTCCACCATCTGGCAGTACACTAACACAAACAGCCTACTGTGTCTTCATATTGTTTGTTTGATACACTTCAACATGGGAGCAAAACAAATAAATATTGGAACTCATCAACAATTGCTCAGTAACAGAAATTAAATATTAACAAACCAAAAACTCAACTCTATTGAGTTGATCTGGGTGCTAAATTCTTAAGAACATAATTATTAATCCGGCTGCGCTACAATAGTAATTAAAAATGTTTAAATTAATTATTACATCAGAGTGAATAAGAGGATTAAGAGACAGTTTAACTGGTCATAAAGTTCCAAAAACCAAGCGTTCACACAATTAGTTTTTCAGAGATGCTTATGGAAGACGGAATCAAATGAAATCACCCAATTCCAATCAGGGATGCTCCGACGGTGCAGGCTGGAGATGTCAAAATACCACTGTGCAATTTCTTTGTGTCGAAGGACTGAAAGATAAATGTAAAGATCTTCAGATTTTATTCCAACTCATTAACTTAATAATAAAAACTATTATTAAATTTATAACGACTTTATTTCAAATTTATTTTGGCGGGATAATCCCATGGAAATTTTAAATCTCATTTGCAAGTGGCTCCTGGCCAAGATGGTAGCGTAAAAGGTTCACAAGCAACACATAAAAAACACAAACATTATAAACTTAGAACAAAAGAAGAAAACACAGACTTAAAACAAAGTAGCAAATTGCATCAACCAAGGTCATTCAGCCTTCTTTGAAATGCTCTTAAATTATTATTGTGATTGTCTCTCATTTACATACTGTTATGATATCAGATGTACATGTCCATAGCCAAAGTACCAAAACTTGAGTTGAAGGTATGTAAAAAATGCTCCCTACAAGACAAACGTCAGCTAGGAACCTTTTTGAAGAACTCATTACATTCTGACCGCAGGGAGCAGGGGTCCAAACTAAGTCACAGTTGTTTTATATCAGTTGCCCAGAGACTAACAATATGCTCATTAATTCATACAAAAATGTCTCAATAAATTTCCAAGGTAGGTTTACTTAGTTTTTAGATTTACTTGCGCAAAAAAACTAGTTGGTTAGGCTTCAGAAAACTTTTAGCTGGCCTGTAACTGTTAGTTAGTTAAGTTCGGAAGTTATGTAACAAAACTATGTTGACTTGGTTTCACACGGGACATAAACTGGGAGAAAGTCCTGTGTTTATTTGACCCTTCTAACCTTCCCTCTCACTTCCCTACACAGACTTAAAGAAAAAAAAGTGATGCTTGGCAATATCGTCTTTGTTACACGCATTCCAAAAAAGCATATTAAATTGAATTGAATTTAAAAGAGGAAGCTATGCTACATCTAGGCAGTGCTGACAGCACTGAAATAATTAAATTAGAAGTCTGAACACTGCTGTGTTTGCGTTGACATAAAATGTGTTTTAGCAAGTAGTTTGTGGGGACACTTGCATGAAATGGAGAGGAAATGAACTGATGGAATACATTGTCTAAACAAAACAAATCCATCTTAACAACACATTTGATAATGAGCTGAAGCCTGCTTAGCATAACATTTTGCCTATTGCCATTTCCATATTTCCTACTTAATGTGTATTATTATGAGGCTTGTCTCTATATCCATTATAAATCATCCTCATTTTATTTTCTGCTTATCGTTGATGTACTGGTATTCTAATGCTGTTTCCTTTTTAATGTTCCGCAGATGGCAGGGATTATTCAACTGTCATTTAATGAAACTGAAAAGTAAATCACTGTCCAAATATTTCCGTAACTTTCTGAAACTGACAATCCAACACTCACACTTTGAATATAGCTGTTAAAAGCAGACAACAGGTCGTATAAAACTAAGTCTGTTCGAGCATTGGTCCTGTCGTCTCCAGTCCTCACTGCTTCTTTGTTTTTGCACTGCACCATGACTACCTTCCAATAGAAATCGGGCCAGTTTTGGATTTTTCATATTTCTGCTAATGAAGTTTATGCTCAGATTACTTGATATCAGCCCAATGGTCCACTTAAACAGGCACAGGGTGTCAGGTATGACAATTTTAGATGTTATCCCGTGTGGTGCATCATAGTGGAAGAAAACCAATTCTGTGTATTGAAAGCATCACAAGGTGTCGATGGCAAATAGCTGTTCTGCATCATACATGGTTGTTCACATTCCTCATCATGAAAGTCTGTCTCCTCGTCAGGTCATGAAGCCGACTGCAACCTTGGTTTTTGGCAACCTTGGACCCGTTGACTAACATGTCTCTTGGCCAAGTTATGGCAGGAACTCAAGTCACTAATGACCTAAACTGACATAGTGCAATCTTGAAAGACATAAATTGGATGTAGTTCAATCTTGTCGGTGGCTCTATTCCCTGTTCCTGCTTGTCATGCTAACTCCACAGTTTTTCTATTAAAGGTTCTGAATTCGACCCTACTCGCATATGAGGAATTGTTTCCTCTCGGCTCTCAATATGGAGACGGCTGAGCTGGCGGCTAACAGCTAACAGTGCTAACAACAATAAAGGTGGAAACAACAGCTACAGTGCTGTCAAAGCTAACAGTGATAACCTGGGGGAGATTCGGAGGGTCGGTGCTACACTTGGTCGGGACGGCAGTGCAGAGCTGCGGTGTTTTAGCCAGTGGGGCAGGCTCACAGGTCTTACATGCACTAACAGCTCGGACAACACACAAAGAGAGAGAGAGAGAGAGAGACTTCATTCTCTGCTCAGGTAGACATTACTTTATGAATGTAAGATAGTCCTGATGGGCAGGTGGCCCCTTGCATGTAGCCCCTGCCATCAGTGTATGAATGGGTGTGAATGGATGAATGATGACATGTAGCGTTAAAGCGCTTTAAGTGGTCGGAATACTAGAAAAGCACTATACAAGTACAGTCCATTTACCAGAATTTATCAGGATATCACTGCATTCCGCTGTGTCTTGAGCTTCTCATTTAGATGCATCCCCCTCAAATAAAAAGCCAGCTGTCTCAGATTCAGATGTTCTTGTGGTTGTGATTAGAAAGATTAGCTTACAGCTCAGAAAGCCTCTGTTTGCAGTCACAATAAATCTGCAATTAAAAAAATCAGTGAGAGAGAATTAAGAGATGTGTTAAGTTTATAATGGATGGACTTTTTCTAATACCACCATTCCACACACACACAGAGCAGGGCCAGGATCAGTTCAACATGATCAACATGATCTCATTTCCACTCGTCCTATTTTGCTGCTTGGGCCTTTTAAGTAGTTCACGCATGGTTAACGTTGTGAAAGGATTAAGGTTAACATTGTAACATGTGATTACCATTGTGAAACTATCAAGGTTAATGTTAACACACGTTATCGTGAAACAGTCGAGGTAGCGTTGTAACACACATTTAAAAGGAAACTGTCAAGGTAAATATAACATGTGGTTACCATTGTGAAACTGTCTAGGTTAACGTTGTAACACATGTTTATTGTGAAACGTTTGAGGTTAACGTTGTAACATGTGTTTAACGTGAAACTATCTAGGTTAACGTTGTAACACACGTTTAATGTGAAATGGTTGATGTTTTTACGTTGCAACACCTTGTTAATGTTGTGAAATTGTTACCTTTGGTAACCTTTAGTTAACATGAAACGGTTGAGGTTTACGTAACATGTGGTTAACATGAAACGGTTGAGGTTAATGTTGTAACATGTGGTTAACATGAAACAGTTGAGGTTAACGTTGTAACATGTGGTTAACATGAAACAGTTGAGGTTAACGTTGTAACATGTGGTTAACATGAAACAGTTGAGGTTAACGTTGTAACATGTGGTTAACATGAAACGGTTGAGGTTAACGTTGTAACATGTGGTTAACATGAAACGGTTGAGGTTAACGTTGTAACATGTGGTTAACATGAAACGGTTGAGGTTAACGTTGTAACATGTGGTTAACATGAAACGGTTGAGGTTAACGTTGTAACATGTGGTTAACATGAAACGGTTGAGGTTAATGTTGTAACATGTGGTTAACATGAAACGGTTGAGGTTAACGTTGTAACATGTGGTTAACATGAAACGGTTGAGGTTAACGTAACATGTTAACATGAAACGGTTGAGGTTAACGTTGTAACATGTTAACATGAAACGGTTGAGGTTAACATTGTAACATGTTGTTAACATGAAACGGTTGAGGTTAACGTAACATGTTAACATGAAACGGTTGAGGTTAACGTTGTAACATGTGGCTAACATGAAACGGTTGAGGTTAACGTTTTAACATGTGGTTAACATGAAACGGTTGAGGTTAACGTAACATGTGGTTAACATGAAACGGTTGAGGTTAACGTAACATGTGGTTAACATGAAACGGTTGAGGTTAACGTAACATGTTAACATGAAACGGTTGAGGTTAACGTTGTAACATGTGGTTAACATGAAACGGTTGAGGTTAACGTTGTAACATGTTAACATGAAACGGTTGAGGTTAACGTAACATGTTAACATAAAACGGTTGAGGTTAACGTTGTAACATGTGGTTAACATGAAACGGTTGAGGTTAACGTTGTAACATGTGGTTAACATGAAACGGTTGAGGTTAACGTAACATGTGGTTAACATGAAACGGTTGAGGTTAACGTAACATGTGGTTAACATGAAACGGTTGAGGTTAACGTAACATGTTAACATGAAACGGTTGAGGTTAACGTAACATGTTAACATGAAACGGTTGAGGTTAACGTTGTAACATGTTGTTAACATGAAACGGTTGAGGTTAACGTAACATGTGGTTAACATGAAACGGTTGAGGTTAACGTTGTAACATGTGGTTAACATGAAACGGTTGAGGTTAACATTGTAACATGTTGTTAACATGAAACGGTTGAGGTTAACGTTGTAACATGTGGTTAACATGAAACGGTTGAGGTTAACGTAACATGTTGTTAACATGACCAGAGGTTACCAGAGGTTAACGTTGTAACATTTGGTTAACATGAAACGGTTGAGGTTACCGTAACATGTTGTTAACATGAAACGGTTGAGGTTAGCGTAACATTTGGTTAACATGAAACGGTTGAGGTTAACGTAACATGTTGTTAACATGAAACGGTTGAGGTTAACGTAACATTTGGTTAACATGAAACAGCTGAGGTTAGGTGCCGTAACAACGTCAGTAAAAATAGCTCAACTTTTGCTTTCACACAGGACACGAATGCATGTCTCCTGAGTAAAAGTCCCCCCTTAGCGGACTTCCTTGTTCGTTATACTACATTTGTTGCTCTGAACGTTTAATAATGACTTAGGTGGTTTTACATTAGACTTAGTTTAAAATCGGTTGCGTCTCATACAGACTAAAGGGTGCCTTGTGCGTTAGCCTCTGCCTGAGCGTAGGGACCAGGCTGCTTTGCTCGGCTCGATGCTCGAGGAAGAAATCTACTTTCCCACATGACCTACAGACAAACATAAGTCTCCACTGTATATGTGTGTTTCTTTTGTGTCCACTTTTATGTACGTACAATATCTGTGAGTGTATTTATATGGCTATATTTAAGTCACCGTGGCTTGACCAAAGCCTTGATAGAGTGCGAAAAGAACCCAGTACTGCTGTTCAGATCAGTGAAGGCAAACACCAGAGCTCTCTCTCTGTCAAGGCTCTCTTCTCTCATCCTTCAACTGTTCAGCTGTAACTCCATAAGATGTTTGTTGCATTGCAGGTGAATACTGTGCACCACTGTTACCCTGTGCCAACTAACTAGATTACCGGTTTTATGCCTCCACCAACCAGAGACATGTTGCAATTTACATCCATGTCTGCCCAAAATTTCATCATTTCATAATTTTACCTTGTCAAACATTTGTGTGAAATTTTCATGTCATATTTTTGAGCGTCAACCACTTCATTTCCTGCATTTTGTTGCAGACAATAGTTCTGGAAAAGCCTTGATTCACTCAATGTTGGTATTAATTTGGGGCAAACCGACCCTTTGATATCTACTTATTTGCAATTGCACATTGGTTACCAACAGAATATCACAAGTACTGTCAATCAATCTGAAAGCTCCAGTTCTTTGGCACCAACATCACGTATCACGTTGTGCTATGTCTTAGGGACTAATCCATCATAGTGCTCGACGGCTGCTGGTGTTTACACATGGAGCAGATGCTACAGGCACACTTTGGGTACACTTCACTGCATACTTTTGACTGTAATAATGTACAGTGATGTGTCAAACACAATGTTGTAGGATAAAGTGATAGACTTTGTAATGACAAGGCAAAACTGATTAAACTAAAACATGGAATATCTATGTTTGAAAGTGACGCTATTGCTTTGAATGTCAATTGCTCCAAAATAATATACTTGTTTCAAGATACCCACATGAATAATTCAGTGATCAGTTCAACACTATTCACCCACCCTTTTATTTAAAAAGCTGGATTTGTATTCATGTCTTTAGTTGAATACCAACATCATGAAATATGGATATTTAGCTAAGATTTTTGTCTAGCCTTCTCTCTCTTTACACACATTTCTCGTTCAGCACTATTCACTAATGTCAAGCAGTTTAATATCAGTGTTTTTTAGGGTGATAGAATTGTATTTAATGTAAATGTAAAGTGTCCTTAGCCCATTGTTTTTAAGAAAATAAAGAGAAGTAAAAAGAAAAGAGGAAACATGTCCTCACCTGCTTGGATGCTGGGGAGCAGCAGAGCTGCCAGAAACATGGCACATGTCTTCATCTCTCTCAGTCCGCTGCTGACCAACTTTACACCTTGGAACACTTGGAAGGTTGCTTCAGACCTCCCAGTGGGCGTCACATCAGAGGGAGTTTCACAGTGGGTGTGCCGAGTTCACAGCGGGAGGCCACCAAAGGCACCTAGAACATCACATTGAAATGCAGAGGACTCAGTAAGACATGTACAAATAGGTGACTCCCTGGTGGACAAGCAGGTCATACAGTAGAATAGTCTTTTAGAACACCATCTGTTGGTTTTAGCTTCATATTTAAAGTCATTATGACAGTAGATTATTCTACTGAATGTAGGGAGATAGTAGAGACACTTTGAGCTGCATGAGCCACTGTTTTTCATTGCCAGGTCGTCAGATACCGACGCTTTGTCTCTCAGCGTCTGATACGCAACTTTGTCTCCTGCAAAATAATGTTTCCATACAACTAAACTGCATTCCTAATTATGTTTCCAGAAAAATCTCCTGTTATCTGTCAATTTTAAACAGTTTTGGTTAACGTTGAAAGTTGGAAAAAACAAAAAGCAACTGCACACACTGGTCGTGCACAACCTGTCCCAATAATGAGGTTGAGGTGAATGGTGGATAGTAGGGGTGGGAATCACCAGAGGTCCCGCGATACGATATTATCACGATACTTGGGTCACGATACGATATTATCACGATACTGCGATATTATCACGATACTGCGATATTCTGAGTATTGCGATAACATATATTGCGATTTATTACTTTTTTCAACTTCAAATTATGTCCCCAAAGGAAAACTGTGTCAACATGTTTTATCTAATAAGATAAAGTTTTCAGTCTCACTTCAATCATTTTTATTGCAGCAAAATAGGATTGTCAAGCAGACAGACTGACCAACAATGTCATAAATGTTGCATGAACCTGACAAACTGAACTGTTTGTATTACTACATAGTCCAACTTAACTAAATGCAAACGTGTGGACTCAGTATATGAACTATAACTTATATAAGTAGGATATAAGAGTTATATAACTCAGTATAACTTGCGATGCGTGGACGTCAAGGGCAGAGAGACAGTTATGCGCTGCACTCTCCCCATGAGCCTGGCTACTGTTGGCAGATTTAACCCCGTTGTGAGGCCAGATGTCTCTCTTTGTTTTGACCAACTTCCTACCAATCACGCTGACCCGGGACCTTTGCTGACTTCACCAGAAAACAACTCAGCACCATCTAGTGGACTGAAAAAGCAATTGATTTAAATTATTATTATTTTTTTAATAGTTTATATAATAAAAGATCGATACTTGGCGCCCTGTATCGATACAATATCGCCACGCAAAATATCGTGATACTATGCTGTATCGATTTTTTTTCCCCACCCCTAGTGGATAGTGGCGACTGTGGCTAAGTGGAGAGCAGGGCCGTCCTTCAATCAGAGGTTCGACCCCCGGCTCCGGCTCTGCTAGTCGTGTGTCGATGTGTCCTTGAGCAAGACACTTAACCCCAAAATTGCTCCCGTAGCTGTGCCTACGGTGTATGTGATGGAATTTGAATTGTAAGTCGCTTTGGATAAAAGCGTTTGCTAAATGACTGTAATGTAATGGATAACAAACACAGGACTTTCACCCACTGTTCTTTTCCTTTGTGAAATCTAACATAAACATTGACTTATTTTAAGTTGCCCAAGTCACCTTAAGTAACGTACTTGACTTACATACAAAACTGAAGTTACGTAACAAACTTACTTATTTTAACCCAAAACATGATCCTTTGCTAAACCTAACAAAGTAGTTTTGTTGCCTGAACCAAAGTTCCAAGTGCATTACAAAGTTCAGCCAAGGGGTCCTCAAGCGTCGTGATGATTTGGGAATGAGAATGGGTTGATTTTTCTTGATATCTGATCTGATAACTTCATATCTATTATGTGCAAAAAGTTCAATTGTGTCTCTTACAGTGTGCAGAACTGTTTAACTCCACCTTCAAACGATACCACCATCTTGATTATGTATACTCACTAGCAGTCTTTGCTATAGCCTTCCATCACATTCCTTGTGTTTAGCATACATTGGTTGTAAACCTGTGCTACAATTTGCATCTACACTCTCTGACTTATCACCAGCTCGCCAATTACAGTCTTTTGTCTCAACCAAGTCAAGTTGGCTTTTCTTTATTTTATTTTTTGCTTTTCCAGTCTCTCTTAGCAGACTGGAGAGGCAGCACTGTTTTCAGTCAGCAATGCAAAATTCTTCAATATCACGTGCACTGTTCTGCACAAGTAATGCTTATTTTCCACAGTGTGTCTTTGCCATGTACAGTAACAGATCATCTTTATTTTAAATATGTAGCCTATCTATATGCACTAATGTGTGGAACAATATTACACTTTCATATTTAACATGTAAATATTGTAAACAAGTCTTTTATTTCTAATGTAATCATATTTTTTTCTCAGACTTATAACCACGATTTCAGCAAATTGTCTTACTCTGACCAGCAGTAAGATAACAGGATAAAGAATATCGTCTGGACTTGGACCAAACACTAACACTGAGTGTTGTTGACTACAGCCCTGCAGTCAAGCACAAGTCTGATGAGGATCAAGCTTCTCCAAGGCTACATTTGCACACTACGCTGTGCATGGGAAATACTGTGATTGTCAGACATTTTTGGACAGATAAACAAGCAAGACAAATGTTTGTGCATCTGAAATGTATCAAATACAACACAGTAGGATTTGTTCCCCATTGTTTAAAAAGTGGCGCTAACTGCAGCTACATAAAAAAGTCTGTAAATCATGCAATGACATATAGCATTTTTAATTACTCACTTAACGAATGAACAGTGTTTACTGCAGATTAATTCACTGAAAGGTACAGCAGCTCTGCCTTGTGAAGATTCCCCCAGCATTCCATGACCTCCAGGAAATAGTGTGAATGGCTGTAAACTGTGCAGCATCCTGATGCTGGCTTTGATTAGATGCAATTAGCTCGTGCTGCAATGTAGAGAGCTCAGTAAAAGGCTGTGGGCATAAAGGAATGCGATAATTATTTATTTATTTATTTTATCAAGCAATTAGCTTGCTGTTTGACTATTGGTGACAGAGTTGGTGGGAGTTTCTCTGTGCAGCGTGTTGTAGTTTGCTGGCCTATTTACCATGCATGTTGTCTTAATGAGCCACACACAGCCTCATATTTCATTCAATTTGTTTGGTAGACGTTGCGCTGCTATTACAGCTGGTCCCTCTAGTACTCTTGCCAACTCACTTCATCTCTGTCCAAATGTCTATGTACACTGTAACGAATTACTGTAAATTTACGGTGGATTTTCAACGGTATCTTACAGTATTTCATAATAACTGTAACATACAGTTAAATGTTCATCCTCACATGTAAATTAACAGTCAATGCTGTAAATTAACAGTTAATGCCGTCAATTAACAATAATAGCAGACTACCGTAATTTAACAGCATGATACAGTATTTTTTGTGAAGAGGTGGATACACGCTTCTCTATACAAGTTGAGTGAATCACGATCCATCTACATCGTACTGTCTATTGTAGGTTAATGTGTCTGTAATGACGATAGAATATTTTTATTATTCAAACTGCTCATTGCCTAAAAGTCATTTTTGAGTGACAAGACGTGACCGACTGCTCCTGAACGTGACTTTGGACACAACAGCTTCAGTTCATCCTTCTGAGCGACAGCCATGTGGAGATCAACCGAGGAGCCAAGGTAACTTATCATCCGAAATTCAAATTCAAAGTCTCTAGTATTGTTTTGTCTTCATGATTATTGAATTGTTGACATCTCAGATAATGTTTCACTTGGTCTGTTTCATTACATTAGGTTGCTAATGTTGGTGGAGCTAACGTTAGCTCTGTGACGTTAGCTAGCTCAAGCTCAATTAGCCTTAGAAAGGTTAGCTAGCTAACAGCATAGCAAGTTAAGTTAACATAAATAAAGTGAATCACCAATTACAGTGTTAAGATGTAACGTTAGTAACCTAACTTGTGTTTACTTGTGCTCTTATTGAACTGTAGGACCGCAAACAGGACGATTATCAAAAGGGAGAGAACAGAAATCACCGACGTGTTCAAGACGATGAACAGTTGAGGTAACGCTAACAGTAACGTTACCCGTGTGTGTGTTATTCCAGGAGCAACATTAACACCAGATCAAACTCATTTTAGTGTTGAACGTTAGTCCATTGTGGTCCATTGTCTTAGCTTTATTACTTCACCTAACGTAATCAGCTCATCACATAGTCTGTTCATTTAAACTGTATGGTATTCTTGTAGGCCTATTAGCTTTTTACAAAGACTTACATTGATATGTTAACATGTGTGAGGCACAGGCAAACCCACAGCTGCACACCCAAAGCTTCTTTTGTTTATCCTGGATGTCATAGAACTTTCCAGAAGTTCAGAACATTGTGTTTCTAAAGTTTTTATTTTGTTTGTTTACAGTCACTCGTCATCAGAGATTGAGGAAACCAGCCAGACGCTGCAGTCAAGTCCTCTTTAAGGTGTTCTCTCTCCTTATTGTTTCATTCATGTGAGTTCATGCTGTTCAAATTAACTATAAATGTGTATAAGACTTGTTATCAAGCTAGACTGTGAAGCAGTTCTATTACACTGTTCTTGATACTATTTTAATTCAATGTTATACTGTTGATGCTAATGAGTTCAGTTAAGCTGGTCATTAACGATTTTATTGGTTTATTAGTTTTTGTCACGGCTCCGCTGTGACCTCAGCTTGTCTCCCCTCTGTTGTCTCTCTGTCTGTCTGTCTGTGTGTGTGTGTGTGTGTGTGGCTTGAGTGCGGCTGCAATCATCCGGCACCTGGGCTCATCTCCTCACCTGACAACAATTACACCATCATCACCTTCAGCTTAAATACCCCGGCTTCCTGCAGTCTCATCGTCAGATTGTTCCTTCAACTCAGTGGTAGCTACACCTCGGCCCCTTTGAGTTTAAGTCTTCTCTTAGTGAAAGTTGGCCTTTTTGACATTTTTAACTAACTTGTGTTTTCCCTCTGCCTCAGCAAGTCCCGTGCCACGTCGCCGCCCAGACGCCACCGCACACACCGCCTCGCTGCTCCACCTGCATGCTTCACCTGCATGTTCCACCAGCTCCACAGACAAGCAAAATAAAACTCTTTTTTCACCTACTCTGCTGTCCCGGTGTCTGCGTTTGGGTCCAGGATAAACCGACCATAACAGTTTTCTTCTAAACATGCAGTACATTGTGAGTTTTGTGATGTAATACAAATGTCCCTTTATTATTTGAGAACATGTAATAAACTGCAACTATTATGTATTGAATGTCTATTGTTGTTCTTTCAATTTTTGGGAATTAAATGCAAAAGTAGCGGGTTGTATTACCCTTTGTAAATAAACGGTAACATTCTGGCATATACCGTAAAATCACGGTAAAACCCAATTATCCTACTATCACGTACCGTAATCCAGTATACGGTATGATACAGTAAAAGTAAATTACGGTAGTGTACCGTAAAAAAACAGTAACTTACTGGCGTCCCTGCTGTCAGTAAGTTACTGTTAATTTACGGTGAAATAATTTAGAGTGTATTAATGTAAGTGTGTGCATATGCTTTGCAGTTGATCTGGCTATGTGAAGCCTATATATGCATGTGCACACTCACAGGTCACGGCTGTATAGTAATCATTGCAAGCTTTCTTCCAGGTAACCTCCTCTGCATATCAATTCAAATAATAAGATTATCTCATCTAGCTGCTGCTCCCTGTGCTACAACAGCAACAAAAGAAAATGAAAGATTCCATTTCTTGCTGGCAAAGTGCTCCTTTTAGCAGCTATGTGACTTCTGGTGGTCACAGTTACTGCAGATTCAAGGACATTTCACACAATTTGTAATCTTCTGTTTAAAGAGAAATTGTGATGGTGGAGAGCTGTTTGGGTGCTGCAGGAATCCACAGTCTCCAGTAAAATTATATTTTACAGCAATTGTGTTTATCATTCATCTTTGCTTCGAGATTGTACAGTAGAAAGATGATTGCTCTCATAGGTTTTACACAGCACCATTACTACAACATGCACTGCACAGACTGTAAACGATCTATAATAAATCATGTCAGTCCTTAAGACCCAATCACATCAAATTAAACTAAGACTAAGGACGCCTGAGATCAGAGAATGTACTGTATGTGGCAGCATTCTATAATGTGTACTAGCAGGTAGCAGGTATATATATATATATATATATATATATATATATATATATATATATATATATATATATATATATATATATATATATATATATATATATATATATATATATATATATATATATATATGTTGTCCAAGTCTCAGGCAAAAACATTGAAACACTTTGCACGTGTTATTACAGTTTGGCGTACTGAAGCTATGAGCAGTTTGGAGTATGGGCTCCACCCAACTTGCATTACTGCTTTAATCACATTACATCTGGTTTGATTGAGAGGATTCATGACAAGAATCAGCACATTAACACAGAAGCAGGGTGGAAGAAAGTAACTGTAGCCATGGGTGGTGCATTTAACTTCAACATTAACAGGTTCCATTCCAAACTCATGCACGAGGTGTTTAGCAATGACTAAAACTCCTTCTTCACCACATTGTTTGAATTGCCTGTGACCTTTTCAGGAGGTGAATGTTGTGTATTTCTTTTACCGTCATGTGATTGAACTCATATAGGATAGATGTTATGACAAATGTGTATAGCCCAGCAATCTCACAGATGACACTGAGAAGTTTGCTCATACTCATGTTAAAAAAGAATGTGTGTTTCACCTCCAGATCAAATGCATTCTCGCAGATCACACACCTGGGAGCTAAGGCACGAGCAACTTAAGTGAGCCACTCATGCATTATTAATAAAAGCTTGTTCTGTCTTGACAGTCTTAAATTGTAAGTGTTCTTTTTTTTCTTGAGCTGATTGTGCAGCACTGGCAGCCATTTAACTAGCCATGAAGCCACTTGATGGTTCATGGTTCCTCAATAGGCCTGTCCACATGACGCCAAGCAGCCAGGTGGCAAGTTGGACCATCTGTGAGTGCCTTTTAGTGCATGTTAGTGCATGTGAGCGTGCCCCACTGGTTAGCTCACGGCATTGAAATGCATTGTCATGAAAGCATAGCACCTACCCTGTTCCCGCTCAGGTTAACACTGTTAGCTATTGTTGGCACAGTTAGAGCTGTAAGCACCTTTGGCTGCCAGCAGACAGCTCTTCTGTTACCAGGATGAAAGCCACGAGGAGGCAATAGAAATGCTCTGAATTCCATAATGAGCACCTTTAACAACTTTTTATTGTTATAAATTGTTTTCAAATTGTATTCATTCGTTTCATTTTGTTATTTTTGCTGTAGAGCAATCATTGATTTATTAATCTATTGACACAACTTTATTTGACATTTTACTGGAACCTTTCTGATTACTTTATTAGATGTGTTGTTTGATTACATCACAACACAGGTGAATGATAGCTGGCTTTCTCGTCTTTCATAATTGTAAATCAAATATGTTTGGATTTTGATCCGTTGTTTGGACAAAACAAAAAACCTTCTTACATTTGCCAATGTGTCCACTTCTAGCCACGATTGTGTTGTTTCCATAGAGGTGCAGGACTGATATATTGCAGTGAAAGTCAAGGCCACACAGAGTAATATGTGACAGGAGCAACAAACACCCAGAAAAATCACGCTCCGAGGCAAGAATATCTTATTTGTTAAAAGCCTGCTGCCTCTTCTCTCGTCTCCTCTCGCCTCCTCCACTTGCATCTCCTCTGGGCGGGACTAAGGCTGCGGTCGAAAAGTCCCAAAATTACCCCCTAACATCTATTCCTAACCACTTTTCCTTGATATCTATGGAAAACGTCATGATGTGAAGGTGTGAAGAGAAAAGATGTGAAGATTTCTAATTTATCCAATTGAGAGCGGACATGACCACATTGTGAAAGGCAGTGGATAACAGCCTTTGATCATCACAGTGGCTTTCCTGCAGTGGACTATATCTGCTCTCAAGTCCCCCAGCTTCAGTCCACAGCTGGGAGCTCATACTGCCAGCAGTATGAGCTCCCATTCACACCCTCAGCACTTCACCTTCAGCCCTCAAGCTGCTAACAGAGAGACTACACATGCAAACACACTACACACATGTATGCATGCTTAAGTGTAAATGACATCTCTAATTGTGTCTCCAAAACAGTGCAACTCTTCCGTACTTCAGTATAACTGTGGTGTAGAGAAAACAGTCACATTAGGAAATCCATTGTAAATTCAGATGTATGTGAGAGACGACACACAGAGCTGATGTGCTGCCAGGTCCTGCAGGTTTTTGGACACTTTATGAGCTCAGAGCGACCCTATAATTTCGGACTCAAGCTGGCACTGCTCTCACACATACTTCCTAAAACATTACCATCTGAGAAAAATGTGCCACCTCCCCTTCTGAACTACACTGCTTGGCACACATACAGAGATGCAGCAACACACACAAGTTGACCGAGGGTGGAGGACACATTCAAAGAGGTTTTTATGACTTCCACAGTAACAAAAAAGTACAATTAATCTCGTGCAAAGACATGCATTAAGTCCATAAATAGTAGGTAATAACATACCTCTGGGGAAGTACAAAGTGCCGGGTGGAGTTCTGTTAGTTGGATTAGCAGCTCTGTTTGAGGTCTTACTAAACTCCAGCCATATGGAGGTGAAGAAAATCTGCCGACTTCACACACTCACACTTCACGTTTCACATTTATGTCTGAATAAATGTTTTGCCCCCTGTCGCGTCTGCAGGAAGCCAATCCCGTTACAGCTTCAGGAATACCACGCCACTGTTGTACATTTTGATAAGCTCATACTGCATTCCATTTACAGTGGAGAAATCCCTCATCCCAGCTGATGGGCTGCAGTTTGAATGGACGTGTTGTTCTCGTAATCCAGTGTGTTTCTCAAAAGCCCTGAATGTTTTAGCTTTGTAAATTACCTTCAAGTGTGCTACTACTACTACTGCTGCTGCTACTACTACTGCTACTACTGCTGCTACTACTACTACTGCTGCTGCTACTACTACTGCTACTACTGCTGCTACTACTACTACTGCTGCTGCTACTGCTGCTACTACTACTACTGCTACTACTACTGCTGCTGCTGCTGCTGCTACTACTACTACTGCTACTACTACTACTACTGCTGCTGCTACTACTACTACTACTACTACTACTGCTGCTACTGCTGCTGCTACTACTGCTACTGCTACTACTGCTGCTACTACTACTATGGGTTTTAGGTGTTCTCTTATTAATAGCTTGACAAATAGTGACTATAACTGCTGTAAATGAGAAAACAGCCAGTTTAAGGTACCAAGAAGAGTTTTTATCCTTAAGTTTAGCTATGGAACAATTTTCTTTAATTAATGGGAGAGTCCACATTATGTTTATATTAATTATATGAAGGTAATGTAATGAACATTTCTGCAAAATTCCACTGATCTACAGGTGGCTCTAGCACACCAAGAAACGTAGCATTGCAAAAGAAAAAACAATAAATTGGCTTAGGCTTTGGGTTTCAATGCACTGGTATTGTTCCTCCAGGGGTGACGTCTGCTGCTGCGTTCCTTACCGAACAGCAGTCAGCCTTTTCTAAAGTCTTATTGTGGCACAGCTTTGTGCTGGCTGAGATAGAGTGACTCAACAAGTCATCACTTACAGCCTTTTGTGTGGAAGGCACGAGCAGAACAACAGGAGCAAAGACACTGGGGAAACAGCTTAAAGGACCTGGCAATAACCAGAGTCAGCTGCAGGCATATAAATGATACTCGTGGCTGGAGTGAGAACATTTTAAACACACAATTGCTTACTGGAAGTCTCTCTTTGGAACAAAAATCAAGGAACACTTCACTCATAAAATTCCTATTTGTATATCAATTACTCACCAGTGATACCTTGGATTCCTTAAATACTTTGTTTTTCTCTAATGCCTCTACAGTGGATAAATAATCAAAAAACAGACTTGATGAATTGAAGTGAATGGGGTCCGCTTTCAACAACAGCAAAACAATAAGACAACATCCGTTCACAAACTCTCACACAGCTCATGTAGTGTAACCGAAGTCTCATTTATCAGCACATGCATCTTCACTAAAACCTGACTATTTAAAACACTTCCTCCACACTACCGTCTCAAGCACGGACTCGCTGTGCACCTGGCAAGTGTGAGACAATGGCGAAAACGTTTTAGAGTTTGTAAATCGATTATATAGTCATGCTGTTGTTAAACGCAGCCTTCATTTACTTCAATTCATAAAGGAAATTCTTTTTTGTTCACTGTGGAGACATGAGAGAAAAATGCAAGGTAACACGCTGTGAGTACCTGATATACAGATGTTTATTTTAAGGGGGAAGTATACCTTAAAAAACTAGCAAAGCAGTTAAATTAAACTTTGGGCTTGGCCAGTGGCAATTAACATAAACAGTGCCCTCTTTACCACAATTGTGCTGTGTTCTACTTTATCACAACAAAGCAAATTTACACTAAGGACAGATGGACATGTCCCACGTGAAAAAGGTACTGATATCTCCTCCGCATGTTTCCCAAGTTCAAGCTGTCGTGCCGTCAAATAGCCGGAGCTAAAGGGGGCAGAACGGGAGAAGAAGCCTTAGTGCCGGAGCAGCAGCCAGGACAGTGTGTGAAATACAGGGTGTCCTTGACACTTGAGACTCCCTGAAAGCCTCAACAGATACATTTAGGAGGTCTCTAAAAAAATATCACTTGCAATTGTCACTAAAATGCCTTTAAAAAGGTTCGGCTACTATGTTCTAATACATTAATAATGAGTGCGAGAGAGGATTTCCCGCCATATATGACACAGTTCTCTTCTGTTTTTGGACCTAGACGCCCCTCTGGACAAATTTGATCCAGTGGCTTTCATGAAATCTTACTGCATATAAAGTCTGTGTGAGCCTGGAGCACTAGACAGGGGCACTAGGAGCTAGGAGTATGGTGAAAGCTCTGGCAGAAAAGTTTGAGGAGTGGATGCTCCGGATAAAACAGAAACTCTGTTTAGAGGAAGGATTAAAGTGAAGAAAGGAAAGCGATCGAGGGTGAGGAAAAACACGGATCACCTTCGGTGATTGATTCAATGGTTGAATTATCTTTCTCGCTGCTCTTGTTTGCACAGGAAGACAGGGAGGGGGGAGATGTGGCGAACTCACCTGCAGGCATACATCATCAGCACCAATGGACACTGTTATGACTACTCTCACTGCCAGGGGGGGACATAAGTTCCACACTCCAGGTTTTAAAAATGCAACCTTAAATATGTGTTATTATTAGTAGTTAAATTAAAAGCAATCAATGACTAGGCAGGGAAACATAACTTAATGTATGAAACTAAAGGTGATTTTCAGCAGAGTTAGAGCTTTGGTAATGCAGAACTGTACAACCATCAACAAAGCATTTCTACTCATTTTCCTTTTGAATACTAGCATTATTATGAGAAGCAAGAAGCTAATTCCATTTTAATGTGTTGTTCAATTATTTGATTTCTTTCTTTGAGGATCGATAACTCATTTTATCGGCTTGTCAGTGTTTTTGGGGCCCTAAGCAGAATTTTTTGTTTGCCTTTTTTTCATGTTCCTGTCTGTCATAATTTAAGTCTTTTTCTTTTTACCGTTTCATTTTACAAGGTATACTGCATTTGTTTTCCTTTCTTCACATTTGAAAATTGCAAAGTTGACTTTAAACAAAAGATGGAATGTATTCTGGCTTGTTGCGTTATCTCGCAGTACACCTCATTCATAATTCATAGCTGGTTATATTTCACCAAACCTCTTTATGAGAAAAATGCATTGTAGTAACAAGTTTATAGTGAATCTCCAGGTCAACGTGCTGCTGAGCACAATCAAATTCTGCTTAGGGCCCCGAAAAAGTTTAGGCAAGCCCTGCAACACACACTTACACACACACACACACACAGATATGTGAGAAGTAAGTCTGCCCCCAGTGCTAAAAATATGTATACTATTAGCAACATCCTGAGGCCTGCAGTGACAATGGGTAATATGATTCACTCAGCAGCCAGTCAGCCAGTTTCGATAACAGACCTGCCTCAACACACATGATAACAGGCAGGAGGGGGAGGTGTGTGTGTGTGTGTGTGTGTGTGTGTGTGTGTGTGTGTGTGTAGGTGTGTAGCTTTCCTGAAAAGCCTGTAAAGTTTGGATTTGGTTGGAGGAAAATAACATTTAGTCACATACTGAACATGCTGTCCTCAACCTGATCCAGGTACACTTAACAATGTTAGCGTGAGCATGAAATCATGTGGGAGACACAAATGAATGCACTCTGTTAAACAAGAATGCACCAAAAACACACACACACACACACACACACACACACACACACACACACACACACACACACACACACACACACACACACACACACACACACACACACACACACACACACACACACACACACACACACACACACACACACACCTCACTGGAGATACTGCCCGTCAGGCCGTAAGATACACACACATACACACACAGTGACAGCACGAAACACGAGGTCCAGCCAAGTTTAACATAGTCTGTATGTTTAAGCAAATTTATTAGAATAATATTTCCTGCAAAGCTATTTTATTCATCCATAAAACAATAGAAATGCATGATTCAGTATGACTTAATGTAAACATTAGTGTGTGACACACTAGCCGTGTTTCTATTCACATATTTTGATGTGCATTTTGAAGTATTGAAAAACAAAATGGAAGCAGCAAAATTCAACAAAAAGTGCCAAATTGCTTGAGGTGGTTTTTGTCTTTATTGAAAAAGAGATGATGCACTAAATGGATTATGTAAATGCATTTGCCAAATAAATTCTGCAATGTCAGTAAGAGCTTCTAAACATGTAGCTACAGTAAAACCATGTAACACTCCTTATGTCCATCCCCATTTTAGGTTAAGTTTCAGTGCTGTAAAATTGACAGTGGCTACTAATACAAACAAATGGCAACAAGTTTACCACCAATTAGAAAACTACAATTACCGCCTTGCGCTTGTGTGTACTTGCCAACCGGTAAAGTTGCAGTTTATATCCATGTCTGTCAAAAATGTCATCACTTCATCATTTAATCTTTATATTTATATTATTAGACATTTGTGTTACATTATCATAATTAGCATTTGAATTATTGAGTCATGGCCAAAAACATGTTTTGTGAGGTCACAGTAACTTTAGACCAACAAGATGTAATTAATCCAGCCAAAAGAACAAATTCCTTGAAGGTATTCCTGAGATATTGCTTTCACAAGAATATGATGTATGTACAGACAACCTAAAAACATAACGCCTCCGGCCACGGCCAGCTGAAAGGAACCAAGTACCTTGTAGTGAGAGGGAGGTTTACAAGGCAGGGTAAGATACTGAGGGTTATTGTTTCTGACATAAAACACAAAAGTATTATGAAAACACTTAGGGGTATTCCCAAACAACGTGATCTGATGGGAAGGCTTATAAATAGAGTTCCACTTTTAAGAACATTTAATGTGTCATTTCTATGCATTTGAAGCTTTTTGCTTGTCATTTAACAACTTGTTCTCATTCACAAATACTCAGTTAGGCTGAGGCGACAAACTAATTGGTTAGGTTTGGGACAAAAAACACTTGGTTATGTTTAGGTAACAAACTACTTGGTTAGGTTTGGGTAACAAACTGATTGGTTAGGTGAAGGTAGTAAAACACTTGGTTATGTTTAGGCAACCAGCTACTTGCGTAGGTTTAGGCAACAAAGTACTTAATTGTGTTTTGGCAACAAAACTACTTGGTTGTGTTTAGACAACAAACTAATCAGTAAGGTTAAGGCAACAAACTACTTGATTAGGTTTAGGCAACAAACTACTTGATTAGGTTTAGGCAAAAAACGACTTGGTTGTATTCAGGCAACAAACTACTCGGTTGTGTTTAGGCAACAAAACTACTTGATTAGGTTTAGGCAACAAAACTACTTGGTTGTATTTAGGCAACAAACTAATCGGTAAGGTTTAGGCAAGAAAACTACTTGGTTGTGTTTAGACAACAAACTACTTGGTTAGGTTTAGGCAACAAAATCACTTGGTTGGGTTTAGGCAACAAACTACTTGTTTGTGTTCAAGCAAAAAATCATAACGTTGGTTTAAAATAGGGACCTACATCCATCTACCCATTAGCCGTAACTGCTTATCCTGTTCAGGGTTGCGGGGGGTGGGGGACTCTAGCCCGTGATACGATCCGAACCGTGAGTTTTATGATCCGTTGCACCACTAATTGGAATACAAGAAAATAATCCCTCTGTCACTGCGATAATATTATAAAATCTCTCAAGAGTTACATTAAAGAGAAGGAGACGGGGAAATGACCTCATTAAAGCTGGCGGTAGAGTCACCAGCAGCATGGGGTGGGATGCTCGGCGAGCCCCGCAGTCATACTGTGTGAGCCCTGCACAGCCCAAAGAATACAGCAGCTGAAAATGTAAGCATGATGAAATTGAAACACACAAATGATGAAAGTTATTTGACATTAGCGGTGGGGGGGGGGGGGGGGGGGGGGAGCAGAATATTACAAGAATATCACAAACTGTACAGGAAATAAAAAGAAGTATGTGTGGGAAGGGGAGATATTAGCGTTGAAGGAGAAGTAGAAGTATTCACCACTGCACTGTAATGAATGCTGTAAATTAACGGTGGATTTACAACAGTATCTTACAGTATTTCATAACAACCAACGTACGGGAAATATTCATCCTACGTCGGTTAACCACCGACTCTAGAAACTCAAGTACAGCAGACACGGGGCACTGCACTGGATCCTTGTTCTGAACCGCACACCAGTCAGAAAACAGCTTCCAGCCGTTTTCGTACTGCAGATGGGTAGATCACGCCCTGGCATTCAGAATAGTCAGTCCGACTGGTTCTATGCAGCCACTCAGCATCCGGTCGGGCCCTCCCACAACCAGACCCATAGTTGAAGGCAGCAGGGATTGGGATGCCAAATCCGACCTTCTAATTGCAACAGGAGGTCCTCCTGTCGGGGAAGAACTATGAGAAGCCTTGGCAAGATCAGAGGGAATGGTGGAAAGGCCTAAAGAAGACCCTCTGGCCACGTGTGAGCCAGGGCATCTTGACCCAGAGGACTGGTCCTCTCCGTCAGGTAGAACCAGTGGGGGCAGTGGGTCGACATCACGTCTGGATGCAGCCGCCACTCCCCCGGTGGAGGCATGGGACGGAAGAGGAAACCCACAACCTGGTTCCGTTCTCCTGGTAGGTACATTGCCCGAAGGCTGGTCAGGTGAGGGGCCGCCCAGGTCAGAAAGGCACGCAGAAGTTACCCGTCGTAACTTCTGCGGATCTGGTTCCCCCTTGATGGTTTATGTGAAAACACAGCAGAGGTGTTGTCCGACCGGACAAGCACATGCTTTCCCTTCAAATATGGCAGGAAGTGTTTGGGCGCTAGCTCAAGAACATTGACCTGCCCATGCAGTCTTGAGCAGACAACTGCCCCCAAGCAGTCCTGTTCTGCCACACTGCACCTCACCTTGAGAGGCAGCCATCTGTTGTGACAATCTCCCAGCAGAATGGAACCGAGCCCATGGGGACACCGTTTGCCAGATATGCCCTCTCCTTCCATGGGGATAGAGCGAGTAGGCACTGTTTTGATACTACTATTGCCCTGTGTCTGCCACTTGGCATCCAAGTGAAGGCTGTTCAGCCATCTGCAAACCCAAGGAATCGACAGCTGAGGCAGCTGTCAGTTTGCCCAATAGGCGGAGAAAAGGATGTAGGGCAACCGTCTGCCCCCTCGGAAGGGGGCTCTTGGCTCAGGGTTAGGGATTTTGCTGGATTGGTGATGCACAATGGGGTCATTTTTGACCCGGCTGAAGGCTGGGGGCCGGCGTCGGAATTGAAGCTTATACCCCTGGGTTAAGGTGGACGCCGCCCAAGGGTCCGAAGCATGAGCTGCCCAGTAGCTGATCTGCTGCTGGGAGAAAAAAAATGACAGCCGGCCCGGAGACATCATCTCCTGGCCCCACTACCTCTGGAGGCTTTGGGGGGGGGCGACTGTTAGTCCCCAAGTTCGGAGGTTGCCTAGCGGGGACTTAGGTAGGGTTGTATTGGTAGCGGGCCGGCCTCTCAGCGGGACGCTGAGGCCCGTGGCGGCTACTAGGGTGAGCTGGGGGCTGAAAACGGCCTTGGGGGGCCGAAGTGGGATCCCTAGGTTTACGGGGTGCGGACAAGTCCCTGCGAAGACCAGAGAACTGCTGCCTGGTCTGACTAGCTTGAACGGTCCGCTGAAGCGCCCGTAGAGCAGCTGAGCCGAACAGCTGCCCAGGTTCCACTGGGACAGTACGGAGGGTTCTCCTACATGTCTCCGACAGGGGTGACTGCGCCGGCCAGATCTGGCGGCGAGTCTGGACCAGGGTGGACATAGCAGGTCATCTGTGACCTGACATTGGGGTCGAGGGCACCTGGCATCGGGCCTCAGAGTCTCCTCAGGGGAAACTATGAGGGACACAATAGTCGGCTCAATGGCTGGCACAGGGCAAGGACAAATTGTGCCACATCCTGCATGGCCGTCAGGGTTCAGCCATCTGATGTAAGGCGGGAAATAGCCCTGGTGTCTCTCCAGCATGCATGCAACTCCCTCAGATATTCTTCGGAGGGAGGAACAGAAAAGGTGGTGGGGGCGGGAACACGCCTGAAGAAGGGACTCGCAAGCGGAGGTTCCGGCTGCTGTGTATCCCACTGCAGGCGTGCCAGCGCCTGATCAAAATTATCAGGGTAGGTTGGGCTGGATTCAGCTGCCCTGAGAGGGGGAGGTCGACCTCACGCATCAGGTGTTCCACCTCGGCCAGCCTAGCAGACCTTACTGCTCGAGGCATGATGCCGCAGTTCATGCATGGGTTCTCTGAGAGGCCCTCCCTCAGATGCTCGAGGCCAAGGCAAGAGGTGCATATACTGCATATAACTTGTGGCATAGATTTATTTCTACCGTTGATGAAAAAAGAAAGTCAAGTGTTGAAAATAGAGAGCAGTGACGGCAGTGGAGTGGTAACAGGGTGGAATCATATTTACATCTGACAGATGTTGATGTAACTCCTGCCCTCTGCCACAATGCCCCCTGCCCACTGGAATGACAAACTCCATTTCACTGACCTAGCAACCCTTGGAAGCTGCACACCCATTTTAACCATGACACAATACACCATGAATGTCTCCCAACCCCTTGTCCATCTGTCTGTCTCTCACACGGTGAGGTGACACTGGAACACCAGTCAGTACTTATTATTGGCTCTAGTTTGATGGGGATGGCGTGTAGCCTCAAGAGAATATCTCAGCAATTCACTTCAGTGAAGTGTGCTGTGTTGGAATAAAATGCATCTACTTGAGCTATGCTGGACCCCTTGGTCTCTCTTTACGAACTCATCTTTGAGCAAACATCGTCGAAAGATTATATAGATACCAGATAAATCAAGCTTAATTTGGGGGAAATATTAATTGAATGAGGCAAGTAGACTATTTAAGTTATGGTGCTGTATTGATTTTTTTTTAAATATCGGGTACTATGTTGATCTGCGGATTAATTGGAGGAGAGTGTACATGAGATTGAGTCAAAAAAGTACACAGTTCTAATATTCTTGCATCCTCGTTCTCTTTCTCAGGAGAGAGGAAGAAGATGTTGGGTGGAGGGACAGAGATTTTCCCTGTGCTGAGCATTTTCTGGGGTCAAGCCACCAAGCCACACTAACTCAGTATGCTTCTAACTGAAACCCAGCAGGTCACATGATACCAATAATGCAGCTTGAAACCTGACTGGAACTTTGAATTAATCAGGAAATGCAGCAGTCACGCTAACATGCGGGCTTCATGCACAACTGTCATAGAGCCTGGAGCTCTGCTCCTCCTCAAGACATGGATCACTGTCGTCTCACAGCCTCTGTCTCTGAAACATGCTACACAGCTTCAAAAATGTGCCTAATTGTGACTGAGTGATGAATGTGGAAGAAAGAGAGGAAATAACTACTGATCCTTGTGGAGGTGTTAAGGCCTAAACCAATAAAACATTTAACAAACCAACTGCCTATTTATTTCATTCCTCCCATGGCCTGCCTGTGCATACAGAACACATCTTTCTACGTGACTGCAGAGAAGCACGACTGAAAAGCTCACAAATCTCAGTTCCCTGATAAAACTCATGAGTCCTGACACAGCCGGGTGCCACTCTGAGCCGCTGTCCTGGAAACATTGGGGATGTTTTTTAATAAGATCACCTCATCTCAAGGTGTCCCGTTTCTACGGGACTTGCCAAATGGTCCAACATTTTAAAGTAATAAGGGCAAGGCCTTTTTCCCTAAACTATAGAAACACATGCACACTCACTTCAACAGTCAGCCATGCCAAACAACACTATATTAGCAAGTCCAATATGTGAAGGTGACATGTTAAATGGCTGGTGTTTTAGGCTGGGCTGTCAGGAGCAGGAGATGGATGGTTCTCCTCATCTATTTATCTGGCTAAATCTCCTCTGCTTGGCAGGTTTGTTGATCTTTAAACCCCGTCACATCACATATCCATAATGTAAAACACAACTACAGCTGAGCTGCTACAGAAGCTACAGGGACACATCAGTGCTTTTTGACAGGACAGAGACATGAAACCCATGAAGCCAAACACATTAGCACATGCTCACATGGCAGCAATCTGCAGTGATACAGTCAGGATATGAGTCCCTTAGAAATCCAGTCATGTCTTTCTCCCATAATTACCTTTCCTGTTCTGTTAGTACCACCTGTCTATTTTTACACATGGCCACATTTCTTGCTCTATACATGTCTTTCTTCTTCAGTATCTTCTGAGACTCTAGCTTTAATGCCCGTGTAGGGAGGGATCTTTGGAAGCGTAATAATTTAATCTCATTTAGTCCTCAAAGGAAACAGTGTGTAATGTCCTAAATTAGATGGCGTTCACTAGACTTACACACAGGGTAATGCTGGGCTTTAATCTGATGAGCTTCAGTCGGCTGTTAAGAACAACAGAGCACTGCTGGATGTCATTAAACAGAGCCAACCTGTACTACAAGCTTCACTATGGGTGCTTTGAAAACTAGACAAATCTATTTAAAGTCGTACAGAATATCAGGAAAGCAGAGCCTCAGAATTAAAATATGTGCCCTCAAGAAATACACCTAAACAGGGCCTCAGCCTCCTGTAACTATCTCTATTATTGCTGTCAGTCAACAGCACGGCCCATCAAACTGTCAACATTATGTCCCAACAGCAGTACCTGTCAGGTGTTGGAAATAGCGAGAGTGTCAGGTGTCATAACAAAATAAGCAGAGATGTTTCTAAGCATGGCTACATTAACCTGTTAAGGGGCCCTGGGCCAACAGTTACTGCTGGACCCCTGTAGACCCCAACCTGACACCCTCAATACATTGTCATTCTGCCCATTAAAAGGGGAACTTCAGTATTGTCCCTTGATTTTGTGTCTAAGTATATCAAGAAGGTACTGCGCTCTCTCGTACTTTTTCTGTTTTTGTTTATTTGTCTTGTTTCCAGCTCTCCCTCTCTGATCACATTCAGCAGGGAGAAACTTTTAAACATCCGTCAATCCACTGGTCAAACTTTTTCGCCGTTTTTCATTGAACCGGAAAGTTTTACAGAACTTTTAGTTGGAGGAGCAGCGGCTCTCCTCGGGATTTGCCGGAGACACTGACGGGGGAAGCGAGCAGCACCGCTCGTTAAACTGCGTCAGTGGGGATTTAGAACTGCTCCTGTCAATCCATCTGGCAAACGTCCACTCTCTGGCCAACAAGATGGATGAACTGCTGCTCCTCAACAAAGCAAACATGGACTTTAGTAGATCTGCCGCCCTGTGCTTCACTGAAACCTGGCTTGGTGAGCACATCCCGGACAGCGCACGACATCTTCCAAATCCACCAAGCGGACCGCGTAGCGGCACTGTCGGGGAAAACGAGGGCAGACGGTATCTGCTTCTATATTAACGAAGGTTGGTGTGTGGATGTCACACTGTTAAAGGAATCATGCAGCCCTCAATTAAAAACATTGTCCTGTTCGTGACTTTCATGGACAGGATATCTAGGCGCAGCCGGGGGGTGGAGAACGTCAGGTTCGGGGGTCTCGGGATCGCCTCTCTGCTGTTTGCAGATGATGTGGTCCTGTTAGCCTCCTCGGATCGTGACCTCCAGCATTCACTGGGGCGGTTTGCAGCCGAGTGTGAAGCGGCGGGGATGAGAGTTAGCACCTCCAAATCTGAGGCCATGGTGCTCTGCCGGAAACCGGTGGATTGCTCCCTCCAGGTGGGGACGGAGTGCCTACCTCAAGTGAAGGAGTTCAAGTATCTCGGGGTCTTGTTCACGAGTGAGGGTAAGATGGAGCGGGAGATCGACAGACGGATCGGTGCGGCTGCAGCAGTAAAGCAGGCGCTGCACCGGACCATCTTGGTGAAGAGGGAGCTGAGCCGGAAGGCAAAGCTCTCAATTTACCACTCGGTCTACGTTCCTACCCTCACCTATGGTCACGAACTCTGGGTCGTGACCGAAAGGACAAGGTCGCGGCTACAAGCGGCCGAAATGAGCTTCCTCCGTAGGGTGGCCGGGCTCAGCCTTAGAGATAGGGTAAGGAGCTCGGTCATCAGGAGGGAGCTTGGAGTCGAGCCGCTACTCCTTCGCGTCGAAAGGAGTCAGCTGAGGTGGTTCGGGCATCTAATTAGGATGCCTCCTGGACGCCTCCCACTGGAGGTTTTCCAGGCACGTCCAACTGGGAAGAGACCCCGGGGAAGACCCAGAACACGCTGGAGGGATTACATCTCCCAGCTGGCCTAGGAACGCCTCGGGATCCCCCAGAATGAGCTGGAACATGTTGCCGGGGAGAGGGAGGTCTCGGTCAGCCTGCTTGGCCTGTTGCCACCGCGACCCGACCCCGGATAAGCGGAGGAAAATGGATGGATGGATGGATGGATGGATGGTGTGTGGATGTCACACTGTTAAAGGAATCATGCAGCCTTCAATTAAAAAACATTTTATTCACCGCGGGAGTTTTCCTCATTCATTCTGGCCGGTGTTTACATCCCACCTCAGGCCTGTGTGAGTGAGGCACTGTTGAGGCATTGTTCTTGGGGACTTCAACAGAGCAAACCTCAGAAAAGAACTGCCAAAATACAGACAGCATATTAAGTGTAGCACCAGAGACAAAAACACACTGGACCACTGCTACGCATATCGCTCAGTCCCCCGTGCAGCTTTGGGACTCACTGATCATTGTCTGGTTCATATTCTCCCAACCTACAGGCAGAAATTAAAATCTGCAAAGCCTGTGGTGAAGAATGTGAGGAGATGGACCAACGAGGCAAAGCTGGAGTTAAAGTCCTGCTTTGTCTGCACTGATTGGAGTGTTTTTGAGGCTGCTGCTACAGACCTGGATGAGCTCACTGACACTGTGACATCGTACAGCGATCAGTTTCTGTGAGGACATGTGTGAGCCAACTAAAACCTGCACATACAACAACAATAAAACCTGGTTTACTGAAAAACTCAGGCAGCTTCGTCGGGCTAAGGAGGATGCCTACAGAAGTGGGGACAGGATCCTGTACAACCAGACCAGAAACACAGACAAAGGAGATCAAGGTAGCAAAGAGGAGCTACACTGAAAAGCTGGAAAACAAGTTTTCAGCCAACGACTCTGCGTCAGTGTGGAGAGGCCTGCAAGTACTCACCAACTACAGGAATACTTGAAGTGACTAATGGGGAGAACAATTTTTGAAACAGGTCCAGTATTGAGGGAAAAAGCCGCAAACGGCAGCTGTATAATGAAATTGCTCAGGGGAACTCCCAGTCGTAATGTACATCCACTAAAAGTACTTGATGTTGCCACTGACAGATTGCTATTAATTATTAAGTGTCTGACAACCTTATGGAAAAGACCCTGCAGAGAAATAAATCTTTTTCTTGCCTTTTGTTGGTGTTATTGTGTCTAACCAAGTCTCGCTCAGGAAGAAGTCTCGTTCTGAAATCTCTGGAAAGGGTTATGCTTCTAACCTGTGTCAGGCAGTGACGCGTTACTCAGAAAAGAAAGTAATATAGTCATATAACGAAACTAATGTAATAAAAAGAGTAATGGAATTACTTTTAAAGTACTAATAATACAAATGTATCTTATTACACTTCCTGAGAAACATGCCCAACACTGAACACTGTCATTGGAAACTGTTTGGAAAAAGGCAAGCACTGCTAAAAAAATGCATGGCAGGTGATTGGATGAACCATCCGCCAACCAAGCTCTTGTCGAAGCCAGTTGGGAGAAGAGAGAAACATATGCTCCATGTAGGAAAGTCTTCAGTGTCGTTCTTTGCTCTTCTTTTAATGAATAAATCCTCTCCAGTTCAGATAAAACTGATGCTACTGCAGCATCTAAGCCAGGGGTCACCAACCTTTTTGAAACTGAGAGCTACTTCAAGGGTACCGAGTAGTACGAAGGGCTACTTGTTTGATACAAACTTCCTGAATAACAAAGTTGCACAGATCACCTTTTAATAATAATAATATGTGTGAAGACACTGTCTGATCACATGTCAATGTTAACTATTCCTCACAATAATTATTAACAATGATTTCCACAACATGATGGTAGGAAACACAGATATATTTAAACATTTATTTCTGTTATTCTGTTTCAACATTTGAAAGTCAGAAGTATCACATCTCTGATATTTTAGTAAATATCTTTCTTGACAGTTTTGTATGAATAAGCACATTTGTAGCATTTGGTTCAAAATCACACCTGTTATATTTTTGTAAAAATTATCACTTCGAACATTTTTTATGAAATCATTAACTGTCATATCTTCAAATCATGTCTCGTTTGTACCAACCACTTTTGTAACATTTTTGAACAAATCGTGATCAACAAATCAACTCTGTCCCATGTTTATACAAATGATCAGTTATGAATATCCTGTGTTGTTTGGCTTTGGATCGGATGCCATTTATGATCTTCATGACAGGAGTCATCACATGATCAAAGCCGGTTACTTTTGCACATAGCGCCTGCTGGTGAATGATGCAGTGGTAATGTAGACATTTTGGGAAGTCTGGGTCACCTTTACATTGCGCAATGAAGCCTGCATGCCGGCCCGTCATGGCGGGAGCCCCGTCTGTTGTCACCGACACCAGTTCTAATGGTACCTTTTCTCCACGAAGAAACTAGTATCTTCATTCAAACCTCTAGTCTGGGCCTTTTCAGTCGGATTGCGTTGCCTCGCCTCTACCTCCGCCACCCAAGAGTTGTTTCCCCGCGGCCTGTTCCGAGGACTGACGGACCTGACGACGGGGTGCGCTCGCGGCGCGCGTCCAGCGCCAACGGAAGCACCCGCCATTCGGAACCTGAAAACCCAGTGCGGTATGGCAGCCTCTTCCTGGCTGTCCGCCGTGCGCCTCTGGGTACCCAACTCTCTTACAACAAGAAATATTGTCATTTTAAAATCTACAATAATGCAAGCATTTTTGATTAAAAATGAACAACATCTAAAATTTTTAGACGGAGCTCCATGGTGACTAGTGCTATTTTTAGAACATGCCTTGAGGGCGACTCACGTGGTCCCTGCGGGCGACCAGGTGCCCGCGGGCACCGTGTTGGCTACCTCTGATCTAAGCTAACCTCTTCAGGAGCCGCCATTCTTGTTTAGAACCAACAGTCTCCTCTCCGTGTTGCGCAACGAATTACTTAAAGCCTGACAAGATGGATTATTGTTTGATCTTGTGATCCCACGATTCTCACGTAATCTCGTGACATGATTAGACTCTCACTGCCATGCAAGGTATTCCAACACAGCAAACTCTTCCTGGAACTCCTTTCTCCAACTTGCACTCACATTTCCACCACTGTCTATTGGCAACAAGTCATCTCATGAGATTTCAGAGTGAGACTTTTCCTTGAGCGAGACTTGGTTAAACACAATAACAAACAGACCGGATGGTAATAAGGTAAGAAAAACGGTTTTAAAATACGTTCCTCTGTTAACTAATAAACAACCTAAAAGGAATCTAACGTATCTTACCTGTTACATGTCTTGGCTTTCATTGCAGTTTTTGCTGTTTTACCGCTCAACCTGAGACTATCTCAGTGCTGAACAGGCTGACCTGAGAACAGACCACCACTGTCAAGACTCTGCCTATAGCTAGATATAGAAGTCTGGAATGGCTGCAATCTGTATTGCCTGTAAATTGATTTCATTGATATAGACGAGGTTCTGCATTAAGCTCACTCTTCGTGTCTTCTTTGGATGAAAAGGCATTTTATCATGTAAAGATGAAAGGGGAATGACTCTCTAAGTGTAATTTGCTGATGCAGAATCCTCTGACTCGTGTGTTATTTAAAGCATGCTGCATTATGCACACGGACGGAGAGACGGAGAACTCAAACAACAACAAAGAGTAACTATTACTATTAGAGATGTTAGAGCGTGAGATGAAAATAAATACAGGCTTCCATGCAAGAAGAAAGATGAATATGACAAGTTCATATCATGTTTCCAGCTTTATCTGCCATATATGCAGGGAGAGTTACACTCTTACTTTTCTGTACCACTCCCAGTTTGAACATCAGTGAATAACCATAGAAGCTTCACCAATCACATAACAAAAATGGTATATTGTGTAGATGTCCTGGAAATGATGTGTAAATCCTTGTTCAATCATCGTAGCTACACAGCCACAGAGTGTGCACTCAAGTAATGACAATTTAATCGATAGTTGACATTTTACTCCGAACCAAATGGTGTATTAGCGAGAAAAAACGGTGAGTAGCTGCATTCCTAGATTGCATTTTGGCCCATGTGTTCCACCTCTTTTGCTCTTCACACTGTTAATGCTTTTTAACGCTTCTGATACCAAAATCTTGTTCCTTTGCCAGACATTACCTTCTGGCAACATGAATGTCTACCAAATGTGATTGCAATCCATCCAACAGTTGCAGTAAACTTTAAGTGTGGAGCAAAGTGGTGGATTGCTATTTCTAGTAAAGATTAAAAGTAAATGACTAAAAAGATTTGGACACACTAAGGAATGGTATTACTATTACCACACCATTATTCAACAGTTAAGTCAAGAACTTCACCATGATAAATTGAATTAACATGACATATGACTAGTGATCAACTCTGTCTGAGTGGTATACATGACTTTGTTGGAGAAATCCATAGATTTACCTTCCACCATGACATAAACAGTACATCAGGGGTGTCACAATCAGTAAACACATTCATTTCCCTCATGCAGCAGATCTTAACCATCACATTCATTTTGCAGGTTTCTTAATGTCACGGGAACGTTGAATGAAACACATCTGAAGAGCTCTACATTTAATGAAAATATCTGTTCCATGCAAACTCTGTCTGCAGTACTGAACAGTGCAGTATGTAGAATCCAATCTACATTCTACCAACTTGCAAATTACAAATAGCACACACACACACACACACACACACACACACACACACACACACACACACACACACACACACACACACACACACACACACACACACACACACACACACACACACACACACACACACACACACACACACACGTACGTTTAATTTAGTGAGAAATGAAAGAAATCTAAAAATTCAGCATGCCTGATTTCATTCTGAGACTGGAATTTGATCACAACAGCAAAAGTGTCGAACGTAAAACCAGCTAACGCATGAAAGGCACAGAGACCCCCTTACACCAAATCAGCTCTGGTTCTTAAACCGTTTTTTCAGGATTCTTGGAACCTTGGTGCTATGTAGCAAACCAAATTGTTGTTCCACCAGTTTGGAGCTGAACATTTGTAATCAAGGATGCATCAAGCCCAATGCACAAAGGAAGTACACAGTAGTATTGATGAAGATGGAGGAACGTGTTTTTCTCGGCCAAGTCAGCATCGTACTGGTTCCCTTGACAAAATGCCAATAGGATTTTCCCATTGGCTTTTGGATTATTGCAGAAACATTTATTACACGTTTGGTTCAGCTAGATAATCTTCACAAATGAACACCACTTTTATGATTTGTCAAGCGTGACTGCAATCACCAGAAGTTAAAAGCTAAAAAGGAATAGGATATAAAGGAACTATACCCGGTCACGTGAGCGTGAGTACACACATAACAAGGCTGTAAAGGCGTACTAGTGAGCGTGATGACATTTAGTCTTATCTAGGACACTTGTTAGCAACCGCATTTTTTAAGACACACAAGCTTCCGAGGGAAGTTATTGATATTATTTTATATCTAGAACAACAAGTTTCAAATCTCTTCAGCTTGTTTTAACCACAGACCTTATTTCAGACATCTATCCAAAAACCCATTGACTTTGAGTCGAGGGAACCAGACGTTTTCTTTGCACTGCAGTTCAAGGAAATTCGGCTATTTTTTGTTATTTTAGTTGGGAACCAACTTTTCAGATTCTGAAGCTATTTATTTTTGGTGGAAATGCTCCAAACAGTTCAAAATGATGTGCGTCAATTAGAATGGAACCCATTCTGTGTTGGTTAGAAAGAGACTGTATGTTGGCATGTACAGTATGTGTGTATCCTGGTATGAGCTTCTGTACAGTAGCTACTTTCCCTGTGTGTGAAGAATAAGAGAGCCTGAGGCAGGTGGCAGAGGGGATTTTCATAGAAAACACCACACAAATTCACAGCCATGTAGATTAAAGCAAACACGAGAAACCAGAGACACTGTCAGCTCCCATCTGTGTGTACAAGTGTGTGTCTGAAACACACAAATGTTAATGTTAAAACACAGTGCAGATGTTAGGAGGCAAGAGAAGCTACTCGTTTGTCACAGCAACAGTAAATCTGAGCAGACAAGACAGGAGTGACACTGTGGCGTGAGAAGGACTTTTATCTTTCAGCATCACACTAAATCTCTGCAATCTCTTTGGCAAGATACAACAATTATCCCTCCATTTAGCATTCCTCTGTGTGTGTGTGTGTGTGTGCGTCAGCTTTGACGGTAGAGAAATTTATTGGAGCAAGAAGGCGGGCTGGGCTGCTAGCTGGTAAATCAACACGGCATTTATGGTCATTGTTATTCATTTGGAAGAAGACATTTACCATCACTCACATTCAGATGGATGTGCACACACATCGGTGGCATGTCGTGTGTCATTAAAGGAGGAACTACAGATGTTTAACTTGAACTCGTAAAATATTTTTGAAAAATACGGCTGCTCCTCAGCGACGCACTCTGTACATTATCACCTCTCTTTTATTGTGACATATTATTACATAATGAAGAACTTCATGTTTGACTTTCTGAGAAGAAATAATTACTTTGGCAATTCCTTTCTTTTGGGCTTCCCCCAAAATTACTTGTACATAGTAAATATCATACCCAGGTGTCCTTACCTGTAATACCGGTGCGTCCCTAAGAAGAACCAGCCTGGAGGTGTGCTTCTTTTTGCCTTGCTTTACAGTTTACTGCCTGGAAGCATCCTGCCTTTCACTGCTCGCATGGGGTGGGTCAACACTTGCAAGTAGCCTATAGAACAAAGCTCGCTAACTGGCAAGCATTGTATAAATACAAATATATATTGTCTCACAATTTATGGAATTTTGTGCCAAGTAGCACGTTATTTTGTTTAAATCTGTGACCTCCACAGACAGATTTCCCTACTTGGTATAGAGTACACCTGCTGCCCCACCACTGGATCGCGTTATTTGGCAACTTTTTACAATCAATTCATTAATACAAAAACATCAATTCAATCCTCTTAAAACACATTTGCATCTGTTCACATCACTCCAGTCTGACTCACCAGATGTGGACTGTGGTTTCTCCTCATCTATTTTGCAAGGTTACTGTCGCTAAATCCTGTGTTTAGTGCCACCTAAGCGAGTGTGTTTTTCCCCCTGTACCAGAATGATAATGGATGGAGTCAGACCTTTCTTTAACGCTGGCACAGCGCTGTGGACATAGATCGGCTATGAGACCTGTAAGCACAGGTGAACAGTCAAAGTTGGGAAGTCAGTAATCATTACACATCTCTACTACAGCGCAGAGCAACCGGTTAACATTAGTGGGAGAGGACTGACTTGGACTTCTGCAGTAGTCTGATGTTTCCTCGACACAGAATATGCCAAATAAAGTCCACGAAAATAGTGTTCATAGAGTTGTGGTGGCGGTGCGTGGTTGGGCTCAGCTGCAGAGGGGACAAAGTGGGGGAGTGGTTCAAGGAACGGTGCCGGGAAAAGGCTTAATTAGCCGCAGCTGAAGCCAATCTTTGATCGTGTCTCTCTCCCATACAAACACTAGTAGTGACGGAGGAGCGAGAGGAAAATGCGAGCAGGAGACAGGCTGGCAGAGGACGACAGACCATCCCGACAGAAGCATACACGGCGGGTGCGCTCGGAGGCACTGCAGGAGAGCGCACGGCCGAGACCAGCCTGAGCTGTAACAATAATAATGAACGTTAAGCAGCGCTATTTGAGTGTACTAGTGTCACTGTGCTGAGAGAGCCCAAGGTGCTAACAGGAGCTTGTTACAAAAGTCATTGGAGATGAACTGGAGGAGAAGGGATCGTTGCCGAGTCAAAGTGAGAAAACTGGAATATTTCAGTTTGCATTTCCCTGCATATAGAAGTGGCAGCTCTCAAGATGGAAAAGGATAAATTCACTCCTTCATGCACACACCTCAGTAAATTATTATCTATTTTCATTTAGTTTGGGCACTGTGAAACCGAACCAGACTAAATAGAAAATTAACCAAAAGTATCAATGTCACTCTGATTCAAACAAGCCGAACAGACTATGGAGCACTGGTTTTGTTTCTGGTGGCGAGTCAGGTGAGGCCCAACAGCAAACGTCCCAGGGTCTCCTAGTGGGTTCATTTGTCCATGCTGGGTTAGGCATCATGAGGTTAAAAACTGAAAAAACTGTAGTCATAACAAGTGTCTTGTATGATTTCTAAGAATGCTTATGGATATTTATCTGTGATGGAAATCAAAGATACCGCTATCACTGCAAGAGCAAGTCATGCTGATTTAGTGTGTTTAATAGTGTCGGTGTGTTCTGAGCGAGAACAATAAACAGAATCAGAACCGTTTATTGCCAAGTGCGTTACACATGTAAGGAATACAAGGAGAAGTAGTGGTGTGATGTTTGCAGACCTTACTTAGAATAGAATAGAAACCCTTTTTATTGGCATATACACATACACAAAATTTGACCTCTGCATTTGACCCATCCCTGTATATAGGGAGCAGTGGGCTGCCAATGACAGGCGCCCAGGGAGTCGGGGGTTCAGTGTCTTGCTCAGGGACACTTCGACACGTGACACGTCCCAGTCGAGGATCGAACCCTCTTAAGCCAGTGAGCCACGGTCGCCCCGCCCAGTACTTAACTACAAATGTATATTATTAAGTTGTAGCTGTAATATTCTTTTGTTTTTGAAGAAATACTTCAAAACAGTTCCATCTCGTCTAGTTTAAGCATTATTTTAGGTTATCATGATGGGAAACTTTAAGGAACACTCCAGGGAAGGCCTCTAGTTTTCTGTCTCCCCCTGACTCAGAAGAGACGGACTAAAAAAATGAATTCCTTTACATCTTTGTGTTCAGTACAGAGAGAGGTCCAGGATGTGTTTATGTTAGCTTAGCACAAATACTGATAGCAGCATTCAACCGCACAACTCTAAACCTCTGGCTGTTGTTTTTACTTGGCCACCAGTCTTTAGTGCAGAATTCGACACTTGTACAGCGATTTGTCTTGTTTACTGCCGTCTCCACTCACATGGACCCACAGCCAGGAGATCAGTTCTCTAACGAACAAAAGACAGGATTAGGGGGTTCGAAATGTTTCCAATCCGTCATGCCAATAATCTGCCTGTAGGACATTGGAAAGAGTCTCATGCTCATCCTCAGGCTGTTGGTTGGGTACCTTTGTTATTGTGTTACGCTGAAGACACCAGGCGTCTCAAGTTGTTCGTTAAACAGTGTGAGAGATCCCCTGGGAGGACAAGAGAGGAAATGTGATCATTTATATTCGTTGAATGAATTTGCATTGTGGATATAGTCTTATCATATAAATGTATGCACATTCAAATTTTAGGTTGATGCAAACATGATTTAGCTCTTTTTCAAGAAGTGCCAGCAGTGTAGAAGTGAGTGCAGCTAAAATAATAAATGTATTTACTCTAATATAAAGAGGGAAACTACTGAGCTACAAAAACTGATTTGGTGAAATTGTAAAAGAATCCCCCCAAACTAGTTGAATATATTTGTCAAATTCCAGAAAAGTGAGTCACAGACAATAGTGCTTACGTGCTGGAGAAGTGCAGTAAGAGTGGACTGATGTCTTAAACAGTTTGAATGTCAGCATGTGTGTCACTTACCACACATCTCTGCCCCTCTTTCCACTCAGACTAGGGCTCTGTTAATGTGCACTTTGGGTTGTGGAGGTGGAGGGGTGGGCAGGTGGGACAGGAGGGTGGAATTTTAACAGCAATTTTCCTCAGTAACAGTGTCAAACAACTGACAGAAGAACAAGTTTGAGTTGCAATTTGTGTGTATTTTCCATCTGAAATGTCAGATAGGTGTTTTATTAGTGCTTCAGTTTTTTTTCAGGATCTGGTCTGATGCTTCCACACATCAGCCTCCAACACTTGCTCGGTGTTTTGTGATGTCAAAGAAAAGAAAGTTGGGACATGCTCAAACAGTTCAGTTGGCTGGTCTGATTGTCAGTTCGCCCACCACTTTGGTCAGGACTCAAATGTTTTGAATATTGGATGGATTGGCATGAAATTTGGTACTCAAATGATGGATCTTAGTGATCTATTTACTTTTCCAGTTGCACCACCATCAGGTCAAAAATCATCCTATTCGATGAATTAGCACCAAATTGGGTAGAAACTTGTAATAGCACCTTTGATAATTCCCTAACTTCCACTCTGGTGCCATCCTATATAGCTGATTCAGAATGAAATGTCTCAACAGCTGTTAGAATGATTTGGTTGGACATTTATCCGATACCTTGGTTTATGACCAAAAAGCACTGTGACAGTGAAGAGTCAGTTAATCAGTCAGAGACATTCTGCCTTATTGTGTCAACAGCCCTACCCTTCTTTCTCATCTACAAAGCACTAGACGGCAACCTCTGGTTCTGAAAAGCGCCTTAAAGCTGCTTTCTCTCTAATCACCACCAGGGGGCGACTCCTCTGGTTGTATAGAAGTCTATGAGAAAATGACTACTTCTCTCTTGATTTATTCCCTCAGTAAACATTGTAAACATGAGTTTATGGTCTCAATCTCTACTTTCAAGTCTTCTTCAATACAGCATGATGTTCATTTAGTACATTATGGTCCATTTAGAGTCAAATAGCCCATAAAGCAGGGGATGCTTAGGGTGAGGCTACACGGTGATTAACAGGTCTCTACCATGGTGTTTTTGTCCGACAACTTTAACCCTTTCACAGTGTTTTCACTCCATTGCAGTTAATTGTAACATTTTGGTTGTCTAAAAATGTCTTTTTCATACTGCAGTACACAGACCAGTGGGTGATGTCATGGTGACCACGTCCACTTCTGCTATACAGTCTATAGTTCAGATTAAGCCAGCTTGTTACATGGAGAGAGCTTGAATCTGGAAAGGTCTCTCTTAGTGCCTTCTGCTATTCTCGTAAAATGATGTCATTGGTTTACTGACTCTCTATCAGATGTAGAACACCACACTCACTCTGTCATTCCCACTAGAGGTCTTCATAGGTTTCAAAGTCTTGGACACCATCCAAAACTGACCACCTACATGAATAAATACTTTGTGTTAAAAAAGGAAGTCTTGATCTAAAGCTGGTCAGAGCACAGACCTAAATGTTCTATTATATGAATCTATCTATCTATATGAATTTGTATATATACAGCAAAGAATAATTTAGAGAATAACCATTTTATAAACAGTTTAATATTAATCAAATTTTAAAAGTTATTGCCATTTAACAGCATACATTTTAAATATAGGTTAATGATTACATAGAATATTTTCTCTTTCTTGCGGTAGGAAAACATAGGGGACACTCAGTTTTCTGCTCCAGGCCTGAAGCTCTTGCTAACTTAAACACTAAACTCAACTTATTGTGAAATATAACGCGAGTTGCTCTAACTAGGGAAACTTTATGACCACAAAGTAAATTTCATTCAGTCGGTATCACAAACACAACATATACAAAGTGTCTGCTCACTGTGTTAACTGGTGATTCTCAGCTGAATAATCACCTTTAAATACATACTCATCTGTGTTTATTATCAATTATTATCAACACATGTACATGCTGTGGTCGGTAGCGTCACAGACTGTATATAATACGTGGACGTAGTCATCGAGACGTCACCCATTGGTCCGTGGACTTCCCTTTTGAAGTCTCGAGTTCGGCGATTTCGCCGTCGCCATCTTGGATTACGGCTGTCACCATGTTGTTTTTTTCACAACCAATGAACGGAGGTTACCATATTTGGAATGCAGAGGAGTGATGTAGAAATGCTGTATATGTGTCTGGAAGAGACCTGTCAATCAAAGTAAGCCCGCCCTAAAGCATCCCCTGCTTTATGGTCTATTTTACTTTAAATGGGTCATAATTTACTAAATGAACATCATGCTGTATTGAAGAAGACTTAAAACTAGAGATTGAAACTATAAACTCATGTTTACTCATGTTCATAAACTTATTTTTGCAACTAGAGGAGTCGCCCCCTGGTGGTCAGTAGAGAGAATGCACGTTTTAAGACACTTCCGCATTGGCTTCACTCTACAGAACCAGAGGTTGCCGCCTGGGTAGCTTGCATGAATTCTGTTGTCTTGATTCGTTGTTTTTTCATGTTTATTACTGGAGCACTTATGACAGAACACATTCAATCAGCATCGGGGAAGGAAGCGTGGGGAAGATTAAGTGCAGCGGGCATCTTCCAACCAGCCAACCAGACCTGCTGGACCAAACGCCACTGAAAGTGAAGTCGACTGCTCCAGGAGGAGAGCCGTGATAGAAGCTAAGCTAACCCAGCTCGGACCTGAAGCTTCTCCACTACCCAGCCTACTTTTGATTGTCTAATGTCTGTTCCCAGGAAAATAAGATGGATGAAATAAGACTTTAGGCGAACCAAGCGACGGGAGGTTGTTTACTGTTGTGTCCACATATTTACAGAGACCTAGCTCCATCGTAATGTGCCAGATCAAGCTGCACTTGATGGGCGGACTTGTTTTTCTTGTGTAGCAAATGGGCAGCATTTTGTAATTACAACAACTGATCCTTGAATCTTTGAAGTTACTACGAGCAACCGTGGCGGCATTCAGCTGAAGTCCCCAGTTAAAACCGTCACTGCGACTTGCCACCAGAGTAATGTTAGCAGCTCTAAATGGTGGAACAAACAAAGCGGTCTCTGGATTAGTATTTACTCTTGATTGGGGGGAAGGCCTCTCAAATGATGAGTGAACCATCATTGGCCATGAACTGAGGCTCTTTTCATATATTGGTTTTAAAGTTGATTCTTTCACAATGAGCACAGAATAATTCAGTCAGTCTTCAGTCAGTATTGATAACATGGCACTCACCAAAGTATTTGCTTGGACTTTGAAATGCAGATAAAATCATGTCCAAGAGACTTCTGGTTCAGGATGGCCTCTAACGCAACGTGTGATTGGCAGTGTTTGGGGATGGGAAGCAGATGAGGGGATCAAGTCCTTGTCACTGAGCACAAGCGGCTTCTACTGATCAGGATGTCAGGGGTCGAGGTTCAGGCCAGGATCAGGGGTCAGGGTGTCTGCAAAGATGAAGGCCGGCACTGGTGGGATCAGCGTGGACCAAAGACGTTACACCCAGTTAAGCCAGGTGCGATAGGCATGTGGTTGGAGGCAACTAACTGTCTACCCTCTCTACAGGTCAACAGTGGAGTCAGCAGAAACGACCAAAGGACAGAAGTATTGGACTGAAAAATCTGGGAGAATAGAAGACATAAGCCCACCAACAGAACTGCCAGTTTCTGAAATGAATGAAAATGTGTCTGGAAAAGTCATGGAGTGGCTGTGGTCTGTTAGTATCTTGGGATTATATATAATATTAGAAATATAT
Source organism: Anarhichas minor (assembly GCF_050575085.1). Lineage (NCBI taxonomy): Eukaryota > Metazoa > Chordata > Actinopteri > Perciformes > Anarhichadidae > Anarhichas > Anarhichas minor. Next base: position 12,973,135 of record NW_027466488.1, read on the forward strand.
ATTGCTTTACATAGACAAAATAACACACCCTGTTCAAAGCATGTTGACAACCAGTTCACGTCTCTGAGGACCTGATAATGGATTTCCCTGCTGTAACTTTCACATCTGCCTCAGAGACGTCACATTAATGACTCCAATCAGCTGACAAGACACACTTGATAGCTAAAGTATGAGTCAATAAGGAAAAGTGTTAGAAACCACAGCAGAGGCTGTCACAAAGCACTCACTGTGAAAGAACAGAGTGATGTTCAGACAATACAGGGATCATGTGCCGGTGTGTACCCACAGTCCAGACCTCGCTTTACATGAAGGATTTGTCTTGTCAGCACACAGCACACAGTACTAATGCTGACATTTTTCTCTCACAGCTCCAAGAGGTATCTTATGAGCAGAAAGAGGCATGTGAGCAGACACAGTGGAAATATCCAGTGAAGTAGCATGTACAAGGAAGATGTGCTGAGATGTTTGGCTGTGCTTCAATAAGCCCCGGAGCGACTGCCGAGTATCTTTATGTTGTACGAGCAGTTTTCTCGGCTCCTCCGTCTGCTTTGATTCCCTCTGTCAGCTGTCACACATCTGTCTCTGCACTACGAGGTGTTAAAGCGCACACACACACACACACACACACACACACACACACACACACACACACACACACACACACACACACACACACACACACACACACACACACACACACACACACACACACACACACACACACACACACACACACACACACACACACACACACACCACTAAACTTAAGTGTTTATATTTGCTTTAATAGTTGCTTGAGTGAAAACCTGCAGCTTGTTCTTTCACATTCCAGACATCATCCATCAGCTCCATCTATGTAACAAACGCACACACACACATTATGGCCCCTATTGAAACGATTTGTAGCACATGGTCTAAAATGCATGGGGCAAGTGCATTTATAGCGTGTCTAACTCCACTTTTGGTAGTTAATCAATGAATTAATCATAGGTGTGTTTTGGGTGTGACATGAATAAAACCAGTCAAAGTGTTATTTACCGTTACCTTTAACAGCCAGGTGCACCTGTAACTGCCACATTGTTCTCTTTATAGCAAAACCTGTGAATTGGAGGAGCGAGCGTTTTTGAAAGGCCAATAAATATGGACTGAATTGGATAAAAATCATCATATATCTTATTACAAAAAATTATGACTATTTTACTTTACAATGCTCTGGGGTTATTGGAAATCGTTGTTTCACACGAGTTTCAAACAATCTTATTTGCCACCAATCTAATTCTAGAAATAGTATAATCCATCCATCCATCCATTTTCCTCCGCTTATCCGGGGTCGGGTCGCGGTGGCAACAGGCCAAGCAGGCTGACCCAGACTTCCCTCTCACCGGCAACATGTTCCAGCTCATTCTGGGGGATCCCGAGGCGTTCCCAGGCCAGCTGGGAGATGTAATCCCTCCAGCGTGTTCTGGGTCTTCCCCGGGGTCTCTTCCCAGTTGGACGTGCCTGGAAAACCTCCAGTGGGAGGCGTCCAGGAGGCATCCTAATTAGATGCTGAACCACCTCAGCTGACTCCTTTCGACGCAAAGGAGTAGCGGTCCTATCCTGTCCATGAAAGTCACGAACAGGACCGGAGACAAAGGGCAGCCCTGGCGGAGGCCAACACCCACCGGGAACGTGTCTGACTTATTGCCGAGAATGCGGACACAGCTCCTACTGCAGTCGTACAGAGACCGGATCGCCCGTTGTAATGGGTCCGGCACCCCATACTCCCGCAGCACCCCCCACAAGAACCCCCGAGGGACCCGGTCGAAAGCTTTCTCCAAGTCCACAAAGCACATAGTATAATATTAATACTGATTGTAGAATGATCTTTATCTCCAACTGTGCAGCAAATCAATCATAATCTTCAAGGCCAATTCTGAGATAGAGTTTGACGGTTTGGGACTAATCTACGTCATGAAATAAAAGAATGTTAACTCCCTCTAATCAGACCCCCTCCTCTCCTCTCCCCACAATGTCTATCGTTTTTACTTTTTCAGGAAGCCTTTGTAGCATTACAATCACAGCTCAAGCCTGTTCTCTCCTTTCTTTGAACTAGAAATGTAGCTGTCAGCACATCACAACATCTGGTGAATCAGTGTTAATGAATCTGGAGACAATGAGCTTCCTTATGCTGTGACATTTGTCGCTGTCCATTGATGGGGATGCTGAATTAATGTTGCCGTGACATATTGTGAAGGTAAGGAAGGAACAGGTATGGGATCCTTGGCTGATGGACCTTTTGCCTCTGCTGTCTCCCAGTCCTCTGTCCCATCACAACTCCATTTGAGCAAATGCGGCATTGACCTATTTAACTGAGGAGGAAAGCGCGGTGTATGAGTGTACGCGCGTTGTGAACCTTCCTGTGATGTGCCCTTTAAATAGCTTAAAACAAATGAACCATTGACTTTTGACCAGGCTTTTGTTGGTCAATGGCGGCATCGCTTTCTGCTGCCTCAAGATAGCAATGCACTGACCACACCTCCTTTTAAATCCAACCACCATCGCACAGATGGGCAAAAGTACATTTGAAACGTACACAAAGTGGGCGCTGGGTGCGATGCGTGTTGGTGTGGTTTAAATCACAGGCTGCTGTAATGAGCTACAGAGAGCTCATGCCTTTTTGCCTAAAAGTGCTACTTTCACAAAGAGAAGCAGCTCAGCATTTACTGGCTTCGAATGTCTCTCGCCATCAGCCATGACAGTCACATCCCAAAAACATCATCAGAGCAATTCAACAATAAACACAACATGAAACACTACAACATTCCGTGTTAAACAATGATGTGCAAAGCACTCAAGTTAGCAATGTATCACTCACAATAATAACGGTCTTGCTGTGAGTGAGTCTGGTGCACTCTGCAGCTCTTATTTTGTGGAATGGAACAAAATGCAGTTGAAACAGATGCAGATTGATTATTGTGTGTTTTGTTAAAGGAAAATGACAAATATGTTTTACTGCTCAGAATAAGCAAACACATTTTAGGAGCATTGGGGAAACAGGGTTTCCTCCAACTTCTGAGGTAACTGCAATAATCAGAGACCTACTGCAAAGAAAACCAACTCTTACAGGTTCTTACAAGTTTATTCGTTACAAAATGAAACAAGTCACAAATTCTGCCAGTTTAGTAACAAAGTTCCTCTTGTTCCTGATGCAGTTTTATATTTTTTCCAGCAAACTATTGTTGAGATTAATACACATATTTTATACATTTTGTTATGCCAGGAATTGCTTTTTTTGTTTGTTTCTTTTATTTGCAGTGTTTTTTTTTAACCAAAATGTTTTGTCAAAGTAGTGAATGTTTTCTTCATTTGCTTGTGTTTTCTTAGGAAGTGTGTTGCTATCTCTCAGGCACTGATATATATATATATATATATATATATATATATATATATATATATATATAAGCAGGAAGTGGAGAAGGCTGACAGACAGAGGAGGAAAACCGAAGGGGAAACCAATAAAACAGGAAGAAATCCAATGAAAGACGTGGTGGAGAGAACTAACAGAAGATGGAGGGTTTATGAGGTAATTCAGCCAGTAAATGTCATGTAAATACCAAGATGTCAGAATCCAGCTAACTTTGATTGCGCCGAGCCTTTATCAGGCTCTGGAGTAGGCATTGTGGTCACAAATACACTTCACATATATAGCGCTGGTGTGAAATGTCAGTCGTGTGAGGGCGATCGCACCTCATTAAACGTAACCAGCATAATCTTTCTTCCTGTGTTCCTTTCTCTCAGAGAAAGAGAAAGAATCAGTTCAGACTTCAAGAACGAGGGCAGGAAAAGAAGACGAGAGCAAATGATATTGTGTTAAATGAAATGTCAGGGAAACTACTGTAGGATCACACAAAGCGCGTGTTTTCTATACAGTAAATGACTGCTTGTCTGCAACATTATTAACTTAAACTAAACTCTACTAACCATATCAATCAAGTACTGCCAAAAAATTGAAATAAAAGAGCAAACAGGAGGCATCAAAAATGATTTCAAAAACAACCAAACAGTGAGTAAAGGTATTGTTATTTTCCGTACTGATATGTAAGCCTTTGACTCACAGGTGTGTCCATGTCCAACTATGCCGAACTGAGGAAGTGAAAATCAGGTATCACGTAGATGCACACAACCTCATCAACCCTATTGACAGACAGAATGTTGATATTGTACAATTCTTTGTAATGTCTAATGTCTGTCTTTTTTAAAAATTATTTCTTAAGATCGGCCCACGCCTATGACGATATGTTTAAGATCAGACAGAGAGAGGTTGTTTTCATAACTAAAACAAAGGTTAAGGTTTGGCAACTAAAACCTTAAGGTTAGGTCAGCAATGTATTTTTTTCCAATTCCAAAGATTCCATTTCTTACTTGCATAGAAAAGTTTTCACCTATCTTGCCTTGATCAGGGTGGTGCCTGAGGCAGTTTCTGGCTTCTTTATATACAACACACCAATCTGTCATGTGATTAATATATTTCCATAGTTACCATGTATTTAGCTTTTCTTTATCTGCAAAATCCCCTTTTTTCCTCTTTTGTTGCCCTATCAATGGGTTAAGATGAACAAAGTGTATCTGTTGGGGAATGATGTAAAAGGTTGATAGTAATGTTATATTGCGTATTTGTGGTGATGTCTATATTTAGGGTTTAAACCCTGAGGAGATAGAACCCTATTGAGTTTGTGCCAAATTGTTATTTGTTGTGTGCTGCAGCGGCTTAAAATGATTTAAGCTGGAATGAGCTAGAAACATGAAATTTCGACCAATAACCTGAAGATGTCAGTCCTATTGATGTGAAATTGTCCAGATCAGTGTGGTCTAGTAAAAAGTATCTTGGACCATATAAGTCCTTACTAGATTTTCGGCCATTTTCAAGTTTTTGATATTTCCTCCTAAACCATAGGTCTCATTGCTACCAAATTATCATACATTATTGGATTAAGCTCATCAAAAGTTTTTAAAAGCTAGATGATGTCTTATTCAGGTTTAAGATATTGACCAATGAACTTTAAAATGGTGTGGCTCGATCAAAGTCAACAACCTTTGGGCCAATATTCACAAACTTGCAGGATATGTCCACAAGAGTACCTGAAACCCACCCTGAAAGTGTCACTCAAATCAACCTATAGGGGGCGCTAAACATGCAAAAAGTGAGCGTGGCAGAACACAAATCAGACTATAAATCAGAAATTGTTTGTCAAATCAACATAGAACTTGCAGGTTATGTTTATGACAATGTTGAACCACATGTGCAAAACTACTTTGAAATCACTCAAGAGGGGCTGCCACCAGTTCCAATCATGTGCATGGGCCTGGTCGCAAATATAGCCATAAATCAAGGACAGTGTGTCCAAACGTTACCAAACTCAATGGAGTTTCAAATTTAGCAATTGAAACATGTCCCTAAATGCAAAGAAATAGACTGGGTGGACTTTCAGTGTGCAATTAATGACAGGGTGCATACATTGTGATGATTAAACAAGTGTGCGATTGATCTCAATCTCTCTTTATACAGAATAAAACCAACTAAAGTGGCTTTGGTCTTTGTTTCAGCATGGCTTTGATTTTTGCATAGAGCTGCTTTCTATTGTGGAGCAAAAAAGGACTTGAACCCGGAATGGCCACTAAGGATACATATTCTATACATATGGCCACTAAGGATACATATTCTATACATTTTTGTATGAACTAAGGACAAGAGATTTTGTCAATAGTATTTTTGACCCCAGTGCAGAGTCAGACAACACATTGTCAGTCCCAATTCCTTAACTATGGCAGATTGGTCAGTGGCCCTACGCTTCAAACTATGATACTCTAGGTCCCCCTCCAGCGACAGTTGTGGACGAGTTAGGGACGGAATGATTTACATGCAATGTGTCTTTTCAAAATAAACTTCAATGTATGTTTACCTAGTTTTAAGGTTTACATGGTTAGGTTTGCACAACAAAACTACTTTAGTACTTTAGGTTAAGGCAACAGAAGCACTTGGTTAGGATTGGGAAAACATCAAGGTTAGGGTTAAAATAAGTATGTTTGTTGTGCAAGTTGAGTTATGTAGGCTTGTTAAGTAGTCAACATAAACAAGTCACACAAAGTGACACAAACAGCAGCCTGCTGGGTGAATGTCCTGTGTTTGTTTGACCCGCCCAACCACCGCCCAGTGGACTTTTTTGCTCTTTATACTAGTTCAGTTGCTCTTAGCGTCTAATAATGACGCGGGTGTGTTTACATTGGAGTCAGCTGAACCATGCCCGGTGCGTCTCATGAAGATGCTAAAGGGTGCCTTGGTGCGTCGGTATCAGAGGCTGACGGCACTGACCAAGTGCCGGTATTTGATGAGCTGGAAGTGAGAACGGGTTGACAGGCAGACCCAGAAAGTGCAGGAGGGATCATATATGACATCTGACCTGGGTAGGTCTGGGGATCTCCCAGGAGGAGCAGGAGAGCATGTGGGATACCTTGCTTAGGCTGCTGCCTCCACGTATCAGACCAGATATAATGATGGATAAAAGATCGATGGATTCGTACGGCTTTAAATATCTGACCAAAAGAGTGTATCCATAGTTCTACTCTTGAGTGTAGGGTGTCATATTATGATATACTATCCTAATATACTGGTATTTTAAGAGTCATTTGTTTGCCAAAAGAAGAATAAACAAAGATGAATTTGACTGATGACTTTTTTAAATTTTCTTTAGATATCGCGATATCGTTTTTGTGAACTCTTGTGGCAATGATAAATGTGCAGTGACAATCTGATACTGTGACAGGCTTAGTGTGTCCTAAAAGAACCTATGCAGAATTGTATGCAACTGACCCCTGGTCTTTTTATAGCAGGATAATTTGGAATTAAAATGCTCAAAAATAGAGAAAGAAAAGCAGAGATTGAGACCAGCAGCAGAGGTTTCTGTGATAGCATTCAGATACCACAGCAATGACACCAAAACATAGTTCTTCAGCTGACACAAATCACACACACATTTCACATAATGCTTCATCACCAGCCATCACAAACTGTCATCTTACCAGCAGGTAGAGTCGAGTAAAGGTGTCAGGTTCATCCAAGCATGAGTGTCTGCATGTTTGTGATCTTTCCACAATGTCTCACTGACCCACATAAAATGTTGGAGGAAAACCTGACTTCAACGTGCTCCCTCATTAGGCAAAGGCTCAATACCTCGCTATGATTTATGTGCACTGTCTATGCCAGGAACAGCTACAGCACACACAAAACGACAAGCAAGTAAATGTTCGCACGCACATAAAGTACACCTAGTCAGAAATAAACCCGGCCGCGTTGCATAAAACTCTCTTTGTCTGCTGTTTACCCTGCTGCCATTTTATAATTGGATGTCCGTGTCTAAAGCTGGAGTTTATACAAGCGCTCTGTACAGCTGCAAGGAACCACAACTCTCAACCACAAGTCAGTCAGCTTTCCCTCTACAAACACTAGAATTGCACTTAAAATGATACCTGTTTATATTGACATTTGATGCCTGCATCCCAAATCAGCCTCATTGATTGTAGGTTTTACCAATTTTTATAAAAAGTAATGATTTTCGTATGTCTCCACATACTAACTTTCTTGCTGTATGGAGACCTCTGACCGCTGTAGTCAACAGCAAATCGGGTCCTCTTGTGACAAGCATAGCTTACAAAGTACTCTAGTTATAGAAAGTTCTCAAGCTTTCAATCTTATTAGACATGCTTTATCATCAGATTGTCATTTCTCATTTGTAATGGACTAGTAGTATAAAAAAGTTATGTGATCAAAAGCTCCAGAACAGCTGCTAAATGGACCTTGAGGTGAGACTGTTTTGTCAAATACCTATGTGTTCTAATTATAAGAGAGTATTTATAGATTACCAACTATAGAAATAGAATAAGAGTAGAAGGGACACTCCCATTTAGATCAATGTTCTGGATGGTCAGAGTAGCATCCATTTGAATATTTACCGTTGTCATTGCGACCGTTGAAGCAGGCTAACTTCTGTATAAACTAAACCAACGTACGGCAAGTCACAGACTCACTGAGGTGAGGTTTTGCAGTAATGACTAAAACAAGCAGTGGAGTACAGTTACGAAGAGTAAATTAATTTCAAACGACCCTCTTTCTGCAATAAGCATCACATGAACTTCCATTCACTTCAATGTCATTGGACCGGCAGCATTAGTCTCAACACAGAATGTCGTGAGAAACAGCAAATAAAGTCCTCTGTATGGCTGGATAGCAACAGAAAAAAAATGTTGAAGGGAACCTTTCATATCAATGCTGTGTTAGCATTATGCATGGGATGTCAGTATATTTAATTGGTAATTCACCCAGTCCCATTTTGGAGCAATACTCTTTGCTCTGCAATATTTCCTCTTGCATGTTACCAATAAAGAATTTCAAGTCGATAAATATTACATCAGTGTTTCCTTGAGCTCACATCTATCTGTTCATTCATCATTCTCTGTGCCCCCAACTGGGCTCAGCGGGGTTACAGCTATTCAACCAGGCAGCAAACCCCTGGAGCCAATCCTCAGGTGCCTCTTCTCTCAAAGCTAGAAAACTAGACCAGACCATGGTACACACATACACTACACCTATGGTTTGGTATCACAGTCTAATTGGAACCCATGCTGGCCTCTACATCTGTTCAAGGCAATCAGTCATTGTGAGTCAGTCAGAAATCTCTAGCAGGAGGTCAACGGGCAGATATTAGTGCCCCTCTATATGGTTGCATAATGGAAGGAGCCAGTCTCCAAAAGTAATTTCTTGCCTGTAAATTGGCGTTTTAAAGTTTTCTTCGATGAAATCTTTAATTTTCCTGAATGTAAGAACAGTTTCCTCGATCATTTATTACAGCAATGTGCTTATAGGTATAAGTCATGGCCCTCAGTTTTAATTGAATTAAGAAACATATTTCTAGGGTTTCTTTTTAACATCTGGCTAGGGAACAACGGATAGAAAATTACCTCCTGGGCTGACACTGCCTCATTGACAAATTCTTTCCCTCAGTTGGCATAGTGGATGGCTCTAAATACCACCATACCTGGTGCCTCAGTCGCAGTTGCTATGCAGAAGAAGCTAGTCAGAGGTTTGAGTCAGAGGTCTGAGTCAGAGCCTATTCAAAACACTCTGTTGTTGCATACTGTGAAACAAAACAACACACAAGTTCATCCAAAATGTACCCACAATCTGAGTTATTTAAACTACCAAGTGTTTAATCGCATTTCTTAAAAAAAAGCACCAGCTTTACCTTCAACTTGCCGTAACGATTGGATGTTTCTTACCAAAGGGCATTTTGGGAGTTAATATTGACTTTTTTCCTTAAAGTTATAACCTTGAAGAGCCTACGACCCACTGAGGAAAGCTCTTGTATTTGCAGTATTACGACCTGTATGTCTGTGGTGATATTCTCAGGAACACCTGATGCTGTTTTGATCTCTGGGAAGTGAGATCCAAAACCAGCAATTACCACTTAGCGCCATAGGTGCTGCCAAAGAGAATGAAACAGAGATCTTCAAGATTGTAATTAAAACGGCTGTTTATTACTTGGGTTCTTTTCATACTCACCAAATTAAGAGAACGTGGAGACATCTCAAAACTAGAATTACTGCCTTGCGGTTGTATGCCTCCACCAACCACTCAAGTTGCACTTCGAATCCATGTCTTTCCAAAATGTCACCACTCATGTTATCCTATTAGACATTCGTGTGAAATTGTCACAAAAATATAAATTCTTCAGTTATGGACAAAAACATGTTCTGTGAGGTCACAGTGACCCTTGGCCACCAAATTCTAAATCAGTTCATCGTTCAATTTAAAGAAATTGCCTCCAGCCGGTCCTGAGTTATCCCGGGACAGATGTAGGCACATATAACTAGGGTTGGGTACCGAAAACCGGTGCTAATATGGCACCAGTTCCTATACGACCGGTATCTACCGGACCGAAACGCAACGCAGATTTCGGTGCTTCCTTTCGATGCCTGAGCCGATTGAAATACTTTTTTACACTACTCTGATGACTCCGTCCTGGCAGCAGGTAACGATAGCCTCGGTCCTCCGCTCCTCACTCATAGTATTATTACAACCGGACGAGCCGTGCGCGCTTAGAAACAAACCCCTCCATCATTCTGGCAAAGCTTCGGCCATGATTTATTAAAAAAACCGAGAACGAGATCTGTCAAACGGCTGGCAGGCTACTGACTTCCTCCATCGACATCCGGGCACTGTTGCCAACTATTTTTCTGGGGAAGTTGCTAGAGGCAGGTCGATTAGTTGCTAAAAGTTGCTAAATGACGTGACGTCATTACGTGATGACGTCATTACGTAATAACGTAAAACTGCGTAATTACGTAGACTACACAATAACGTTACTCAAATTGACTGTCCATCTCGACAAATAATATGATTTGACATCTGTTAATTAAGATTTTTTGTTTATTATCACATTTTTATTTGTAGAAGTAATTTAAACACAACACATTTTATATGATCAGATATTTTTAAACACAACACATTGAATTATTGAACAATTACACATTATTGAACAATTACTTTTTTTTCTTTTCTTATTAACTAGTAAACCTACACATTCTGAACAATTTAAGCAGTGTACTGGTAGTTAGTTAACATGCAACCAAACTGATCAATAATTATAGGTACAAGCTAATAACAAGGTATATATGATATCTTATTGAACAAGCAACTTAACTCAAATAATGATGTGTGCACTGGGCATCTCTTTCCAGCTGTCTCCAGGCTGCTTGGCTGGCTAGCTGCTCAATGGTTTCCTCCAGATATTGCCACTGTTCTCGCTCACACGGCAGTGCACACTGCCACCATCAGCTGTGTGTCTCCGCCAGTTCCAGAAAGTCCACTCCTTGCATACATACTGTAAATATGATGAATCAAAAAGTGGAAAAGAAAACCTCTTCATCTTCACTGTCCAACTGCATTGTCACGGAGCTGGAACCAGCAGAAGAGGATGGAGTGGCCTTAAAGCCGTATGCTGTTTTGGTGCCAAACTGCTCCAGAACTTCACTTGGTAGTTTGTGCTGGTAACAGGTATCTCCAGCCAGCTTCAGTCCATACCGCACCAGGAGTATGGAGTTGAGAGTGTGCAGTAACATCCTATTTCTCAGCTTTGACTTGACCACACTCATTTGGCTGAACAGCCATTCAACCTCCGCATTTGAGTGTGGCAAGGAGAAACCATGTGGGTAGGTGGTGGAAGTACGGGGGGAGAGGAGAGGGAGAGTAAGGCCATGTCCACATTACTCCGTTTTTACTCTGTATTTGCTACGTTTACACTGAGCGGCCACACTACGCAGTTTTGGAGCACCCTAAACGGAGGAATCTGAAAACTCCTGAGGTTGGAGGTGTTTGAGAACTCCGGGGTTGCGTTTGCGTGTGGACGGCCGGATACGGATGTGCTTAGAAAAAATTATGCCCACACCCGTGTTCGCTACTGGATTGGTTCTTGGCAACCATGACGTCTCCGTCCCTGATTCGTCACACTCACTATCACGTGACCCGTACCCGGAAGAAAACAAACTGGGCTACCAGCGATTCATTTCAACATGGATAACTAATTGCAAGCGTTGCTGCTAGCACAACAGCTACATGATGTTGCTGCTAACACAACAGCTAGCAGCAGCTATGCAGTAAAAGTCTGCATTTCTGTGGAGGAAGCAGCTGTTATTGGAGTGATTAGCGAGCAGCGTGACCGTCATCAGCCCTATGGAGCAGCTCGTTGTTTTTAGATTCTAATGACAAGACACGCTGCACTAACGTTTTACTTCTTCCGTTTGGTAGCCTTGAGAGACCTTAGTCTGTAAGTATGTATTTATGAAGCATGAAAAGATGTACGTAGATATATTCTATTCGCGTGTTTAGTATAACATTTGTGTTGTATTAAATGCTAATCGCGGTTAGCATTTCTCCATTGGCGGTAATGTTAAAATTAGCTTAGAAGCTAGCTAGGCGGACATGATGTTCAGAGCTACTAGTGAGAACAGACATCAACAACACGGAGGAAACGAGTGAGAGACGTGTGTTGACCACATTGATGGACCCATAATCTAGTAAACGTTTACGTGCAAGTGTTGATGTTAAAGTAAATTTGATGTGAGAGAAAGAGAGAGAGAGAGAGAGATAGACCCGCAGCGCTTTAACTACGTCTGAAAAATAAAACTTCTAAAACTTTCCACGAACTGTGTCTGAGTTTATAGAGGGAGATTTTAGAGGAAGATCTTAAGTATCAAATACAACCTTTCATTATTAAAGACTACTTTATTACTCTGTCGTATTTTTTTTTTTAAACTAAGCAAGCAATCCACTTCCTGTTTACACCGTCACGCGCATGCCCAGTGTACGTTAATGGTCACGTGCTGTCCGCCTTCGAAGGCTGCCATGTGGATGCAGATCAACTCGAGAATGATGCTGAAACTCCCGTGTGGACGGAGATCGGTTCTATTTGACAACTCTGCATCCAAGTAAAAACGGAGTAATGTGGACAGGGCCTAAGACATGAAATAGTGGTCAGAGAGCTGGAGGGGAGTGACAGAGAGGTTAGCAGTAGAACAGTGTCTAGTGAAGATAAGATCCAGCTGGTTGCCGGCCTTGTCGGTAGGAGGAGAAGAGGAGTGGTAAAGGTCAAAGGAGGAGAGGAAGGAAAGAAGAGGTTCTAACTTATCAGTCTGGATGTTGAAGTCGCCGAGCAGGATGAGTGCGGAGCCATCATCATGGAAGTGCAAGACTAATGTGTCAAGCTCCTCCAAGAACTCACCAAGGGGGCCTGGTGGGCGATACACAACAGCAATGGGGAGCTTGACTGGGTAAGTGACAGTAACAGCATGAAATTCGAAAGAGGACGAGGAGAACTGTGGAACAGAGACAAGAGTGTATTTCCATTTTGGGGAAATTAGCAGGCCAGTACCACCACCTCGCCTCGCAGCTCTGGGAGTGTGAGAGAAAGAGTACACATCTGACAGAGCTGCGGGTGTGGTGGTGTTTTCTAGTGTGATCCAGGTCTCAGTTAGAGCAAGAAAGTTGAGGGAGAGCAAGGAAGCGTAGCCTGAGATGAACTCAGCTTTTGGCACTGCTGACTGGCAATTCCAAAGCCCCCCTGCCACCACTTGCTCAACATGAGCTGAGAGAGTAGGATAGATGAGGTTAGTGGGGTCACGGCACCTGGGAGTGACCCGATGTCTACGTGACCACCGGGCAGAGGAACGGACAGAATTAGGATGCAAACACATGGTAGACAATATAAACAGATTACTGACCCGCAAGTACACGCTTGAAAAAGTCGCCCTGTTGCCTTTGTTCGCCTGACGCTTCCAGCCACCAGCAGTGGTTAAGGACAGCTATCTACTGATTGCTCATTGTCTGCCAGGAGTGGAAGCCACACCTCTCCCACTTCACAGAGCAATCGGCCAGGTGAAACTCTAATCACACACACAAAGACTGCAAACAGTGCTAACACTGAACCAGCCCAGGTACAGCTAAATAAAAAAATAAAAAAATGTTGAAGCTAGAATAATATACTTAGTCTATTCTAGGTGAGTCTAGTAGTTGAGTATCCCTCCAGAAGCCAAATACACACTGGAGTGAAACCTTGACTGGACTGATTATATAACATACGGACAGATGGATAAAAATATAATTTCTATAATGAAAAATAGGTCCATTATGGCAAGTAACTGTTGAGTAGAATAATCAGACATTTTGGAAACAAACAATTTAAATTAACCAGATTATCTAAACGATAATCTGGTTAATTTAAATTAACCAGATTATCTAAACGATAATCTGGTTAACCATTATAAGTCACACATTTTACTGAGTGAGGACTAGAGCTGTGATGATTGCTCCATCAGTAGGTTGATTGATTAATTGGCAACTACTGACAATTAAAAGTCACTTTTTGAATAAAATGCCAAAGATATGCTGGATCCAACTATGTGAGTATTTAACACTTGATCCCTGAATATCCAACTGTTTTTCAGACTAAACAGTCATTTCAAATTGTCCCCATTTGGCATTTTGCACAATTTGACATTTTTTAGACAAAACCATTAATAGAGTCAGCAGAAAATACAACAATAGAATGCAACCAGCAGATTGATCGATGGTTAAGACCAATTACAGTAATGATGGTCAGAGCTACGTATATATAAAACCCAGTTTGTAATAAACTAGCTATTCTGACATTCTTATGTCCATAGGTCACTGGTTTTGTCTAACACAGCACAAAAACAACAACAACAAATGGCTGTGAGACTCCTTAAGTGATCTTCCACCCTCCATATATGATGTGGTTTATGTTTTTTTGTGTGTTTTGCACACAAGTGGACTGCAATCTGCATTTTGTTATGCAGCCCTGTTGTACAATGACTAACCTTTGTAACCTTAATGTCAATGCAAAGTCAATTAGGACCCTTTGTTGTGGTGGACACACAAATTAAACACTCATTTGAGTATGCAACACTAGTGTGTTGTGACATAGTGACAGTATAGTGAAAGACTTATTTTGGTGGGAGGGATCACAGTTCATCCAGAGACCGATGTTTGGCACCACGTGCCCCAAACTGATGTTATGAAGTGACGCGTTCGTGATGGTTTTCCTAAACCTAACTTTCGTTTTGAAGTGTAATGTCGTCCCGACTGTTAGAAAAGAGGTTTCTGTTACTCAGCAAGAAACCGTTCGATTTAATTTGGTGACTATTTCCTAAACTGCTGGGAATGCTATTACACAACCTGTGAAACATTCCTGTAATACAGTAGAACGGATTTAAGGAGACATGATAAATACCTGCATTTTGCAGCTCTGTGAAGTTGTCCACCACACACCTGCTTCCCTCCACATGTGGACCAACGTCCAGATGTTCCTTAACAACCGCTTCCCCTCTGGAACCAGTAATTACGCTCCTGCAGGGTGCTCTGTGCATCGTCTCTACACACCAAACCTCTGCCACGGTCTGAATACCTTCCACTGCATTGTTGTCATTTCACAAGTCTAATCCCATATTTACTGACCTGTCGACACTCGTACTCATGTGCAGACACACACACATGAGTTTCAACGTGATGATAACAACATTATTCAAGAGGTAATCTTAGTCCTTACAAGCTGGGACATGCGAGAAAATATAAAGTTAAAAAAGAGCTGAACAAACAGTACTTGGAAATAATGGTGCGTTTCTCTAGAAAGGTTGTATCAACACTAAATAATGAAACAATCCAGTGCTGTGTTTAATTACAGTACAAAGAAAACAACACGGTGTTACCTTTGAGACACTCTGACCTACACTGGTCTGACAGACGAGACAAAGCGTTTGCAGGAGTGAAACTCCAATGTCTTTTTTCAGAGAGGCTGTTTCTTTGTCCGTGACATGACGAAGTTGCCAGAGATAAGACCCACAGATGAGTCAGATAGAGAGGTGAAGCTCATCTTACAAGACCAACAAGACATTCCTTCGCCTGCCCTTCAAATAACCACCCAGAGATTAATACAGCGTATTTTTGATTAATGTACATCAACCTGCCGTTCTGGATTAGGAGCAAAGACAATAAAGTGACACTGGATTGATTTAGTGCCACAAACTGTGAGGCAGCTCTAAATGCTGTGTGAGAGGGAGGGACAGAGGGAGACATATGAGGCTTAAGCGGGAGTTCAGTCAGGAAGACTCTCTTTAGACTCCTTTTCATTCATAATCTCTCAATCTCTCTCTCCCTATTACCCTGATCAGCTAATACGAACACTCAAAATCCTTATACTTATAATCCCAATACTAAAAAAATACAATTTGTTTGGTTGGGATAACATGATTAAATATTTGAATGTCTGTCTCATGTACAAGATCATATATGGCTTGACCACTCCTCCGCTGAAACAGTTTGTTATCACAAGAACAAGTGCACACAAGAGGGGATTGCATTAGCCCACTCAGGAAAAGTGCTTTCAGTCATTCTGCCTTTTCTGTAAAAGCTGCACTAGAATGGAACTCCATCCCAGTCCCCATTAGAGAACTAAATACATACAGTTCATTTAGTAATCGGTCCGCTGTCACCTGTCTGTCTGTATTCAAATTGCCAGTCGACCCTCATCTAGCTGCATGCATGTCTTTTATTGTTTAGCTGTCAGACCGACTTCTATATTTCATATACCCTGCATGCTTTAATGTTTTGTGCTTCTGACATGTATGTTTTTAGTGTCTAATAATGCAACATAATCTTGTCTATAGTCTATAATCTTGTCTCATTTATTGGCTTCCTTTGTGTTTTATGAGCCTCTGCGTTGCACGTCTTACTAGTACTTGACAATGTACTATAAGAGTGTCCTGAATGATGTACTTATATTAATATTCTCTCTTCTTTCATTGTTTCTGCATGCTTTGTAAAGGGTAAATATTGCATCACTTTGTAAATGGAATCGTATATTGTATTTTTAGGTTGACTTTGTAACATCAGCCCTGGGACTACAGATAAATAAGCCTCTTGGCTAACTCTGGCGCATTTACAGGAATGTTTTATTAATGTGCACCGTCTCTAATCAAATAAACCAATAAATAAAATAGATTGGGGGCACTCACCAACCAGATTCTGCACAGTTTCCTTCAGCCAATCACATCGTTGCTGTCAAACTTTAAAAATGTTCTCCTCTCTGCTGCTGTCAGTTGTCATTGCAGCACAATCAGATGCGACCCTCCTCCACCCCAGTCTCCTCCAGTCAGCATCACAGTCATGCTCCTCATTCATCATCGGATTGCAACAACTCCCTTCATCACCACCACCACCAGTGTCTGGACTCCAGGGGGATTAGGCCTTATCTGACCTCAGCATCACTACCCCTTGATTATCCTGATTCAGGATGGAGTCCAATAGCCAAAGACTTTGCACTATTCAAATTGTATGCAGGTAATTATTGTTAAATTCTACCAAAGTCTCTCCTGATTGAACTCTATCTAAGTTTCTGTACCAAACTCATGTGTTTTAAGTCTGTAGACTATGATGTAAGGGCCAGGACAACAATGTTTGCTATTGTGACACACATTTTGTCTTTAACAGATTTTAAAATTGCAGTAGGCCATACTATAATCTTGACAAGATTTGGATTAATTGTGCATCCCTATATTCTACCCAACAGTATTCTGTTGTGTCAGTGCATTATATTCATAACCTGGATAGTTCTTTAATACATACAGTTACACCATTGCAATCAGCATATAAACACAACACTCATTGCGGCTACATATGCGTATATGTATCATTACATGTTCAGCTTTGGCTTTAAGATTGGACGTACTGTGATTGGGCTTAATGTTTAGAGCGGGTGTGTTCTGCGGAGAAGATGAGAAAGTGAGAGGGGAATACCTTGTTGGCTGCTGTATCTCTGACTACACAAAACAACCTTTCACCAGGTTGTCTGATGAGTGTGAGGAGGAACACATCAGCTACAACAGGGTTCTTCCTAGAGGAATAGAGTGTGTGTGTGTTTGTTGGTTGCCTACTGTTTCTGACCACACACAAACAGCAGAATATAGAATGCTGTTGGCCCCAAATAAGAGACAGAGGAATTGTTTAATTTGTAACGGCATTGTTGCTCAAAAATCACAGTAACAGCTTATACACTCATCACATACACAGTAATGGAAGACCAATTTGTCATTGTCTGTTTTTCCTTCATCACAGAGCAGCTGATATTTCGGAGACTCACGGTGCTGAGCTTGTTTTGCCAGCAGCAACAAGCTCAGCATCCTCTGGGACAAATTCTTGGGTCCAGCCACCATTCACAGAGCGCTCACTGCCAACAGCAAACAATAGGCAGTGGATGAATGTGTGAGAGCACAACAGGCAATCCTTTGAGTGACGCGTAGCTCTTCAGAGCGAGAACAAACCCTGGGTGCTGCAATTGAAGCCTGCGTGAAGCTGAAGCTCTGTCCCTATTCCCACACATAGAAAAGTTAATATGCTAATACTATGAAGTACATTTTACAATGTTCAGTGTCCTAAGCCCACAATTCAATGTCACCCGTGTAATGTAAAACAGCTGTTGTTGGTGCAGAACTATTTTCCTCCTGAATCTTATGTCAGCATTCAGCTTGTGAGCTCAGCTTCAAATGCAATGATGTTATCAAAGTGTTTCCCTGTTTAAGCACATCTCTTGAAATGATGAAGAAGCATGTTAGCATGATGACGGCGGCACATGCAGATGCAGTAGCTCCTGTGAGCTTTGCGACATTTTTGTAATAATTTACTGAAGCACGCAAGACAAAGTGGCTCCTGATGACCAGGCCAGCGCCTCACATGGTGTGTGTGTGTTAACAGGTGATTAAGAGATACATTGTAGTACTTTGGATTAAAGCGTTATATAAATATAGGCACTTTTTATCATTAACAAAACCATTCCCTCTCCCACTGTCCATAGTGCTTCAGCTCCTCCGACAGCCTGGCTGAAGGGACCTGGGTGAGGCTGGTTGTTTGGCGAGCCCGCCAGAGGAGAACTACCATGGTCGGGTTCACAGTGTGAACCTTGTTTTTCCACTCAACACCAGATTCATTGCCCTGACAGACTTGTGGCAGACACTGTTCAAAACAAAGAATAAGAAGAAACTAAATACGTTCTGAGGCAAATATTTCAATTTTGAGGTGAATAGGGTAAATAAAACACCATGAGACTTCCCCAGTTGATTACTTAATACATTTGTTTTTACTACGTTTTCTAAAATGTTATGTTTAAATATGCAAATTATCCATCATCTTATGTGCCAATTTGCATTAATTTCCAGAACAGAAATCTGATCATAACGCCAGGTTCAAAGTTCTTGTTTCATTTCGTTGACATGTTAGAGTCAAAAGGGAATGTTGGATATCTCATTGTATCACTCCATGAATCAGAACGATGTCAGCAGCCATAAAAACAATTCATTTTCTCTATGTTTATAATAATAACATATCGTGTAACCCAGGCTATGAATGATATATGAACAGACCCCTCTGTACAAACCTTCAGAATAAAATATAGGAATGAAAGTGGTATATGTGAGTGCTAATAAATGGAGATTATAAAATGACATATTTTGAAGACACTACAGGTGAAAAGGGTCAAATGTCCAGTCCTTTGGCAAGTAGAGCAACATACAGTATATGGCAGCCCAGTCAACTGAAAAGTTACATGTTGGCATTGTAGGTTTCTGCAACCCACAGATCTGTTGAATGTGGATGTTTTTCTTTTTCTTTTTTTGAATGTGGACATTTTTGCATCCAGGCAGAGCATGTGATGTATTACTACAAGTGACTTAGTTTATGGAGCATCCATAAAAGAAAGTTACATGGTGTAATAAAGAATGTAAAGAGCAACATAGTCCACTGAGGGTGAGTGGGACTTTCACTCAGGAGACAGCTGTTCGTGTCCCCTGTGAAAACAAAAGTCAACTTTAACTTTACGCTTGCTACGTAACGTTACATAGCAAAGTACGCAAATGTATTCACGCTAGTTAAGTTACGTTATGTTTTATTTTATCTTTTTTTTAACCTTAACCAAGTAGTTTTGTTGCCTAAACCTAACCCATCATTTCACAACGTTAACAATGTGTCATTGTGCATTTCAGAAAGTGTGATACGCTGATATGAAACATATTAATGAAACATATTTTTGGTTCTGGAATGGTTTGTAGAAACATACAATCCCAACATTCTTTCTGGTGACCAGGTTGTAACAAGCACTGCATTGCTTTTTCCACAGGGAGGGATTCAAATGTTTCAGTGCTAATATGAAGTTGCTTAGTAAATTAACCTGATGATGAGTTCTGGGAGGACCAGTTTATGACTGGAGTAGGGGAAGAAAAATCAGCAATGAATGCTCCAGATGGGATTAAAATCTGTGATTGTAGCAAGCGTTCAAATCAGCCAACCTCTAACTCAGGGGTCTTCAACGTTTTTCAGGCCAAGGACCCCCAAACTGATAGAGAGATGGAGCAGGGACCCCCGACTATATATATCGTATAAAATTGTGTTTTATATTAAAATGGGCCTAGTGCCATGTATAAACATACTTCTTTATTGTGCATTCAATACTATGCTATTCTAAAAATACACAGGTTCATATATTCATGTTTTTATTTTAAACATGTGCAAGGCACAGTGAGTAGGGAGGCCGTGCCACTGCCATTTACAAACATGCCTTGTCGACTGATACCAATGCCAATATCAACATTGTCTGTCAATTGCATGATAATCATGCATACAAGCTATTCAAACTGATGTTTTCATCACATAAATGTGAAAAGAAAAATGAGTGATGGCCTATTAGTACCACTGCCATGCATAAAGATACCTGTTATCTTGCATACAATACTGAACTATTAAAATAATGGACAGATTCATGTTTGGGGAAAAGAAATACAAATTTAAAAAAATAAAACAAATATGAAAAATTGTCTAATCAACCAAAAATGTCACGACCCCCCCTGCAGTACCTCCGCGGGCCCCTTAGGGGTCGCGGATCCCCTGTTGAAGACCTCTGCTCTAGAGAAATAAATCCAATCTAAATGGGGCGTTGGGTTTATGATGATGATTTATGTTAGACAAATCTTGCTCAGTACAGCTGTAAATGTAGCCAAAGCAAAGATTATCACACAGCTAATCTGCTTTTATTACATTTGTATTATTCTGTGGTGGATCATGAAATTAATTTTGTCTCCTTCAGCTTCCAATTTATGGAATCACATGTTCATAAAGGAGCTCCTAAAGTGAAATGAATGTAAATGAAAGGATGTTAAGTGAGAGAGACAATGGATATGGAAGTCTGGCAGAGAAGAGGGAGAAAGGCAGGAGGAAGACCCAAGAAGAAAAGCATGAAGGGACAGCTCAGACAGTCATCTTATCCTGGACTGACGTGAAGTGCCAGGATTCAAGGCATTCACTTTCAATCACAGCCATAAAGGCTGTGAGCCAGCAACTCCCTGGAGCGTCTCTGGCGTCCCACGCCAAATCCATCAGGTCCGACTGCGAGAGAGATGGATATCCTGTTGTAAAACAATCTTGTGCTTGGCGAAAAAAGGAATTTTTCATTTGGAATAAAGATAAAACTCTTGTGTCTTTTACGATACCATTAGAAGAGAAAACCCAGGTGACAGAGAAGATAGGTAATCTAAAGAAAATCAAGTAGATTCTTGAGTGTAACAAGCATTTGAGTACTGGCTGAAAATGCTGTTCAGTTTCCACAGACAGTAAAGCTGATGGCAGCTGACTGCTTACACACTGCACATTTTCCAAGGATTAAAATAACTGTTCTCGTCTACAACAGACATCCTTCCTCTATTTGTATTCTGAGGAACATTTATGTATTATTTGTGGAAAGTGAAGTTAAGGAGCACCTGCACTCAGCTGATTTTTCCATCAACGAGTCCAAGTCTATAGGTCCATACATACTTACTGAGGCAGTTAAGCCATGTAATGACCAAACAGGAAACTCCGTAGCTGAGAAATTAAGCGAATATGGAAGTGCCAAAAATTGCAGTTCCTCAAATGGCCACTTGAGGCTCCAAAAGAGTCGATCCCCATAGAACCCTATGTTAAAATGAACAACTTCACAGCAGAATGAAACATGTTTTCATTCTGGTACAAAGGTTTTAGTCTCTATAGCTAATTTCTGTATGGGGTGATTTATTATATAACTGATCCATTTAAATGATATCAAGGCATAAAGTTGTACATCATTGAGGGAGTGGCCGCTTCGAGCGACAGATGGGAGTCGTCTCAGGTTGCTAGCTGCTAGCTGTCTCCACCGCAGCTTCTTTGTCCATTTTTAGAGCTACGCTGTGTCGTCACTGCCAAGATGGAGACGGCCGGAGACACATTTGTTTTTACAGTCTGTGGTGATACAGTCACGATATGACATCAATGTTAAATACCAGAGGTGGAATGTTACTCAGGTAATGGCGGTACTGTTCAAATTAAGATACTTAAACTTGTATTTCTCACCTAAAATACAATGCAGTGCTGTACAATAAATAAAGCAGTAAATTCCCCTGCTTCCTGTGGTTATGCTAAGCTAGGCTAGCCATGTCCTGACTCCAGCTCTGTATTTAACACACTCAACATTGATATCATTCTTCTTATCTCAGTCTTGCAAAGAATATTCTTATTTCCCAAAATGGTGAACTGTTCCTTTATGTAATATTTTGAATGTAGGACTTACTTTTTTACATTACTCCCTAAAGAAAGGATTTGCGTGTTTATTTTATCACTGTAATTGTAGCTAAACGAGCAAGTTGGGATCCTTGACCCTGATCGTCCTCAAATCACCCCATCACAGCCTGAAGCCAGTTCTTTTTAATTTAGCAATAACACAGTGGAACTACACTGAACCCTAACATACTTGGAGAAGAGAGTCCCACTCCAACATTCCTGAAGGAAATGGCCAAATTTTTCCTGGCTGAAGGAGGCCGAGAACAGTCAGAGTGGGGTCACCTCCGAGTGCACAATGTGTATCAAACAGAATTAAGATGAAAATGTCAGACAGATAAAAAGGAAGTGAATTGATGGAGGGGAATTGAAAAGCTCAGCTACATCTCTACACCAACGGACTCTTTATTTACAAACTGCATTTCCAAAGTGATTTCTATTCTTTTGTTGAACGTTTTTCTTTTCATTTAAAAAAAACTTTTAACGTTTAACACTTGATTGCACTTCACATTTTACTCCACATATATGCACTCAAGCACTTACACTGACAGCAGCCCTGTCAGATATGCAGTTATTCCACCCATCTATCCTTTCAGTCCTAGAGGACATGCTGGGGAGATTGAGGAGCACCGCACCGGCCCACACTAGGAATCACAGCATCTTCATAATACAGCACATTCACTCTTTGCTCATAGTCCTCTCCCCACTGCAGGAGCTGAAAACTCCAGCAATCATCTCCAAACTCCATCTGCCAGTTCTCTCTCTAACAGGAAAACACCTTCAGAAAAAAAGAAGAAGGCAATCTAATTTATCAATGCCTCAGAGTCCTTGCAGTTAATCCAAAAGGCACTTAGACAGAGCTTTAGTAATGGAATTACAAGTAATGACATTAACATGATGAGGCATTATTAGAAGGAGAATTCATAACCATATATTGGATATTTGTTAGCTATTCTTGCACAAGTCAAAGAGGCTGCAGATCTTGCATGGACACATATATTGGACTATGTTAGTGTTTGCTTTCATTGCCATCAATGATATTTCAGCCACTGGGTAAGGTTGACAGGCCCAATTACCAAGTGCCAAATGCTGGGAGACCCAAGAACTCCCTGTGCCACAAAGCACAAGATTATTTGCCGACCGTTTATGTTGATTCATTTGAAAATTAGTTTGGGAACATGCATACAACAGCACTTCCTGCCTGTATTGAACTGCTCCTGTCAGCTACTTTGTCTGCGTTGGGGTCCTCCCCTTGTTGCTTGTATTCATTCACTGGCCTTGACAGAGTCTTGGCTTAAAATGTGCAGCATTTTACTGTATTTGGGAACAACGGTACATTTCTGTTAGAATTAGGCTGTAATTTAACAGCAATTTATCACAGCCTTATCTTGAGGTCTTTTCTCAAATAGGTGTATTATGTCAAAATGTTATTTTAAGACTTTCACTATCTTAATTTGGTACTATTCCGAAATTGATGTTTTCAATGCAATTACCACATTGAAAATATGGGGCCATGTGATATTCTGGCTTAGAAACACCTTACATATTGCACAGTTGAGGAAGAGGGGTTCATTAGGAACCTAGCAGTTAATTTAATCAATTACCATGATCTCAAACAGCTACTGCATCAGAAAGCGTTTAGAATCCTACAACACCCAAGCCTGTTTGATTTGATCAGCTGACCATCAACACCAACTGGCCCAGAATGGAACAGACTCCAACCAGGTCTGATCGGTCTCTGAGACCGTCTGAGTAGCAGCTATTCTTCAATAAACTAAGTCTACTAATACTGCAGGAAGAAATAGTAAGCAGCAAAAAACAAGGGACTTTCATTATGAAAAATGTACAGGAAATGAAATGTGTTCATTACTATCCAATCAGGCAGGTCACGTTGAAGTGCCAAGTGTGGACACACATGTGGAAACAGCTGAGTTCTGATCTGACATATGGGATCACAAAAGTTGCTTTGAAAAGACAAAAGTCATCATGGCATCAGAGCCATAATCTGCCCAACAACCAGCTTTTAATTTTGTTGCAAAACAATGAAGCGACTGAATGCAACAGATCGAGGATCTGATAGAGAAACGGTAGCGATGCACCATTACAGCAAGACAAAAGAATCTTGGACAGACTATTTCAGTACAAGGTTCTAGGATAGTAATTATCTATTGCCTGGAGTTTCATTTATTATCAATTAACTATGGATATACTTCACAGAGCCTGTTTTATACGTGGTCAAAGAGAAGAGCTCATCAAAGTGCAGAGCTGATGTGTGTGTGTCAACTTTTCATCCATCTTTGTGAGGACCAATTTCTGAGTCTTTCAAAGTGAGAACAGTTCAAGGGTCCAGTCTTGGTTTTAAGGTTAGGTCAGAAATAGTCTTAAGTTAGGTTTAGTCTTAGGGTTACGGTCAGACATTTAGTTGTGATGTAAGAGTAAGGGTAAGGGGATAGGAAATGGATTATGTGAATGAGCGTCCTTACAGTGTGTCTGGAGACCACAGAGGAGGTTTCAGTGTTTATATACAGTATCTGTCTGCTGTCACTGCGATAGCATCGCAACCGTGTAAGATGCTGTCACAAAACTTTACAGGTGTGCAGTTGAGATCCAAAAGATGAGCTGGTGGTCTGATGGGCTGGTGTGATCAAATCACAAGATGGTCTCTAGATGCAATCTGTTTGATGCATGGCATCACAATGTCCTGCCGTTTCTAATGTTTAGCTGTATTCCCATGTCCCTGCATGTAGGAACAATCTGAAATGTCAGATCCTCAGATATTTTAGTGGTATTACATATTTGTTTTACTGACGACACTGCCTTGTAAATGGTCTTGTTGTTGTATAATGCTCTCCTAGTCTTTTGAAGACTCAAAGCTACAGGTCATTCACCCATCCATACACCATGGCTACCTGCCCATCAGGATTATCTAATCATTCATACCCATCCATTGTGTTGCCCAAGGACACATTGACAGAGACTAGTGGAGCTGCAGATCGAACCGCCGATCCTCTAATTGAAGGACGACCTGCTGTTGCACTGACCCACAATTAGTGTGTGTGTGTGGCCAAGACAGGCTTCACATATACTACACTTGTTTTCTGTGTGAATCCTTCAACCTGAAGACATTCAAAGGTTCTCAGGAAATAAAAAACTTTTCCTGGTTCTCAAACCTCAAGCACACTGGTGTCATAGAGAGCAAGGGCTCAAAGAGCCTCATATCACTCTTGATGCCATGCAACACATAGCTTGCAAGCAATCTAATTGATACTAGCAGTGTAACCTGAGGTTACATGGAGGATCTCCTTGTACTGCAGAAGCTGTGCTTGAGGAGGCTTTGCAGAAGAAAAGGATCAGAAGGCTGCTCTACAGTCACCCACCGTTAATCTGAAAGAGGCTGCTCACTTCCCTCCAGGTGCATGGCTAAAGTAGAGACACATTCAACATGGATAGCCCTTAGCAGAGTCACACCGTCTCCTCAGTGCTGGATGTATAGTTTGGAGGAGCTGCGTGTATCTTTTTGGGCAAACTATTACAAAAAGTGTGAACCACCCTACCTTCAGGCTATCACAGAGCTGGGTTATAACAGTCCATGACATGTGCTGGCAAAAGTGGGAAAGCATGGCTCGTTACTGTTTGCTTACAGTGTTGTGGAGCAATCAAATCCTTGGAACTGTACCTCTGATAATTATGAACTTTTTTCAAAGATAACATACACAATAAGGGCCTTTTTTTAAAATCGCATGTACACCTTTCTATCCATCTATCTACTTTTAAAGTACAAAGTAGGTTTTCAAATGGGGTATACATTTGTACCAGTTCATCCTGAAGTATGCGTACAGTAACTGAAGTTAGCTGAGGTAGCCTGCATCTTGACTCAATAAAAAAAACTATTGGCAGATGGGCAGCTGGCAAACAATCAAGTCTGCTGCTGGAAAAGAGGCTGATGAGACTGAAACAAAAATCTAAAATTGTGGCCCACAAAACCAGAACAATGAGCTGAAAGACATAAAAAAAAGCTTTATGAGCTGGTAAAGTTGGTGAAAATTCACTGGGTTCATCAACTTTACATTTATAGGAATGCTGCAAAATTGAGGCACGAAAACTGACTTTATTTTAAGTACTCAAAGTGCAGCAAAAAAGCATTTGACTGATTTAATTGCTAGACGTAGAGCTAATTTGACTATTTTACATAATCTACAATCATATTTTATAAACTCCGAATATATTTTAGGCTCAGATTTTAGTCGGTAAAGTAACCAGTAATTATCACATAAATATAGTAGAGTAAAAAGTAAAATATTCCCTATAAATTGCAGTAGAGTAGAAGTATAAAGTAGCATAAAATAAAAATGTTCAAATAAAGTGCCAATACCTCACATTTGTACTTAAATAGTACATGTATTTACTTGCATTCCACAACTGGATTATACTTGGTCCATCTGACACCAAAACACCTAAAAAAAAAGTTGACCTGAAGTATCAGCATCGACTACGTCTACCAGCACAAAACAGTCAGTTTTTTGCACTTATTAGGGTTATCTTGCGATTGACAGGTCTCTACCAGAGCCGTCTACGGCGTCTCTCTACGTCCTTCCTCCTAAGTTCAAATATAGTCGCTTCCGTACACTGGTTGCAAAAAAGATGGTGAGATCAAAAATGACGAACATGACGTTTCAAAAGTCCAAAAAGCAATGGGTGACGTCACGATTACCATGTCCACTTATCCCTGTGAAAACAGCCCTTTAATCCCACTGAGACATTCTAATCAGAGAACAAGACACCATGCATGGTTACATTTTATTATGTTGCTGCTGTTACTTATTCTCAGCAAGTCTTAAATGTAGTAGATCATGTATTATACGGTTCTGACCTTCGGGAAAATCAAACAATTCTTCACTCCTGTCAGTAAAATTATTACATTTAAAGATGCTTTTCCTCAGCGTCAGCACTGGTGTCATCTTTGCAAACACAACGTCTCAGCTCAGCCTCACTGATGAATGCTCAT
Organism: Anarhichas minor; assembly: GCF_050575085.1. Taxonomy (NCBI): domain Eukaryota; kingdom Metazoa; phylum Chordata; class Actinopteri; order Perciformes; family Anarhichadidae; genus Anarhichas; species Anarhichas minor. The sequence goes on from NW_027466488.1 coordinate 13,000,356, forward strand.
ATTATCACCATGGCTCAGAGCAGGCTTGCTACAACACGCTGTCTTATCTGAAAGAAACTTCACCTCCAACTGAGAGGAAGGGGCCTGGAAGTGAGAAGAGCAAAATGTAATGTGCAGCAACTGAAAACATATGCAGCTTTAGGAGGGCTACATGTGCAGCACGCAACCAAAATACAAAGTAGAGCAATTCATCTTTAGCCTTGCTCTGTTGTCGTCACTCGTACACTTTATTCGGAGAAACAACACTCAAGCAATTGTATTGTTGACCCTGAAACTTTCATTTTACAGGGACTGCTTGTAACTCCAGTGTTTGTTCTCTGCCTTTCAGTCTTTCCCAGTGGGCCTTCAGACGAGTCATCGAGTTCCCACTGCTGTGGGCTGAATATAGAGATCAGGCTGACACATTGTATCATTTCATCCCGTTATAAAAGCAATGAGGTGTGAGGGTGTGAGCTGATTTAATTGGTGTTACAGAATGATTTTCTTACCAGTCAATTTCTTTAATGTTTCTTTTCCTTTGATGATGTTTTTGTCACCCGTTGCTCTAAACTTTGGGGAACAAGAGGAATTTTCTCCAAATGTATGTGGTCGGATCTGTCTCAATATTAATGAATGCTAATAGAAGGATTCAGAAATGTGTTTTGTGATTTATATATAAATGACATCCACAAAAATAGTATATGCTATTATATATAAATATAAACAAAATCAACAAATATATGTATTTAAAAAGGACCTTCAACTTTCCTCAAAAACATATTTGGATGTTTGAGACTGCCCTGACCGCGCCTGACAACAAATGCATTTTGTACCCATTCAAATGTCTCTTCCATTTTCTGACAAATATCTTCGCAAGCTGACAGCGAGGGATACGGCACAGAAACCCTGCTGAGCGCCTAACCCTTCGTAGAGAGGCCCCTGCAGGGTAAAAGCTCACTATAATTGGATGCGTTCTTTTTTCCTCCAGGTCTTGAAAATGATTGTCCATTAATAGAACTGTAAGTCCTCCTCTTCTAAAAGAGTTGAGAGCACAGACAGCCAGAGATGGGGGACGCAGCATGTCATTGCTAATGTGATCTCTAACCTGTGGTGTTGCTTAAGAGACCATTCCGGAAACGAGTGGCCGACAGTAGTGAAAGCTCGCTCGTGCTCGGCAGGAAGGAAAGTTAGCCGGGTACACGTGTCTTTGGTCCCTTTCACAGCTGTAGCTTGGTTCAGATAAAGTGGAACAAAAAAAACATAGCTTGATACCTTGTCCTTCTGGACCAGTTCATGTTCACACTGACTTATTGCAAACACATTGTTGGTTTTGGTCTGTACAGAATATTTGTCAGAGAGAGACAGAGAGAGAGTGTAGCGGTGGTTGAGTGAGCTGGAGAGTGAATGAAGAGAGGGACCAGTGTTAGTGAGAAGAAAGACGTCAATCAGAAGAATGGAATGTTATTTTCATTTTTCATGTTTTTTTGTTTCATTGTGGTTCTAAAGCACAGATAAACACATCCACATCTCCTCTCCTCTAGGTGCTGGATTCTGAATGAATGCAGCCAAGGTAGCATCCTGCTGTCCTGTCTGCTCTCTCTGTATCCGTCTGTCTCTCCACTCAATCACTGACAGATAGCAGCACACAGCAGAGAGACAGTTGTAACACAAACAAGCAAAAGCACATAAACACAGCGATGCAACAACCTGTTCTCTGCAGTGTTTCACCTGCGAATGAGAACAGGCTACAAACACTAATTACTGGCTGGGGTTACACCCCCACGAGGGGCCCGAATGCTCTTTGCTGATGCACAGAAATGTCAAGAACACGGCACAATAAGAAGGAAAGAGAACATCCAGGCAGAGGGCAGGGTCTCTGCAGATACAGATCCCACCACACACTTCTAGTGGGTCACAAGTGATGATTGAGAGGGATTATTTTACTATTAGTCTGTACGTTGATTTTTAAGAAGATATTCTGTCTCACTGGGGAATACTCACAGTACAGAAGCTAAAGACACTGACTTTAAAAGGCTCGCTTAATATGTGATGGCTCTGACTGGGCAAAAACCCCGCTGATTTTAATGGAGCCATTATGCCAGGGTCAATTGTATTTGGCATTATTGTAAACTATGACAAGAATGTCTCTGATTTAAGCAGGCAACA
>NW_027466488.1:13007500-13224000 GCF_050575085.1 Anarhichas minor
GCGGAGCCATCATCATGGAAGTGTGAGACTAATGTGTCGAGATCTTCCAAGAACTCACCAAGAGGGCCTGGTGAAAGAGTACACTTCTGACAGAGCTGCAGGTGTGGTGGTATTTTCTGGCGTGATCCAGGTCTCAGTTAGAGCAAGAAAGCTGAGAGAGAGCAAGGAAGCGTAGCCCGAGATAAACTCAGCTTTCGGCACTGCCAACTGGCAATTCCAGAGCCCTCCCGATACCACTTGCTCAACATGAGCTGAGAGAGTAGGATAAATGAGGTTAGCGAGATAGGACCGAGATCAGATGCAAACACATGGTTTGAACAATAAAAATGAGGTAACTACACATTCGAGAAGTCTTAGCTTGACGAAGTCGGGCTTGAAAAAGTCGCCTAGTTGCCTTTGTTCGCCCTAGCCTTCGCTTGAAAGCTGACGCTTCCAGCCTACAGAAGTGCTTAAGGACAGCAATCTACTGATTGTCTGCCAGGAGTGTAGGCTCCTCCCTTGCAATAAGCAAAGCTATTCAGCAGCTGAGACTAAATCACACCTCCTCAGACAGGCAGAAACTCAGTCCAATCACCACTGAGGCAAGCCTAAGTACAGCTATAAAGACAACTTAGTTGAAGCAAGAATAAAATACCTATCAGATTCTGGGTGAGTCAGAAGTTCAGTTCTTGCTCCAGAAGTTGAAAACAGTCTGAAGCAAAAGCTGAAACTGGACTTCCTATATCCTTGAGATGTGTAGGCTCCTCCCTTGCAATTAGCAAAGCTATTCAGCAGCTGAGACTAAATCACACCTCCTCAGACAGGCAGAAACTCAGTCCAATCACCACTGAGGCAAGCCTAAGTACAGCTATAAAGACAACTTAGTTGAAGCAAGAATAAAATACCTATCAGATTCTGGGTGAGTCAGAATTTCAGTTCTTGCTCCAGAAGTTGAAAACAGTCTGAAGCAAAAGCTGAAACTGGACTTCCTATATCCTTGAGATGTGTAGGCTCCTCCCTTGCAATTAGCAAAGCTATTCAGCAGCTGAGACTAAATCACACCTCCTCAGACAGGCAGAAACTCAGTCCAATCACCACTGAGGCAAGCCTAAGTACAGCTATAAAGACAAGTTAGTTGAAGCAAGAATAAAATACCTATCAGATTCTGGGTGAGTCAGAAGTTCAGTTCTTGCTCCAGAAGTTGAAAACAGTCTGAAGCAAAAGCTGAAACTGGACTTCCTATATCCTTGAGATGTGTAGGCTCCTCCCTTGCAATTAGCAAAGCTATTCAGCAGCTGAGACTAAATTACACCTCCTCAGAGTTACTGATGTTACACCTTGAACACGACAAGTTTAAACAAGCTGAACTGGAGAAAGTATTGGCTGTGGAGAGGCTGCGCCAGCAGACCGAACATGCCAAGTTGGAGATTGAGCAGTTTAGACCATCGTTAGTTAAGGAAGGCAAGCTGTCAGCTGGTGAGTTTAGGAAGGTCGACTGTGATTTGTTGAAACTTCAGCATAAAAATGCTGTGTATGGTTCTCATGCTAAAGGTGTTGGTTTAGCTGCACCCGTTTCAGAAGTCATCACTCCTGACTGTCTGAACCTGGATGTAAAAGACTCTGATCCTGTGAGGTTGGATGCCTACCGGCCATTTATCCATGACGGTTTGGTGTCGATGGTAGGAAGTGAAACAATGGTGCCAGTGACAATTTTGAGGGACACAGGGGCTTTGGACTCTTTCATTCTGGCAGGAGTACTTCCCTTGTCCAGCGAGTCTGACACAGGAGACTTGGTTCCTATTCGTGGTATGAATTTGAATGTTATGTTGGTTCCTGTGCACAAAGTAATACTCTATTGAGATTTGTTCCAGGGTGAAGCTAAGCTAGCGGTGCGCCCAGCATTCCCAATCCAGGGCATTTCTGTCATCCTGGGAAACAATTTGGTTGGTGCACGCGTCCAAGCAGATGTACCTCCGCCTGTGGTGCAACCTGTGCCACTGCTGGGGGTAGACCCACGCATAAACGAACGTGATGTCCCTGAGGCGTTCACGGCCTGCGCAGTAACGCGTGCTACGGCAGCTTTGAAACCTGTGTCTCAGTCAGTGAAGGGAAATGTTGCAGCGAAAATCTTGCTGCCTCTGTCTAAATTTCCTCTGTCAACAGCTCGCAGTGATCTGATTGCAGAGCAGCAGGCTGACCCCTCTCGGAAGGAGCTGTTTCAACGGGTTCGCCCTGAGACTGATGTACTGGATGGTGCTGGTGGTTATTTCCTTCAGGATTTGCGGTTAGTTCCTGAGCTGGCACAGGAAGTACAACCTCTGCTGGGCCTTTTTCCTGATAGTGTCGATGTTGGGGCCCACTTCAGGTCCTGGGAGATTGTGGATCTCAGAAACCTGAAGGTCTCCACTGCAGACACAGTGCTGTTGAGTATGGTGGGGGGCAGTGTTGGGGGGCTCCTCCTGAAGTCCACTGTCATCTCCACAGTTTTGAGCTTGTTTAGCTCCAGGTTGTTCTGAACACACCAGAGGGTCAGCTGTTCAACCTCCTGCCTGTACGCAGACTCATCACCGTCCCTGATGAGGCCGATGACCGTTGTGTCGTCTGAACTTCAGGAGTTTAACAGTTGGGTCCTCTGAGGTGCAGTCGTTGGTGTAGAGGGTGAAGAGCAGTTGGGAGAGCACACATCCCTGGGGGGCGCCAGTGCTGATAGTCCGGGTGCTGGATGTGATTTTTCACAGCCTCACCTGCTGCGTCCTGTCTGTCAGGAAGTTTGTGATCCACTGACAGGTGCAGGCTGGCACAGTGAGCTGGGAGAGTTTGGGTTGGAATATTGCCGGGATGATGGTGTTGAACGCTGAGCTGAAGTCCACAAACAGAACCCTTGCATATGACCCTGGGGAGTCGAGGTGTTGCAGCATGTAGTGCAGTCCCATGTTGACTGCATCATCCAGAAGCAATTTGGTCTACAATGTTGATAACTCATTTTGAATCCAAAAGGAGGTGAGAGGTTTAAGACGGACATGGGGGTTGTTGCAGCACCCACTAAATAACTGCAAAACTAATGACCTTCCCATCATGCTGAACTCCACTTTGTGCATAGTGTTTTTAAGCAATGTTAGAGTGCCAACACGGTAAACTAAGACTGTAAATGTGAGCAACTCAGCACCCTTATGTTAGCATTTCGCTCAAAGTGCTATTTTCTGATATATTTAGTCAGCTTTGTTGTTTGAGCAGCTGTCCCATCAGACCAGTCTAAAAGCAAACTAAGCTGAGCCTGCTCAATGTTCGTGAAAAGATGTCTGCCACCAAAGAAATTATATGGATTTCGTTTACATACACCCGCACTTCCAGGAAGGGTGGCACTTAGAGCGCTTTGTTGCAAAACAGCAAACAACGGCAAAGTATGTTTAATTCCCTTTGAATATGACAGCAACTTAAAAGAAGTTGGATATTTTACACAAGTGCGGCAAAAAGACTATTTTTGCCAATAAATGCCTGCCCTCCCACTGGCAACCCAATGCAGAGCATTAGCATCCAACAGCAGGGCCTTGGTCTCTTTAACAGCAGAGAGGAACTCGGAGATGATTTTTGAACTGCTAAATATCAAATTATTTCCATTAGAGACTCATTTGGCCCATTGAGCTTCCATGCATTATTGATTCAGTGGTGCGTTTGGAGAGCTTCGAAGTGATGGTGATCAATCCAGAGGATTCGAATTAAGATGCTTTTAGGGACAATGATGATCAAATGCAACCAAAGAGGCCCACAGAAGGGCTTCCCACACATCTGAATGATCACAGACTAACTGAATACTTCACTAAATTGCTCCCTTTAACCGTTTGTGGCAACACAGTGCTATAATTACAGTTCCAAATGGGCAGTGTGACAAAATACTTATACAACTAATTACTTTCAAGAAACAATGTCCTTTAGCAAGAAAATACGGCTTTAGTTTGGTTGGAAATAGAGGACAGTTTGACAGTCACTGAAAGCAGCTCCCAAGAATTCTCAAGGTGTAATAGGGAAATAATACCATGAGCCATCTCCTTAGCCATATTGAAAAAAGTGATAATACTACTTTTGGCAGTGTGGTTAGCCAAAACACAGCGGCTCAGTGTCTGTGAATGTTGCCTGCAGCAGTCTGGGCCAATTTATTATCAACCACCTCATCAACATCACTTTGGTCTTCTAAAGTATAAATATATAAGGATGAGACAAATCACTGTGATTGTTGGCAGAATAACCAGTATTCTGTCTCGTGTTGTATGAAGATCACATTTCAGCTACAGACGGTGTGTCACAACATGTGTTGAGACACAGGTTGGAAGATCAATGAACAAAGACAATGAGATTATTGCAAAAGGTGAACACAAGATCTAGTCTCTATTACTGTTTATTTAATATTACTATATGTTAATAAGGCAGGGTAGGGTTCATTTTTTAGGGCATTTAAAAAAAATTGGGGGCACTTTTTGAAACTTGTGAAATAACATTTAACCTTTGTTCAAAATAATAAATATACTTATTTAGGCTTACAGTATATGAGCAATTGTCATCAAATGGCAATAATAAGACTATTAGGCAGTAGTCTACAGATTTAAAGTGTTTTCTTAGATTTTTTGAACAAAAAACAAACATAAATCAGACAATCATATTCAATTTTATTCTTATTTCTTTGTGGTTATTTATTGTTATTACTACATTTTTTAAACAACTATTAACAATTATTAAGTCAACGATGCCTTGATTACATATGCATTAGTCATTGTGTGGAATTTTTAAGAAAACATTTTTATAGCACCGTAAAAATTTAAAAATTGTGCCAATTGAAGGTACAAATTCAGTTAAGATATTTTACGAAGCAAAAATTGACTGTCAGGTATTATTCATTTCCAGCAACCCTCAAATCAAAGAATAAAGACACTTTACGCACAATTTAGGTGTATTTTCCCTTTAACTCACGAGATGCAGGTAGCATGTTTTATACTTAATGTGAATATAATTAATTTAATCTAATTTCCATTATGCAATATGTATACCTTGTTGGCATCTTATTCTGAAAACCGGATGTTCGTCTGAAGAAACCGGATGTTGTCTCAGGTTAATCTTTCCGCTAACTTTCAAAGTCCTTCGCTCGCTCCCGATCTGTGCCGTTTGAATGCGTTTACCGTGAATGTCAGCATATAGGTGCACTAACATGTAAGTGTCTGCTGAGTTGACCGCAGTCTCGCAGTCACAGGTCTGATTAAGAAGCGCACATTTATTTATTTGTTTAGAACGTTCGGTTCTTCACGCACACTCAACATCAGTCAAGGCGAAAATCAAAACCATTCTATGGCAACTGGACCGGGTACGATGTTTTTGACACGTTCATTAAATTATCACTATTATTAGAGGAAATTATGGGGGCATTTTTTGCCCCTCTCCTAGTGATATCAGGGGCAAAATTATATTTCTTAGGGGCAGTTTTGCCCTTTGCCCTCGTGTATTTCCGACGCTGTAATAAGGACATTCCTGAATTTACTATCCTCAATGTTAGGAACTTACCGTATGATTTTTGAATCCTATGGAAAGACTTGACACCCAACACATAACTGCCATTTTTACATGTATTGGTTTTGAAAAATGTAGGCACCATAACTGTCACGGTCTTGGGTTTTGTTTAGTTGTTTTCCTGTTATATTTTGAATTTCCCTGCCTCTTGTGTCCTGTGTTCTTCTTTTAAGTTTTATGGCGGATGGCATCCAGCGAAAGGTGCATTACCGCCACCTACTGTATTGGAGTGTGGACCAGAGTAACATATCCCCATACAAAAAAAAAAGGAGTTGTATCAATTCGGTGACCTAAATTATTTTACTCAATCCCGTTTCTTTCACGTATTGTAGTACATTTCCTGCCCCTAAGGTTAATGCATCTTTTAGGTTTAGTTCCTCAACTCCCAGCTTCCTCTTGAACCTGTCTCGCTCGAGTGTGAATTTCTGGCAATAACAAATGATATGATCTACAGATTCTGGTATATGGCAGTGCTCACATAGTCCTGTTTGGGTGTTTATTTACCAGTTGCATTGTTTTGTTCAGCCTTGTGTGTTCAACCCTCAGTCTGGTTAATAAGTTTTCTTCTGTAGTGCTTCTTATGGATGGCCTCCCTTTGCCAACTTCTTTCTGAACAGCATAAAGATGTCTTCCTGTGTCTCCTAAGTCCCAACTGTGCTGCCATTCCTTAATAATGTTTCTTTTGATTATTGATTTAGAGTAAAATGTACTTGTATTTTCTTAGACGTTATATGTCCCCGTTTGTACTTGTATGTTCTCTGTAATGTTATCCCTCCCTTTTGTACATGCATGTTCCCTGTAATGTTATCCCTCCCTTTTGTACATGCATGTTCTCTGTAATGTTATCCATCCCTTTTGTACATGCATGTTCTCTGTAATGTTATCCCTCCCTTTTGTACATGCATGTTCCCTGTAATGTTATCCGTCCCTTTTGTACATGCATGTTCTCTGTAATGTTATCCATCCCTTTTGTACATGCATGTTCTCTGTAATGTTATCCCTCCCTTTTGTACATGCATGTTCCCTGTAATGTTATCCGTCCCTTTTGTACATGCATGTTCTCTGTAATGTTATCCATCCCTTTTGTACATGCATGTTCTCTGTAATGTTATCCCTCCCTTTTGTACATGCATGTTCTCTGTAATGTTATCCCTCCCTTTTGTACATGCATGTTCCCTGTAATGTTATCCGTCCCTTTTGTACATGCATGTTCTCTGTAATGTTATCCATCCCTTTTGTACATGCATGTTCTCTGTTATGTTATCCCTCCCTTTTGTACATGCATGTTCCCTGTAATGTTATCCGTCCCTTTTGTACATGTATGTTCCCTGTAATGTTATCCCTCCCTTTTGTACATGCATGTTCTCTGTAATGTTATCCCTCCCTTTTGTACATGTATGTTCCCTGTAATGTTATCCCTCCCTTTTGTACATGCATGTTCTCTGTAATGTTATCCCTCCCTTTTGTACATGTATGTTCCCTGTAATGTTATCCCTCCCTTTTGTACATGCATGTTCCCTGTAATGTTATCCGTCCCTTTTGTACATGTATGTTCCCTGTAATGTTATCCCTCCCTTTTGTACATGCATGTTCTCTGTAATGTTATCCCTCCCTTTTGTACATGCATGTTCTCTGTAATGTTATCCCTCCCTTTTGTACATGTATGTTCCCTGTAATGTTATCCCTCCCTTTTGTACATGCATGTTCTCTGTAATGTTATCCCTCCCTTTTGTACATGTATGTTCCCTGTAATGTTATCCCTCCCTTTTGTACATGCATGTTCTCTGTAATGTTATCCCTCCCTTTTGTACATGTATGTTCTCTGTAATGTTATCCCTCCCTTTTGTACATGCATGTTCTCTGTAATGTTATCCCTCCCTTTTGTACATGTATGTTCCCTGTAATGTTATCCCTCCCTTTTGTACATGCATGTTCTCTGTAATGTTATCCCTCCCTTTTGTACATGCATGTTCTCTGTAATGTTATCCCTCCCTTTTGTACATGTATGTTCCCTGTAATGTTATCCCTCCCTTTTGTACATGCATGTTCTCTGTAATGTTATCCCTCCCTTTTTTACATGCATGTTATCTGTAATGTTATCCCTCCCATTTGTACTTGTATGTTCTCTGTGATGCTATCTGTTCCTGATTTGTATTTTGTTAATTATGTTATCTGTCCCTGTTTGCACTTGTATGTTCTCTATAATGTTATTGTTCCAGTTTGTACTTGTATTTTCTTATTGATGTTATCCGTCCGTTTGTACTTGTATGTTCTTTGTAATTTTATCGTCCCTGTTTGTACTTCTCACTGATGCCATCTGTCCTCATTTGTTCTTGTATGTTTTCTGTAATATTATTGTTTTTACTTGTATGTTCTCTGTATTGTTGTTGTCCATGTTTGGAAGAAGACAATGCAATCTGCCACAACCACAAGCCGAAAATAAAAGGCAGTTGGGGCATAATGGATAATCCACAAAAAAATGCTAAATACTCCCCTGTGAATATTATGTGTATTATATGTCTAGGGATTTTATTGTGAAAGGTTGAAAGGAGCAATAAAATTTGCCGTCATGGTTCGGACAACGGAGTCCCCATGTTGTAGTTTTAAAAATATAGACTCAACTCAACCACTTCCACAAAACATGAGAAAGTGGGAAAGTATTCTTGACAAAAACAAAGACAAAATGCTCCTGTTGTGTAAAGGCCTTTAGCCGTGGACGAACAGCCTTAAAAACATTTGGAAGGAATACCTTAATCAGACACTTAATCATTATATCATAAAACATTCCCATCATGCTGCTCAGAACCAGTAAGTCGTCTGCAGACAGCAGAGTCTCTCCCTAGCACAGTCATACTGCTAATGGTGCTAACGGTTAACAGAGGTTGCATTGTGTTACATTATGGAGGGTTAGGTAGGTCAATTTAAACAATATGATGCGTTCATATGTAATCTCGTGAAATTTAGTTTTTGGCAAGAAACTTGAATTACAGCTGCAATGTTTTCATAGCAATAAAATATATTAGAGAGAGAATGACCTGTTTAACTTCCTAACACTAGCTCTAGGCAGCTTAGAATACGTAATTAAAACTACCAATGCCAAGATTTTTATCAATAAAAATACCACATTTTATTTCCTGTCAGACTGCCTACACATCAAAGCCATTGATTTGACATCAGAATGAATTATGAGCCAGGGAAATCGAGGCAGTTTATTGACAAAAATCTTGTATAGAGCAGAGGTGGCATCATTGTCCTACGGCTGTCTACAGGATTTTGAATGAGAAAATATTTGCATTTGAAAAATAGAAGGTAATTGGAACCTACCACAGAGACGTGAGAAGAAATCGTATGCTCATCTCCCTAAATGGATTATTGTCAAACGTCGCAGCCATCATCCTCTCCATCGACAAATGCTAATGGCCCTGACCAAAAGTCTGCCGTCTTTAGCTGCACAATCATTTCAGCAATAAACGCTTGGTAGAATGTGTGTGTCTGTTGACGTGTGTTTCAGGGAGACACTTCAAAGCCATTGAAGCAGATTGAAGCCTTGCCTCAGTGAAGCTCAACACAACTCCGAGTTCACAGCATCCTATGGGTCCAAACCAAGCATAGTGTTATCTCTTCATATTGGTTATGATTTGATCCGTCCAGGGTTTGAGATATGAGTGAGAGTTCTGTTTCAATCCAGATAGTTGAAGAAAATGGAATTTCTCGACCTCTTCTGAATTAAATTAGATTACAATTTGCAAAAGAAAGTTAAGGTTCCATAATATTAATATTTTTAAATAAACCTTAAAAAATGTAAAAAGCCCCTTCAGTTTAGAACATATGAATCACTATCAAGACATTCAACTGATAATCATACTACACTGTATAGGCATCAGATTTTCATGATGAAAAGAAATCACAGAATTTAATGAAGCTTTGTTCTCCAGCAGGGAACCAATAAGGGCCCACTTTCACAGATGCTGAAGGCGGTCTTGTGAAATAATTTTTGAAGAAACATCGAAGAAACACTCATCAGCAAACTCAGGACCAGGTCGAACTGTACCCTACCTTTTGCAAGTCACGTATTGGGGGCGCAATGCCATGGGATAAAGTAATGCATTTAATATAAGGCTGATTCAAATAAAGGCCTTTTTCTGATTGCAGTGGACAAAATGTTACAAATTGCCATTTGAAAAGATAGAAATATTTTCAAACTACAGTGTATCATTTTTTTCTGCAACTGTAGAGCAAAGTAAAGGCCACAGATTGGGGTGCTGGCAGATGTGTGCCTGCTCCATGGATGTAAATAGAAAACTGGATACAGCATTGGAGGCGGGGGCTTCGTTCATTCCTGGGAAAGTTGCTCCGTGGCGCAAGAAGTGAAAATGGCTCAACTGCCAAGTGAAAAAATGACCCGGCTCTTCCGCAACACTGGGCCCATAGAACAAGCGCACTAGCGTTTCCTTTAACCCCGCCTCCCAGCACTCAGGCTCATTCACATGGACAGAGGAAGGGAAATCACTCTGCATTCAGCTATTAGTGCATTTTACAACTTTTAGAACCTAATCATTTAAACAAGGGCCATTCAAGTGTTCACACTGGGACATTGATTCACCTCAAAGACAATTATCCACTGAGTCACAGGTGTCTCTTTTCCAATGTAAGTCTATGAGTAAAAGTCTTTTCGGGCCCCATGGCGTCACGTGACCGACCCAGAAGTTGTAATTCCACCGTTTAGCCGCTATGTCAATTAACCTTTTTTTACTGCATTTAACTGGAAGCTATTAGCATAGACACATGGACTAACTTTCTAATAATATGTATCTACGCACAACAGGATCATTGCAAGCTTCTATAATAGTATCACCACACACACACTAGATAAATCCATGCATGTCAGACTGCCTACACATCAAAGCCATTGATTTGACATCAGAATGAATTATGAGCCAGGGAAATCGAGGCAGTTTATTGACAAAAATCTTGTATAGAGCAGAGGTGGCATCATTGTCCTACGGCTGTCTACAGGATTTTGAATGAGAAAATATTTGCATTTGAAAAATAGAAGGTAATTGGAACCTACCACAGAGACGTGAGAAGAAATCGTATGCTCATCTCCCTAAATGGATTATTGTCAAACGTCGCAGCCATCATCCTCTCCATCGACAAATGCTAATGGCCCTGACCAAAAGTCTGCCGTCTTTAGCTGCACAATCATTTCAGCAATAAACGCTTGGTAGAATGTGTGTGTCTGTTGACGTGTGTTTCAGGGAGACACTTCAAAGCCATTGAAGCAGATTGAAGCCTTGCCTCAGTGAAGCTCAACACAACTCCGAGTTCACAGCATCCTATGGGTCCAAACCAAGCATAGTGTTATCTCTTCATATTGGTTATGATTTGATCCGTCCAGGGTTTGAGATATGAGTGAGAGTTCTGTTTCAATCCAGATAGTTGAAGAAAATGGAATTTCTCGACCTAATATTTGAGCTGACAAATGACTGAAGTGTATGTCATCACCAAGGTGTAAATGCAAAGACCAGGGATCCGATGGAATTATGGTATGTTTCCAGAAAGAGATCACAGTGGAATACCAGGTGGAAATTAAAAGCAGAACCAACGATATGGTAAAATTTCACAGGTGGTCAGTCGGAAAAACAATCTGTAATTTAGATGAACTGACCCGTTAACTGTTTTTATGCCTTTTCTCTTTTTTCGTCTTTTGTATTTACCATCTCTCCAATTTTTATTTTTGCCAAAGGAGAAAATATGAAGACAGCATCTCGTCATATTGACCATCATCATTGTAACCAACAACTCTCCACTAAGTGTCCACCTAAACTGTTACAGGTATGTTAGCAGCTCCTCAAGGCAGGGCGAGGCTGGTCTTACTGCAGCTTTTACAAATCAGCAGTGCCTAGTGGTGCGGGCAACATGAGGTCATAGCACAGCTTGCAAGCTGAATATTCTTCCTATCTTTTGCTTAAGTTTTAAATAATGGATAGGAGCTGCTTTGAAAACCGTGGTGCGCTGCAAACATCCTCACAATCACCTCAAAGTGACTGCACACCGCCGGCTGAGAACAGATAAAGAAATTCAAAACACGAGTTAAATCTGTTGCTGCTGTAGGTGAATATTTTGGGAGAGAGGCAGTTGAAGCCTTGACCCGCTGGAAAATACAAGTTGATGGGTAGGGGATGAAAATATAAATAATCAGATCAGCCAGACCAGGCAGTCGTCTAAAATGATGACATGAAGTTCCCCAGGTCTATGAGAAAGCTGTTTTAGATAGCATACATTTACATAGCATGCTTGAGACCATGCAATATAGTCAGAACTGTAATTTAAGAGGAGGAGTGACTCTTCCTGCAGACAGACATTCCGGGAGATGCAGGTATGGTCGTAGCCAGTCTGGGGGGGGGGGGGGGGGGGGGGGGGGGGGGCAGTAATATACTAATAATAAAAGCAAGGTGACAGTATTATCTGTTTTTAATGATATGATGTTAGAGTAAAAGGGACCTTTGAACTTGAACCGTATGGGCTATACAATTTAGCAAATTTTGACTTGAGATGTGTTCATCATCCTTTTATTGTTTTAGTAATATTACAAGGACTAACCAAATGCTAACATCCCAGCTGACTGATAATTGCACTATTGTTGCTTGGTAACCAGAGGCTGGCTTCAAAACACTGTCAAAACATCAGAGCAAATGGCAGAGTGATCCATCTCGCTTCATTCAGTCTCAAAAAGCAACCAACCCAACAAACAAACAGCACAATCTGAACTTTGGAAAGGTAGTCGCTATCAGTGGCATACACAGAAGGCTCAGATACTGGAGCTACCAAGTGACAACCAGTAGGCGATAACTACCTATCCCCCTTGTTAACCTGCCCCCCTCCCTCTATCCCCTTGAAGCAGACAGTGCAGGGGCAATATCTAGTCTAGAGTCTAGTCTACCTGACTCATTGATCCTTTTTAACTGAGGTTTGCACAAGTAAGGATCTATGGCCCCAACCATGGCTCTAAAATATTAGTAGCCCAACTGTGTATTGATAAATCCACGGCGCTGTAAAAAACAACAACATGGCGAAGGCCAAATCCAAAATGGCGACAGCGAAATCGCTGAACTGGAGGCTTCAAAGCCTAAGTCCACAAAGCAATGGGTGATGTCACAATGATTACGTCCACTTCTTATGTACAATATGTGATCTATACTATATAGCTAATGGGGTGGGGCTGGGGTTTCAAAAAAAATACTGAACCAAAAGAGTTGTTCATAGGGGCATTCACTGTGGTCTTTACTGATCTTCTGCACCTTCTGTTCATCTTTACTGGGTGATGAATCTCATTCTAGGGCTGGGTATCTTTACTTTATACCTTTAAGGTATTGACTTAAATCACCCACTATTAAGTAGTTCTTCTCCAAATGATACCTGCAATGGATCCTTTTTGTACCCAGATCTAGAAAAAAAATGACTATTTCTATGGTTTTGTTTGCAGCCAATCACCTTGACTCGTTGATTTAATACATTGTGTGATTGGCCCACTACAACAGCAGCTACAATGATGGCCTACCTACACATGGCTCTGAGCACGGAGATGTCTGAGCCAGCGACTAGAACCTAACAGTGCTAACAACGGCAACAGTGCTGACAGAGCCAACAGTCTTAACTTCCGCTCATCCTCTCTGTAATCAATCCCTCTACTGGCTCAGTCCCTTCCCGCCCTCAAACCTCGACATCTCCAACAATTACAGACTCATCTCCAATCTCTCACGGTGTTCCCCAATGATCATTGCTCGGTACCCTCCTCTTCCTGCTCTACATTCTTCCCCTTGGTCACATTATACACCACCATGGCTGCCATCCACTGATATGCCGATGACACCCAACTCTACATCTCTACCAAATCAATTACTGCTGCCACTAATTCCACTCTCGCAAACTGCCTCACGGATATAAAGACCTGGAAGGAAACCAGCCTCATCAAACTCAAGAGCGACAAATCTAAAATCCTCATTATCGGCATCAAATCTTTTTTTAAACTTTATTTCAATCGTCATATACAGAGGTACAGTATATACATGAATTTTGACCTGTGGATTCAAGCCATCCTAAGCATTAGGAGCAGTGGGCTGCTGTCACATGCCCAGGGTGCATCCTGGGGTTCAGCTCAAGGAAACTGTGACATACGGACAGTAGGAGTGATTGAACAGCCAACCTTGGGGTTAAAGGACGACCAGCTCTACTCTACCCAACGAGCTTCAGCTCAACAAATCCTGCCACGATTTCTCTCTGCAGCTATGGCTGCACAGTTTTTGCTTTCATACACATCCGTAATCTTAGTGTCATCTTTGATCGAACATCACATAACCCACATAAAAAAAAAACATTGGCCGTCTACGCTCCTCCCTCTCCTCCTCAGCTGCTGAAACAGTCATTCATGCCTTCATCCCCTCCCGACTCGACTACTGCAACAGCATCCTGTACGGTCCATCAACCGAAATTCTCAACAAATTACAATACATCCAAAACTCACATGCCCGTCTGCTCTCCCACTCCTGCACCAGAGATGATATCACATCGGACTTTCAAAAACTTCACTGGCTCCCCATTCAGTATAGAATCCAGTTCAGAACTATCCTCAACACAACCTAGCCCCCTCCTACCTTTCTGATCTCCTGCACCAACAAACTCTCACTCGCAAACTCAGATTTGCCGACCCCAACTTCAGGCTGCGGATGTCATGTCAATGGGTAGGGTTGGGTTTGTGGAACTAATTGGACATTTCTACAGGTAGCGGGAGCAGGTATTGAAAATCAGACCTGTGCAGGACTCTGGAGCAACCTAGCTTTAGCTACATCATAAGCAAACACAACATGATTGGACAGCATCGGTCCGGGGAGGGATAGCCTCAGTAAAGCAGAGCTGAGGAACACCTATCAAGCCAAAGAGTCGGACATTTCTTTGGTGGACCAAACCAGAGTGTCACTGAATCCTGGATTCATATTCAATGGCTCATGTTGCTTTTTAGAAATCCTTTGCTTGAGTAAACTGTCCTGTTTTTTTGGAAGTAAAAAATGTAGAGTTCTAGTAAGAGTCTGATGTTAGATCAGTGATTAACTGATGACTTTAAATGAAATCACATTCTTACTGCTGACCCTTTTATTTCTAACTTTGTAAAGCAGTGTAAAGCTTGAAACTACTTAGGACATCAACCAGCCATTATATTTTCTGCTCATACACAAAAACACACGCATTTTTTTATGTTAACCTGCAAATCTTCTGTCACTGACGATCTTACAGTGGTTGCAGGAAAAACAACTGCTCTCACTTTCACCCTTATTATTCAGCAACTATACCACCAAAAGCATGCACAGGCACGTGCGCATGCATGCACACACACCTTCGAGGACCTGGATAATGAGACTTGCCTGTCCAAACATATCTTGGCACATTAGAGGCAAGTGTGTGTGTGAGTGTGTGTGTTTGTGCTCCGCCCTCATTAATATGGGGTCAGTGCAGCAATATCATGTTGAGATCTGCTGTTTCCAGAGCACAGACATACTCCTTTATCTGTCGACAGCGCCATGTCTGCTCCGATTCTGCTTTCAAACTACTAATCACTGCTAAAGCATTCTTGGCCTGTTGCATAAACCCTGCAGCAGCTTCACACACACATTTGAAGCAACAAAACAAGTCCAGCAGTGTTCCGTGTTGTTCTGCTCTGTGTGAACAAGAAGGAGATATTCCGCTGTAAACAGGCTCCATGTATCTCAACAAGGCTCAGACTGGAAACTGAATTCAGAGCAGTTAAGGTGCTCAGTAACTGGCAGCCAGTGACCTCCAAACAAACAGATATAAGATATTTTGGAACAGAATTTTCTATTTATCCCATTGATAAGGTAACCTGACCACCAGATGGTTTTGTTACACAGAACCATCTGAGAAGCTGTTATTGGAATCTGTTTGGAAAACATACTTGGCAGGTGATTTGATGAACCATCTGTCAATTAAACTCTTACCAATCTAGTCTGGAGACGAGTGAAAACATCTTTTCTTTTCAGTGTCTTCTTTGCTCTTCTTACAATGAAGAAATCTTCTCCAGCTAACCTCTTCAGTTGCCGCCATTGTTGTTTAGAACCAACAGCCTCCTCTCACCTCACACACAAACCACGGCCGCAGTAGCTCCTCACAAGACGCGGATTGGTGTTAAAACACATATGCAGCCTGACATGGATTTTTTCATGATATTGCTGGAATCCAGCTACCATTCAAGGTTATTAAAGAGGATCCCTCCACTGAATGTCTTTCTTTATAGACATGAGTGTGTGTATTATATGCAACTCAGAAACGTTGCAAACAAAGTTGCCGATGATACTGTATCTAAACTATAGTCTGACTGATGCTGGATTTGTGAACTCAACCAACGTTGGTATTTTATAAATATTTTCAATTGAATTGATGGTTGCTATAGCACTCCATAATGAGAACACAGCTCTTAAACACAGGTGTAGTGCTGCCACTTTTTTTCTCCAAGTTGGGTAATTTGCATAATCTGGTTGAAATGTATATATTTTTTAAGCACTTGAAGATCCAATCATCGCTGAAGCGTATGTCATGAAAGAGAACCAATAGGGTGCAGGTGAATCACTTCACTGGTCTCATAGTTCTGAAACAGTTGTGCCAATCAATAAATATGATAACGACAGCTCACAACCTGAAAGCTTTACTAATGTTTGGCTGGTTCAGAGCGTCATGACATAAACTCACATCACCGCACAAATCTGCACACAAAGACAGATGGAGTAAGATTTTCCATCGAGGTAGTTACTATAATACCTTGTAAAAATATATATACTGATCCCTCCTCATGGAAAGAGCAGGCAAGACAGTTTTCTTGGTTAATTTGCCAATGGTGTGTTCCATAACAATCTCCAGTGATGACTCTTGAGGCCGAGTGATATACCGCATCTAAAGATGTGAGAAGATAACGTCCCCATGGAGAGGAAAACTGCTTCAACTATTCCTTTTCTTGTACATAATGGAAAGCAGGATTTATTTCAAAAAAGAAAGGCCAATTTCAATCTCAGCTTTGTCATTGACCCAAATGCCAATGTATTTATAATGATGCAGTGTCTATTATTGTGTTATTAGCAGAACTTCCATGTCAGTATTTCTTGTATTTGAAAACAACATCCATTTTGTTTTTGCACAAAAGGACAGTGTGTAAAGATCCATCTATCTACTATCCATAACTGCTTATCCTGTTCAGGGTGAAGGCAGGATACACCCTGGACAGGCAGACTATCACGGGGCTGAGACATGGAGACGCTCCCTTCAACATCTAATTTATAGTCATCAACAAGCTGCATGTCTTTGGACTGGGAGGAAGCAGGAGAACCCGGACACCCACGCTGGCACAGGGAGAACATGTGAACGCCACACAGAAGTTTGTTGTGAGGCGACAGCGCTAACTACTACACCAACATGCCACCCTTTATGTATAAAGATGAATGTTACAATAGTACAATAGAACAATAGAACAATAGTACAATGAAGACAGAACCCTGGGGAACTCCGTTTGTGATGGGGAGAAAATCTGGGTGGGACTCTCTGGCACAGCACTTAACTGGTTTGAATCCTACTTGAAGGACAGAGAATACTTTGTGTCTGTAGCTAATTACACATCAGAGCTGACTAAAATGGCATGTGGTGTTCCCCAAGGTTCAATACTGGGGCCTCTTCTGTTCAACATCTACATGCTTCCACTAGCTCAGATTATGGAAAACTACAAAGTGTGTTATCATAATTATGCAGACGACACACAAATCTACATAACTATGTCACCAGGGGACTATAATCCCATACAAGGGCTGGGTAAATGCATTGAACAAATCAACTGGATGGGCCAGAATTTTCTTCAATTAAACAAAGATAAAACAGAAGTAATTGTTTTTGGTAAGCTGCAGGTCTGCTGAGACCCTCAGCTCCTTTAAATCAAGATTGTTTGCTGCTGCCTTTAATTGAACCACATTCAAGGATATTAATCAATTTCTGCATTTTACTATACTACTGTATTTTATTTCTTACACTGCTTTTTAGTCTTTTAATGACTGTTTGTAATGTTTCAATGAATGTTCTTAATTGTTTTTAAATCTCCTTTTATTTTTCCTTATGTTTTGATGCTTTTAATGGTTTTATGTGAAGCACTTTGAATTACCTTGTTGAAATGTGCTATACAAATAAACTTGCCTTGCCTTGGAGACCATCCGAGCCAAAAAGTTACCAGATGACATTAAACTGATGAATAACATCCATACTGTGAGCATCACAGTCAGAGGACAGCCAGGAGTTCACCCTGAGCAACCTGATGAAACGCTCCGCAGCCAAATGTGGGAAATGGTCTGGAAATATGGATTTCACTTTTGAGGGATTTGAGAATGTTTAACAAGTGGCCAAATCATGTTTTAAAAGTTTGGACTTTAAGAAACAATTCTAATGCATCTCACCTCATACATGGTCACAGCTTAGTTGTTAATGTTACACAGCAGTGTGTGCACAAAAATATGGAGTTATAACCGACCGGTCCGATGCTTGTAGAGGTCCGTATGGTTATACTGGAGCAGCTGGTGTCCAGGTGTTTCCAGGTAATTCAATGAAGGTGAACTGCCGTGAGGCTGCAGATTTATCAACATATCGAACCTTCATAAAGTCTGTCTAATATTTGATCTTGTGGTCAGTTATAGTTCAATAATGTATATAAACTTTACATAACCTTCATTCATGCACCTCAATGGTGCGCTCCAACTACAACAGAGAGAAAAACACACCTCATATATTCATCAACTGTACATCACAAAACAAAAAGAAACAGCAGAACAGAGCAACCTGCCAGTCTTACTAACTAAAGTTGTTTGCCTGCCTGAAAACAAAACTCATGGTGAACAGGTGCCAGTTTGAGGCAAGGAAATCTTTCTTGTGTTGTACAACATAATCTGCATGTCAGCTTTTGCCTCTATAGCAATATGCTAACAAGATGTTTACTATTTGTATCTGTCAGAGGATTTTTCTTAGCCTGTAAAGATGGTAAATTACAGCAAATCAAAAAAGTGTGTAAACAAGAATTGCATTGGGTGTGTGCTACACTACACCCTTTCTCAGGGCTTTGATCTAAATTGGAGTCGTGGGATTCAAACTAAACACAAGACGTGGCTGCTTTGTGTGATTTTAATGTCAGCTTTTAAGCGGCTGCTATATTTAAGCTTTGAGCAGTTGCACGCAGACTTGAAGGTGGAGCTGGATATCGGTCTGTATTTTGTCAGTCTGGATCACATCAATCCACAAAAACAACAGAGTTGCACACAAAGCATCCGTCTGTTGTGGTGCTGCAGTCAATTTACAGCCAGTTATCCACGCAAGCCCCTCATTGCTGTTTAACTTCATTGATTAAGAACATAGACCGGGTGGAGGTGGGGCGTCTAGGTCGTGCACCTTCTGTTGCAGGGAAGCAAGTACAGGCAGGAAAACTACTGTTCAAAACAATTTCACGGCCCATTAAGGAGTTGATGGATGGTTTAAAAAAATAAAATACTAGATTCCATCTGGGCAACCTCATCTATGAATTTGAAGCCATTATTCTCCACAGCAGAGAGCCGCCTGCAGCCAGCAGGCCTGACCTGAGGGGAGAGAAACGCTCTTACAAATGAGGCTAGAGAGCTGATGGTTTCCTCAAGTAAACTGTGGCCTTTGGCTGCCGGCCCAATCATCCTCGGTGGCAGCTCTCTACCACATCTTCCCTCTGACTGGATGTGTGGAAACTCCAGCCTACACTGGAAAGTAAAGGATTTTTCTCTGCCAAAAGTTGTGTTCCTCCCATTTGAAAAAAGACTGCTTTCAAAAATACAAGACCAACCAAAAGGTTGAGGTTGAGGATGTGAGTGAGTATGAGTGTGAGGATTCTAAAATGTCCCTCTGTAGCTTTTCCATGCCTACTTGTGATGCTTATCAATTGTGGTGATGCAACAGATCATAAAACTTACGGTTCTGTTCGTATCACAGATCAGCGTCACGGTTCAGATCAGCACAAAAGAAAAAAGGGAGCACTTCCTGCGGCAGCAGGCTCTCAGGGGGTTTAGCAGCAGAACATGAGAATATTTACAGGATTCTCTTTCATGCCATCCTCTAGTTTGATCCAGCACAAGTATTTTTCTGTTTTTTCCCCCCCAATAGCCATCCTTCCCTCTTGCAGGAAGAAAAGTGTGTAATTGAAGTTCCTGGTTTCTCCAGCCAATATTTCAGGTTCAGCATCAGAGAACTTCCACACTCTCTTTTGCACTCCATTGCTGTCAGACATGCTCAAGATGCAGCTTTAACAGCCTAACATCAGGTCTTAATTAGCTGCAGTGCATTCTAGTGAACTCAACTGCAGCTTTGCTCATTTACATCATCACTCAGACTAAATACCCCACCAGATTAAAAAGATCCAGAGACACTAAATGTTGTGGCTTGTCAGTAATTCGTGGTCGGTAAATCGAATGTCAAAGTGCTCATGAACTGGATTAGGTTAGCTCACCACTCAGTTCCATCAATCAGTGATCCAGAGCAGCATAAAAGACATGTATACAGAAAATGTCCCACATTACCACTTTAAATCCAGTCGCCTGAACAGCAGCCACTGTGGCCTGGCTTTGACCCCTTTTCCATCCGGTATTGCAATTTGTATCTGGACAGCAACGCATATTAATGCAGGTGTAATGCAATCAGATCAGATCAGCCAGACCTCATCTGAAGAAGATCTCAGCCAGGTGTGGATTAAATATGTAAAGCACGTTCTTCAGAGAAATAATCCAGCCAACATGTTATGTTGAAAGGTCACTGAACTCCACCTCGTCCTGCTGTCTCAAGCTGTTTGTCAAGAAGCTACAACAGAGTCCCTCTGCAAAGGAAAAATAAGTAAAAGAGCAGCATCCCTTTAGGAACTCTGGAGGGTCCTCTGCAACGTGCATAGGGAGAGTCATGTGACTGAACTAGTACAGATCACCGTCTTATAGTGACGGTAATGTTAGCCTAGTTAGCAAGGCCAGTGAAAAGTATCCTTTAGTGGTGTTGTACGGTCTACTGATAATAGAAAACACAACCTTATTAAAAACCATGCAATACCCTATTTCATTACCGCTACTTTAAGAATTATTTGCTTCACTTCCTGCAGGCACAGTGCCAACCTTTTAGTTTTTTCTCTCATATGCACGCTGCAAATACAGGTTGCCGTTCACAGCTTGTCAACAGAGCAGACACATCCATCAAAATATGGCACTCAAGCTCTGTATTGAGGTCGAGGAGTTGAGCCGATACTTATGAAGGTAATAAAAAAAAAAAAACAGAGGCTCGATAGTCTGAACCAAGACCGCAAAATCACGATTGCTCACACCTTGTTAACAGCAGCAGCAGCACATTACATTTTATCATTCTGTTTTTACCTTTCAGAATAAAAGCCCTCCACATACACACTGCATCAACAAAATAGCTTACAGAGAGACTCACACTTCCCTCTGCAAGGATTTAATCTGTTCTAAGCAGCAGTGCGACATGTGAAGCTGGAGAGATGTGAACATGTAGATGAATTATCATGTTTTATGGCTTCTAACAGCTCCACTAACAAATAGGGTTGGGTACTGTGGAGAATTTCAGTATTAAACGCATTATTAGTAGGATTTAATAACACCCCTAGTGGTGAGTAGAAGTGTCACAATAATAAATATGTTAGTCACAATATGTTTCCATATGGAATGTATTATAGGTTTACAATATTCTTTCTTATAGAGGATATTATATGTTACAGTATATTAACTCATTGAATGTATTAAATCATAGAAGTATAGTCACTGTAGGTATTAAAACACTAAGAATAGTCTTGAGGGTCAGATAGGGATTCTGAGTGAGGTGTCAGACATGCAGCAGCAAATGGAGGCGACCTCATCGATGGAGGATGGGGCCAGTGGGACGGTCAAATGCCAAGCTGACCAGCAGGACAGAGAGGAGGAGTTCAAGATGTTTTGCAAAGGGATCGATAATGGGAGGGGGCATAATTCAAATGAAGCCAATCACTAATCGCCACGGAGGGTCATTCACACGTTTTATGACAGTATCGGACACTTTCCGACTCTCAGGGGATACAAAAGAGAATGTTTTAGGGAGTTTACCTCAGATCACTGCAGCTCTCATTTTCAGCTAACTGGCCGCGCCGGACTGTGAGGAGATGCGTGTATGTGGTCTCTGCTCTCGAGAACATTACTATTGATAGTTAATTCAGTTTGTAAGTGAACTTTGTGTAGTACATTAAATATTGTTTTTAATTTGAACCGGATCTAGCTCATTCTTCTGATGCGCGTGCGCAGTAAGAAGCTCGCAGCAGAAGAGTACCTGCGGCCTGCAGGCTCCTTCATCCTTTGTTCTTAAAAAACCTAACAGTACCGAAACCCGGTGCCAATATAGTACCGGTTCCTATACGACCGGTATCTACCGGACCGAAACGCAACGCAGATTTCGGTGCCTGAGCCGATTGAAATACTTTTTTTACACTACTGATGACTCCGTCCTGGCAGCAGGTAACGATAGCCTCGGTCCTCCGCTCCTCACTCATAGTATTATTACAACCGGACGAGCTGTGCGTGCGCGCTTAGAAACAAACCCCTCCATCATTCTGGCGAAGCTTCGGCCATGATTTATTAAAAAAACCGAGAACGAGATCTGTCAAACGGCTGGCAGGCTACTGACTTCCTCCATCGACATCCGGGTACTTAGCGCTGGCGCTCATAAGCACAACATCCGGCACGCGAAAGCTTCTTCTTCTTCTTCTTTGAGGTGCAGTGGCGGTTGGCAAACG
Organism: Anarhichas minor; assembly: GCF_050575085.1. Taxonomy (NCBI): domain Eukaryota; kingdom Metazoa; phylum Chordata; class Actinopteri; order Perciformes; family Anarhichadidae; genus Anarhichas; species Anarhichas minor. The sequence continues at coordinate 13,029,903 of NW_027466488.1, forward strand.
ATGAATTGGCACATTAGCGCCACCAACTGGTCAAATAAAATAAAATAAGTCAGGAGAGGTGTCGTATTTTGCCAAATATGCTCATATTTCTGCAAAATAATTGCTGAAGTTTGAAGCTGTAGTGTGTGTACAGAGTGTGTGTGTGTGTGTGTGTTTTGTATTAATTTATATTTATTTAAGTATACTGTAAACTGTAAACAGTTAATATATTGTTCATAGTTTGAAGTTAAAAAGTTTGAAGCTGTAGTTTGAAGCCAAGTGTTTTGTATTTATTTATATTTATAGTATAATTTAAACAGTTAATATATTGTTCAATTTGAAGAAAAAAGTATCAGTTCAGGCACCGTTTAGGCACGGTATCGTTTTAAAAGTATCGTTTTAGCACCGGTATCGGAAAAAACCCAAACGATACCCATCCCTACTAACAAATATATCCTAAAATGTTGCACAATCATCTCTAGACTGAGTCTGTGTGCAGCAACTGAACTCAGACACAGAGCAGCCACAGATTAATAAATGATGCAAACCTTTAATAAGAAAAGGAATCCTTCACACACACACACACACACACACACACACACACACACACACACACACACACACACACACACACACACACACACACACACACACACACACACACACACACACACACACACACACACACACACACACACACACACACACACACACACACACACACACACACACAGACAGAAAGGAAATGCCGCTACACTTCAGCTTGTGTAATTGTTGCTTCACACACCTCAATCTTCTCTGCTCTCATCATCAACAACCACCAGACTGACAACCTGTTCTTGCTGGAATTGACTTATTTTTTCTACTGGATGTGTAACCATTTTTTTACAGAGCTGGTCACTCAAACACAGACTGTAGTCTACAAGAATGCCATCCTCCTCTTCATCCTCCTCCTCATTATCATCATTACTGCCACTCTTTCCCAGCCTACTCCTATTGCTTGTTAGTTATATTCTGCTCATCATCATGTCCTTCTCTCTGGAGGACACCGAAGGTGATGAGGGAACACAGGCAGGCAGCAGTCAGCCACAGACAGCTCTGAGGCTTTGCCATTTCATCAGCCCAAGCAGATTCCACTTGATCTCCACATTCTGCAGTCACAAACACAGACAGCTGCCTGAACCGTGGATGAGTTCCATCGCAAATGGAGACGAAAGGAGTAGTGTGTACAATGCAGGTAAGCTACCAAGTAAATGCAACAATCACAATGTGAATAGTAAAGACATCAAGACAATTTAATAATGTGCCGGTCAACTGGAGAGCTCATGATGGAGCACGAAACAAAGATCATTCTCAGATGTCAGTAAGAGAATTGCATGGACTTGTAAAAGCGCTAAAGCTGCACAAGGAATTATTACTAAATAAACAAGTATTTGGGCATTTATTGTATTTATACTATGTTATGCCATATGAGGAGCTATCATATTACAGTTCCACACAAATAGCAAATTTTGAGATTTTGAGCCAGATATTCATTTATTCCAAAGGGAAAACTATTGAGTCCAAAAAGCATAAATATGCCAGGATATCTCCAATTATATTCCTTTAAAACAGCATTTACACAAGTATGTAATAAATTCATACAAAAAACATGGAGGTTTAGATATGGGCTGCACTGGGAGACGTTGGACTCTTGACCTTTGCACTTCTAAAATGCTGGCTGCAGCCCTACAGCTGTACAGATGTACGGACAACACAGTTGATTAGCTTCGTCCCTACAGTAATTAAGGAGAAAAAGGTCCACTGACCTGCTGGCAGGAGACTGGAGAGCAGTGCACTTGTTTCCTCTGGAGCCGAACAGCAGCGCGGAACTACCGCTGAACAGTGCGCACCATGCGTGGAGAGGCGAGAGGGGAAACCTGCAGACGGCTGCATAAAATCGGTGGTGATTGCAGCTGGGCGAACAGGCGCGGAAAAGTATAATAAGTATAAATAGTTGTCTTCCTTCGTAGAAGATCATAACCTCTTACAAGTTCTCCTATAAGGTCCATCAGCCTTTTGCATGTGGCTCATGTCTCTATGCCCACAAATAATAAGCAGTAGATGTTGCAGCATCAGGAGGTGAAGCGGCAACACAACCCCATGCTGCTCGTTAGCAGATCGGACCCTTACAGTCGCCTCGGACATTTTTTACACGTCAGCTGCATCACGGTGCGACCACGGCAATTAGTGTTTGTCCAAGACGGCCGGGGGTTTCAAGGACCGTGTACTGGAAACGGAGCGGTACTATTAGCGCGCACTGACCGGGAGTCCACTTACCTTTGCCCTCAAAGTCGTGGCAAGACAGGCGGCGTGCGTTCACCAGTCTATCTGCACCCACACACTGAAAAAGATGCACGACCGCGACCCTCTTCAGTCTGCTTCCTTCCCCTGCAGCGCGCGCTACCCGTGCAGAAACCGCTTTTACCGACACGGATCCTGTCCAGCACACCTGTGGCTCAGAGCGGCCACATTACGCCCCGGAGTATCCGCTCTGTATACACCACACCATCACACACAGCCCAGCATACCCATGCCCCTGAAAATGTTTTCAAGAGTCTACCTACCGACCTGTAGCATGTAATCCGTGTCTAGTACCGGAGCCTGTGAGACGCGCCTCGCGGAGGAGTGCAGTGATGGAGCGGAGCGCTGTTAATGTGTCGGCCGGTGTCGGAGCGCAGAGACACGGCCATTCCCGGTCCAAGGCGCACGCTGCAGCGCCGCCTCCAGTTACTCCAGCTGGAGGAAAGACACGCCTACTGTGTGTGCGTGTGCGTGTGTGTGTGGTGGGGGGGGGTTGATTCCTTGAAAATCTACCTAGCTTGGATTTCAGAAAAATATCGAGGTAAAATAAAAATACTGACTAAAGTAAACGCGGAATGTCGAAATACAGAGAAAAATACATACAATGTCAACAAATAAGAACAAAGAAAATAAGTCTCTAAACTGTTTTTTATCAATTGTTTAATCAGTTGGATTTTTCAGATTTATTCAGTCAGCTGTTAAATGATTATCTGTAAATCTTCACATCCATAGGGGCTGTTTTCAAATGATCATCCACACTGTCAGGTAGGAAAATAGTGAACCATTGTTGTTTTTCTAAAAATGGACAAGTTCTTCTGCAATCAGTCAAGAGAGTATCAACAAATCCTCCAAATTAAAGATACTTAACCTAAAGATAAGTTAAGGCTGCTGAGAGACACAAGGGAGGGGCATCGGAGCTAAAAGAACCTGTGAGGATGGGGTAAGGGAGGGGTGTCGTTACTGGAGGAACCTGTGAGGATGGGGTTCAGGTGTTTTCCATGACCGGTCAATCATGTGGAGAAGACACTGTAGCCGACTTTTCATAGAACAGTAAAATAGAAAAGTTTCATGTAATAGAAAAGAACATATCACACTATACTATGACGTCACACTGTAGTACAGTGGCGGGCCATGCATTTTATACCTGGGCCTTCAGCGCTGTCCTACTACAGTTGAACTATGAAGGTATATTTGTGTCTTTATTACGCAAACAAACAAAAAATGTTTTGAGAGCAAATTTCTCGCACTGCAATCAAAAATCAAGTTTCTAAGTGAAAATATATAAACAGAGTAAATAATTTCCTAGTTTTGCTTATGAAACTAGAATTTTTGGCTGCAAATCAAAAATCTATCACACTACACCATGACATATCACACTACACCATGGCATATCACACTATATTATAACATCACATTCTTTTTTAATTTATTTTTAATTTTTATTTATTACTTTATTCATCCCGCAAGGGGAAATTAGTTCTTTGCATTTCACTCATTCCTATACTGAGAAGCGCCCGGGAAAAGTTAGGGGTTTAGTGTTTTGCTCAGGGACACTTCGGCACAGGACTCGTAGCAGCCTAGGATTGAACCGCCGACCTTGCGGTTGCCAGACGACCCTCTCTACCCAGCCACAGTCTAGTGTAGCATAGTGTTAGTATATAACACTATACTATGACATATCACACTATACTATGACAATGTGTGAAGCCCTTTGTGTTACATTTTATGTATGAAATCTATGAATAAAGTCTAATACTGTGACATACGTTGTTCTTCCTTTTTTAAATGGTTGTCCTGCTCCATACAGGTGAAGTAGTTAGAACACTTGTTGAAAAAACAACGTATCTAGGGCCTCAGTAGCATATGAGAGGAGGTTACTTTGTCTGGGTCCAGACTTTTGAATCGGCCCGCTCCATTGAGTTGACTGATTCTTCTGCCATCATGACACTAAACAGCGGTTTTTCGGTTGAAAAAGCAATTGATCTAATGATTGTTGTCAAGCTGTGTGCCAGAACCAAGAAGGACTAATAACGACAATTGTGACTGCTATAGACAAGATTCGTTTTTACTTTGGCTCCGCTCCACTCGTAAGACCCCGACCAAAACCAATATGTTGGCAGTGTCGACTTAAAATGACATTAGACTCGGATGAATTGTTCTCTAGTGACTAGTTAGGGGGAATGAAATCCCCCTCCCTCACAACATGGAAGCAATGTCAGACTGAAGATGATGCCACAAAAAGTGATGAAGTCACAAGGGCTCAGTGGATGGGTTGATGAGTATGAAAATGATGTGTATCATATGCTATGGCATTCATTCATCTAAAAGAGAATATCTTCTAAGTGTTCATCCTACACCCCGAGAGTTTAATGTTGGCATTGTACATTTTTGCAAACCAAAGACGCGTCATATCTCCACATTTCTGAACCAAAACTATGTTGTATTGTTTTAACCGTTCGTGGCACTATTACTTTAAGGTTCAAGCGCCAAAACTACTTGGTTAGGATTAGTAGAAGATCATGGTTTGGGTTCAAATAAGTACATGCTTTTGGCAAACCTCTAAGCCCCCGTTTCATTTAGAACTTTCACTCCTAAGAAACAAAGCAGATGCTGCAGAGCTTTTCTTTCTCTTCTCTGATCAGTTTGTACAACTATTAACAATCATCAATCTGTCTCCCCACATCAAAACTGATTGTGTCTTATCTGGAAAATGTAATGTTCCCTAGAGCATAAATACAATACCAACCTGTTTGAGGGATGAATTTAATGATGCTTCCATTATCGGTGAAAATGATCAATCAACAATAATCATTTTGAAATGGACCAAGTAGCTAAGAGGGAACTTTTAATTAGTCAGGTTGTAAAGCTTTTGTCCTGTTAGGATTTTTAAAAAGTTTGTGAACACTATATTTGTCATCGTGTGTGTGTGTGTGTGTGTGTGTGTGTGTGTGTGTGTGTGTGTGTGTGTGTGTGTGTGTGAGATAAGTGGAAGAGAGACTGAAAAAAAATGTTCAAACACTGGCTTCGGGCCCAGGTTGAACCATGGCTTTACCGAATCCGACTGGGTTAAGGGGGGGGGCAACATTTTCTCGGACTGCGTTCTGCTCGGCCTTGGACCGTAGCAGTCCAGGCAAACATGATGTAGGCAGTCTACCAGGATGCCACCAGCTGGAGGGAAGCCAAGGAAGAGACACCTTTGTAATTTGAATAAAGCCACAGCTCACGCTGCACCTCTGCAGCCTGGCTGTGTAGCAGGGCAGACTCTTGTTCACATTCATTCATCCTCCGATTGAAAGACGGCCCTGCTCTCCACTTAGTCACCATCGCCCACACACGACTCACTTATCAGCCAAGAAGAAACGTCCATCAAATCCATGCTGGTTTACCACAGGCCCTGTGTTGAAGCTGACACTCCATGGTGCTGTTGTTCTGAGTAGATGTCGTGCATCCTGTTCCCTGACTGTCAATACCCTTGAGACAAATTAGTGATTTGAGTTATATAAATCATTTATGAAAATCAATGTTGACAATCATGTTTTAATTTAATTTTGTCATACACCATGTACACACACATACATACAAAAGTATGAAAGACATTTCAATGGAATTAAATCATTTCATCTTGGCAGACAGACTACCATAGAGATTAATTGGGCTGAAAATGAAGTTTAAATTAAGCATCTGAGCTCCAGTGAGGGTCTGTCAGTCTACACAGGCACCTGGACACTTTCAGCAATGACTGAAAATATGGAACACACGAAGGAGCAAATGTCAGGATCGGGACGGGTTGTTTGCTTCTAAATAGCAAAGACATGAGGAATATGGAATATGTTATAAGAGAATCAGTGAAAAAACAAACAGATGCAATTAGAGAACAATAAAACATATGGAATAGAAAAGAAAGTCAAAATATTAGTGAACGACATGACTGTTCAGAGAAGCTGCAGTCTGTGTTCATTGAAGCCTGAAACCTCTTCATTTCCTCAGCCTTAGTTTGTTAATGTGTTGTACACACACACACAATTTGAATATGTTTTTAAATGATTTAAAAATGATATATTGGTATGATAAACATGTCATTGAAATCCTCCACTTGGATCCACTGAAATTTCCCCAACACAACTGTAAAACTCTCAGCGAGGGTCTGTCAGCAGGATTCACTTTAAACTGAAGCTCCGGATGGATCGGTACCGACTGACTGTGACCCATTTTTTTAATGATGTTTTACTATTTCATTTTCAGGTTAGCCTGTTTAACTTAATATTAGCATGTTGCCTGGCTAATGTGTCTAGCTTGGATTGTGGGCTCACAGGCTGCATCAACGTTGGAGACGTGTGAGCGCTCAATCCACTTACCTTAACGACAGAAGGTGGGATGAGGGAAACCGTTCCTCTGCAGTGCAGCACCGCCGGCTTTGTTACATGAACATGACGCCTCTTCACTGCCTACAGTACGTGGGAGTTAATGCTGTATTGTGTGGGGACCGGGACATTTGTAACAAGTTTTGGTTTTGATGCTGTTGGGAAGGAAAAGGAGCGTGTTTGAGTTATCAGCATATAAGAAAACTAAATTATTGACATCAATAGAATTATTAATGTCAGTAAGATTATGAACGATTATTAATAATAACGGGGCACCACCCTACGAACAGGGACCAATAACCAAACTATAAACTAAGTCTCATAATTAGTATTCACTCACAATATCAATAGTCTGAGTAACATTACTTGTTTGAGTGGTTGGAACACAGGAAGAGCGCAATACAAGTACAGTCCACTACAGGGAGAGAATATTTAATCAGTTTAGGTGAAGCCACCCTCTAACATAAGAACTCTTTCTAACAGAAACAATCAGGTCGGACACACACTTCCATGCATCCTTTATTCCATTATAAGCATTAAAACATCCATTTTGCTGCCTTCTTGCAACTACCACAATTATGACAATCAGTTCACGGCATGTTTAAGGCTTACTTAATCTGTTTTACACATTACCAAAATCGGATTCTACTGGCTTCATCTGCCTTTCATTTGCATATTGGGATTCCAGTGTGAAAGCAATGAGACTAGACCGCCCTGTGTGAGGGCTAATATGTATAGAGAAGATATTGAAGTATACCAGAACAGAGGATTATCGTACAAACCAGCTTCAGAGTGTAAATCTATCAACATTTAGACTGGAAAACCTCGTAAAAAATGTCAGTATCAAAACAATAATCAGCACTAAAGCAGGATCTTCATTTCCTTTAAAAGAGGAGCTAGAGGCAATATGCTAGAGATGACCGAGGGCTCCGTATCCAAAAACATCGGCCCAACATTAGCTAGGATCAGAACACACTAAATACTTAACTGACAAACCACTTCACAGAAATACACGGATCGATCATCCGATCATCACTAATCGCAGATATCCCTCAGACACAACGCTCCTGAGACGCTCAGCACTCACTTCAAATGGGAGCGGTGAATGTTTTGTGTCACCAATGTGAATGTTTTACTTTGCAAGAGTTAAAAGAACAAATTATTCAAACACAGTTGATACAAGTTGAAATGTTCACAACTATGAGGTGATTTGCATGCGTTGCTTACTTCCCCGTCGTGGTTCTTTCAGATGTCTTTGGACAACAGCGAACAGTCACAGGGCTCAGACAGTGTTGATGAGGACCGGCTCCTACGGCTGACTAAAGGGGAGGACAGCGGTCAGGGTCACTTAGAGTTCCCGACCGGTCTGGCGTTCACAGTGATTGACTGATGTATCGGATGAATAGCAGCGGTTCTCAGTCCCCTGAAGACCACCAAGACCTGCTGTCGTCAACAGGACTGGGTGAAATGTTTACGAACATAAGGCTTTATTTGTAGTGTGAAATGACAGAAACACTGTGGAGTTCAGCGGACTGTCTGCAGGTTAACCAGCACTAATGACCACATGATCTCCAGTTTCCTAAAGCACAGCCCCGATACCTGCTGCTCTCTCTACTACTGACGGAAGCTTCTGGATCACATGGCAACGGTACGCACCTGGTACAAAGAGTGAGAATTGTGATGCATACACAAAATGAACACGTTAATTAGACTGTGGGTTATGGAGCAATATTACTTTGTCATCGATGGCTTCACCAGGTGCTGAAATGTCGAGGTGTTTATCCTCAGCAACATGTCCCATTACGTCACTGACCTGCTGAGCAGCTCTACAGATCGTTGGTCCTTTGTTTCTATTCAGCATTACAGTTCACATGATGCAGCGATCACAATGGATTCCATCAACACTAGAGGTTTGACTGCAGCCTTTGGTGGTGTTAATCATTGTATTGACACACAAGTGCTGACTGCTCAAATTACCAGTGGCTCTAAAGAATTCAAGGACTTGAATAATGATTTGTATGTGTGCCAATGAGCAAGGCATAGTATAAATTGCTAGATTTCTTGGCATTATTGTCTTCCTGTATGAGAGAGAGAAGCATGCGTCAGGACTCCAAAGATCAAACTACAAAGGCCAGATGTGCAGCTGTGCACTCTGGTTAACAGCTTCTAAAAACACACCGACTGAAACAAGTTCTACCTGCATTAAAAACATGGAATGCAGATAACAAAACAAAGATAACAATCAACATATTCATGTTCCAAACAGACAAAATCATTACCTGGAAATATCTGCACAATCAAAGTGCAATTGTTTGGTAAACACTGAACAGTAACTTAAAAATACAGAAAAGTAAAAAACTTCAATTGTATTTCGAGGTGCAAAATTGATACTTCTTCACCTGGTATAAAAGAATAGAAAAATCAAGTTTAACACGGCAAAGACTCAGTCAAAAGAAAAGCAAGGATGAGAGGAACGCTCAGACAGACAGAGTGAGTAGAGGAAGGGAAGGAGAGTTCAGGATGAATTCAGAGTGAGCAGAGAGTGCAGACACTGCCTTGGTGCCTCAGTGTGTCCACATGTAGGAGCACCAGCCAACTTTTGGGACAGTATATGTTGAGCCAAAGCTTCACTCCCGGCCGGTACTGGCCACCGACTCTCGCCTGGACCTCAACAATGTAAAACCCCCTCCTCTTCCAGTCCACTACACATTCCTACCCTGAAATGGCTCCACGGTCAGAGGAGAGCAGTGTGATCAGCTGACTCCAGTCCTGCCCTATGCTAAGAGAAGAAGGTGGGAGATGAGTGTGTTGAGATGAACCCAGGCCCGAGTGCTGCGCTGCCCTCAGGAGGTGGGAAGCTCAAAGGAGATGAACTGCTTGAGTCTCTCCAGGTACTGGGCGTACAGTTCAATGTCGTTGTGGCCAGCTCCCTCCACCCACAGTGGCTCGACGGCACGGGGGCAGCGCTCGTACATGGCCAGGCCATGGGAGAAGTCGATGACCTCGTCTTCCGTACCGTGGATCACCAGCACTGGGGACGCCACCTTGGACACCTTGTCAATGCTATGCAGCGAAAAGAGACAGAGAGAGAGATGAGGGTAAGTATGAAGACGGGTATCATGAAGCGCTGACGAATTCCCCATTTTCAAATGTCACGCTCAGGGTGGAAGGGAGTCTAGAAACTAGTCAGACTGCTATATACAGTTGTGTGAAAAAGTGTTTGCCCCCTTCCTGATTCCTTATTTTTTTGCATGTTTGTCACACTTAAATGTTTCAGATCATCAAACAAATTTAAATATTAGACAAAGATAACACAAGTAAACACAAAATGCAGTTTTTAAATGAAGGTTTTCATTATTAAGAAAAAAAAAAAAATCCAAACCTACATGGCCCTGTGTGAAAAAGTGATTGCCCCCCCCCTGTTAAAACATAAATTAACTGTGGTTTATCACATCTTTGGAAAGCTGAGTTCAATTTCTCTAGCCACACCCAGGCCTGATTACTGCCACACCTGTTCTCAATCAAGAAATCACTTAAATAGGACCTGCCTGACAAAGTGAGGTAGACCAAAAGATCCTCAAAAGCTAGACATCATGCTGCGATCCAAAGAAATTCGGGAACAAATGAGAAACAAAGTAATTGAGATCTATCAGTCTGGAAAAGGTTACAAAGCCATTTCTAAAGCTTTGGGACTCCAGCGAACCACAGTGAGAGCCATTATCCACAAATGGCGAAAACATGGAACAGTGGTGAACCTTCCCAGGAGTGGCCGGCTGACCAAAATTACCCCAAGAGCGCAGCGACGACTCATCCAAGAGGTCACAAAAGACCCCAGAACAACATCCAAAGAACTGCAGGCCTCACTTGCCTCAATTAAGGTCAGTGTTCATGACCCCACCATAAGAAAGAGACTGGGCAAAAATGGCCTGCATGGCAGAGTTCCAAGACGAAAACCACTGCTGAGCAAAAAGAACATAAAGGCTCGTCTCAGTTTTGCCAGAAAACATCTTGAAGATCCCCAAGACTTTTGGGAAAATACTCTGTGGACTGACGAGACAAAAGTTTAACTTTTTGGAAGGTGTATGTCCCATTACATCTGGCGTAAAAGTAACACGGCATTTCAGAAAAGGAACATCATACCAACAGTAAAATATGGTGGTGGTAGTGTGATGGTCTGGGGCTGTTTTGCTGCTTCAGGACCTGGAAGACTTGCTGTGGTAAATGGAACCATGAATTCTGCTGTCTACCAAAAAATCCTGAAGGAGAATGTCCGGCCATCTGTTCGTGACCTCAAGCTGAAGCGCACTTGGGTTCTGCAGCAGGACAATGATCCAAAACACACCAGCAAGTCCACCTCTGAATGGCTTAAGAAAAACAAAATGAAGACTTTGGAGTGGCCTAGTCAAAGTCCCGACCTGAATCCGATTGAGATGCTGTGGCATGACCTTAAAAAGGCGGTTCATGCTCGAAAACCCTCCAATGTGGCTGAATTACAACAATTCTGCAAAGATGAGTGGGCCAAAATTCCTCTACAGCGCTGTAAAAGACTCATTGCCAGTTATTGCAAACGCTTGATTGCAGTTGTTGCTGCTAAGGGTGGCCCAACCAGTTATTAGGTTTAGGGGGCAATCACTTTTTCACACAGGGCCATGTAGGTTTGGATTTTTTTTTTTCCTTAATAATAAAAACCTTCATTTAAAAACTGCATTTTGTGTTTACTTGTGTTATCTTTGTCTAATATTTAAATTTGTTTGATGATCTGAAACATTTAAGTGTGACAAACATGCAAAAAAATAAGAAATCAGGAAGGGGGCAAACACTTTTTCACACAACTGTAGCTACGGTGAAGTGGTCCGAACACTTGACTGTACTCCAGCTAAGTGCATAGGATGCTCCAGGCAAACAGAAGGTTCAATGTTAGTTTTATCATCTTTCATTCAAGCTGTTCTCTGATCATTTACTGTGACACGGTGGCCTCTTATGTCACGTTTGGTTTTAGTCTAAACTTTTAAATGTATAGAAAAGCTGAGAAGTGGAAAACTGTCTGGTTCCAAAGACAATAACACAACAACATGGATGTGTTAATGTGTCCGTCTGGAAACACACATTGAATACATAAATGATCAGCTGGGTCTTGTTAAAGCTACAGTCCCTGCTGAGCAGAGACATCCCGTACTAATCCTCCTTGGTCATAACTAGGCGTGGCAGCTCAGCCTCCATTGCTGTTAACATAGAGGCTAGTTGGAGGATTAACGCAGGGAAATCATTGTGAGCTCATTTCACTTCACAGCTGGGGTGTACAGATGTGTCTGTCCCACATGCACATAATCTCTCCCAATATTTCTATGAATGTGAGCTCCCAGCTATACAGAGCAATCTCTTACACAGGAGCAAATGATGCCTGTGATGGACAAACATTTAATTTGCAGATACTATTAGGGTTTGTATTTTCTTTGAGCCATCCTTCACTCTTAATAGGACCCTTTGTACATCCATCACTCGCAGCGTGTTACCTTGAAGAAAACATTTTTTCTTGCCTCCTCAGCGAGCAAAGAATCTGGAAACAGCCCAAAACGGAGTAAATCCTTGATTTGAAGACTAAATGAACCCATCGGTTTAGAAGCTCTCACTGCTCAGTATGACCCAGGTCTCATGTATCCTGTCGTATGCTCACTGTTTCACAAACTACACAACGCACTATTCTGAAACACTTCCGCCACACGGTTTCATGACAACACATGCATGCAACTCATCTCAAGTGTGTTAACTCGTACAATTTTGCCAAAAATGCATGCGTTTGTAGTAGTGAGCATATGAGTGGATAAATGACACTTATGAGATTATACTACACGAGTTGTCACTTTGTAAACAGATGTTTTCTTGTTGTGTTGCCCCATTAATTCAATTCATGAAGACTTTTGTTTCTCGAGTCACTATTCAACATGGAAGCATGAGAAAAACAAAGATTTCTTCAAGAATTTAAGGTGACAAGATGAGTAAGATCGTCATTTTAGGGGTGAAGTATTCCTTTCATGGCGTATCAACATGAATGTGTTCCTGGTGTGTCTCGTGAACCTCATAGTGGAGGAATATGGAGCATCGGAATGGAATCGTGAGGTACCTAGAGAGAAACTGTCTGGATTGAGTCCACATGCTGTCCACACTCACCGAGACCTGAAGTCAATATGAGCCAGGCCACCTCAGCATGTAGTCTGATCAGATCCCAGTGAGAGCAAGATCCGATCTCACAGTGTACAGACCTCTCATGACAGAGTGACATTGAAGAGCCGAGTGGAGCCTCGTCGTAGTGAGACGGCCGCCGAACACACGCAGATGGCAACAGCAGAACCGCACCGCTTCACTGTGCAGCGACATTTCTGAGTACATTTTGGCCTCAGAGGCAAAACTGTTTAGAAAATGTTAAGCATGCTAAATAAAAAAAAAAACCCGAACATGTTATGTCACGTTATTCGTCAGTCCTTGGACCTTCATCAAGCCATGTTCATATAGACACATGCAGACTTCTTTATGGAGGGGAAGGTGTGCTCTACGTATGGACTTGAAGCACGCCTGTTCCCAGGCTTGGAGCACAGGACGTCCTGCATATTCATCCACAGCCAAAGAAATAAAACAACAAAGCTAAGCAGAACTTGTGAGAAGTGCTAATTCAAAGATATTTGCGTCAACCTTGAAAAACAACTTGAACAACTGCAGCAGTGGTGTGTGACATACTGAAATCTAAAAGTGGGCCAAACCTCAGCATCTCGCTTGATTGGAGAACGGCTGCTTTATGCCGACAGTGCGCTCCTGCTGCTTTCTATAGAGATCCAGCTGGGAAGCTTTGACACCACAGATTCTATCTCCCCACTCAGACACACAATTAGAAACATTGATAAAAGAACTGCAGAATGCAAAACATGCAATGGTAAAAGTGCCACCACCAACACTAGTTGAGGGTAATAACTGAAAAAAGAGCTGTTTCATTTGAGACAGATGACCCCAGCCTTACCCAGGACTAGACCCAATACCCAGCTGGTAGTGTTTTAGTTGAAACTGTATTTGAGGACAGATTTCTCTGTGCATCCATGTCCATTGTTGGTGTGGCAGTAGACTTAAGTTTTGGGGAGCATTTGTTCCTTGGTAGAGCCGCATCATTTGGAGGAAAATATCCAATTGCAGTTTTTCTACCAATACTGCGACTAGAACTTAAACTTGCCATTATCTACAGACCTGCATTTGTGCAGGTCGTAGTTGTCAACATGAACCAAGCACAAATTCATCTTGTTCCTACATCAGTGGAATCTGATGGAATGCAGCTGCTTTTGGAAGAGTGTAAGACCAACTTAGCCAATGGTTTACTTGACATTACTAAATATTACTACAGACATATCAAATTGAACCTAAATCGAATCAGTCATGTCCGACAATATTTGATAGAAGGCTGACACAGCTCTGCCCTTTAGGTCCATGTGATGGTAACTTACACAGAGGGGGGGGGGGGTCTACTTCAAACTAACCATCCTTGGCCTTTCCGTGTCCTCTCCGGTGTGAATGACACTAGAGGACACGGAAAGATGAGCTCTAGTGAGGGAATCCATCGGTGACCGTAGGCTTGTCTGACACCCACAACTTTCAGCTCTTCCACCGTTAATTATGTCAATTATTTAAATGACTGCACTTGTGATTTGGAAATGGTACTCGCCAATATAAATTTATAAATCCTTCAGACCAGGTTTTCTTTTTAATACTCCGCTAAAATCCTACCTTCATTAAACTTGAAGCAGTTTTAGACAGACGTTGATTCAACAGTATGATCATTTTGGACGATGTAGTTTGTGATTGAATGGTTTCACATTATACACTGAGGTGTTTGTTATTTAGCTGATCATCAATGATAAAAATGGGGTGGACCAAATGATAGAAACACCTGCTCTCTACATGAGAACCTTCATTGCACTGCATTCACTTGAGCTCTTAGTAGTTCTTGCATATAATGGAAACGCAGTCCTGCTGAAATGTGTGGTGCTGAAGCTAGAACGAAACTTGATGAGGGTTATAAAGAATAATAACTAGTAGTACTGTTATTAGTAGTATTATTATTCTCTCACAGCCCAGTCAACAGCAGACCGCTAGACCCAACTCAGACCACAGCTGGAGAAGTCATGTCCTATTGTGCTGTCCATTCTTACAACACTGCACACTACACACTACGGAGACAAAGCAAACTCATGAAGTTTCAACATGGTCGTGTCACCAAATCACAAACCCAGTGAGGTGGCATGTTACTACGACACCACCGTCCTAATGAAGTGGCCTACACAGCAGTTACTGGTCCCAACAGGAGCGTGGCTCGTGCGTGCAGAATATATAGAGCTGTACTGTAGCTATAACAAACGTCATCTATTTACATGCAAAGCTTCTAATGAGGTCTGTCATATCTTAGGACATCATCGCCACTGTTTCAAACCGGTACATCAACGTTATCCTCACTTCACCCGTCTCCCCGAGCCTCTGCTCCATGTGTATGGAGAAGCTGGTTTTTCTGGAACAAGGTTGATTTTTCTGAGCTTTTGCACCGCAAATGAGGGCATTAACCAATCACGTTGTGCAAAATGGACATATTCAAAATGTATACTGTAGTGTACAACAATAGTGAGGCTCCGTAGTCCCAACTTAAAGCACGTGAGAACTTCAGCTTTCTGCCAGAAATCTCCTCAGCTTTAGGCAACACAACTATTGGGTTAGGTTTCGTTACAGATTGTGGTTTGGGTTGAAATGAACCCTTTCTGGCAGAAAGAATCCTCCAGTGTGCAGTTTGAACAAAGACTGCAAACTTTAAATCTTCTTTTAACCTTGTCAAAGGCTTTCCTTTCACAATAAAGGCCCTAGATCAGGGGTCGGCAAACCCGCGGCTCTTCAGCCCGTCTGTTGCAGCTCCCTGAGGCTACATCCACACTAATACGTTTTGTTTTAAAGCGGAGTTTTAAAACTAAAACGATCTCCGTCCACACGCCGTTTCAGCATCGTTTTCGAGATGATCGCCGTCCAGACTAAAGCGCATGAAACCGAATATCACGTGACTATTCACGTACACTGGGCATGCGGGTGGGTGCCGGTGTAAACAGGAAGTAGATTGGTTGCTTAGTTAAAATACGACTACGAGTAATAAAGTAGTCTTTAAGAATGAAAGGTCGTGTTTGATACTCTATAAACTCAAACGCACATTTAGTGGAAAGTTTTAGAAGTTTTATTTTTCAGACTTAGTTACAGCGCTGTGGGTCTTTATCTCTCTCTCTCTCACACACACATCAAATTTACTTTAATATTAATACTTACACATGTTTTACTAGATTATCAACACACGTCTCACTCGTTTCCATTCTCACTCGTAGCTCTGCTGGTGGCTGAAGTCTCTGTCCTACTAAAGAGCATTTCAAGTTTTGTTCCTTTATAGTTTGTGTGTGGACTTCACAATAGTTGTGCAGAACAAAATAAGCATTAATAAGAAAAGGAAAGTCCTCCGTTTTGTGTCCGTCCTCCTCAAAGCCGCTAACCGTGACTTCAGACGTCCGCTCCATAGAGCCGATAACCCCGCTGGACACCTCGCTCACTGATCGCTCCAATAACAGCTGCTTCCTCTGCAGAAATGCAGACTTTACCTGAACAGCTGCTAGTAAAAACAACAAGGTCAGCAACGCCTGTAATCAGTTGTCCGTGTTGAATTAACCTGATCGGTAATCAATGTTGTTGTTTGTGATCTTCCGGGAAAGACTCACGTGATAGGGGCGTGACGAATCAGAGAAGGACACGTCGTGACTGCTAAGAACCAATCAAGTAGCGAACGTGGGTGTCTACGTCATTGTTTCTAAACGTATGCGTTTACGAGCGTCCACATGAAGAGGTAACGCCGGAGTTTTCAAACTCCGGCATAGTGTGGACGCTCAGTGTAAACGTAGCAGAACATGCGTTTTCAAATGGAAACAGTAGTGTGGACATGGCCTCAGGCTCTGACAAAAAATAACACGGAAATAAATAACGGTTATTTTTATTTTATGCCCAGTGGACAATCTTTCAAAGGGAACAGCTATTATCTTGGAGTTTGAGATGATACTGTGTCACTGAAAATATAAAATGTTTTAGTATTTTGTCACCTAAAATATGCGTCACATCCTATTACATCGCTGTCAGGAGCCTTTCCCTGCAGGTGGCTAATCATGATCTGCAGACCCCCCCCCCCCCCCCCCGCCCTCAGTAAACTACCAATGGATAAATCCAAAAAAAGAAAAGTCACGGAGGAAAATAGAGTTTAATTCTGCGTGGACATCTTCATTTGCTTTCACTGCCAACAATGCTGGTTTACCTGTATGTTTGATATGTGCAAACAATGTAATGTTGGAAGACACTTCCAGAACAAACACACAGCATGTGCTGAAGATGAGCGACAAAGAGCGATTTCTCAACTGCTGCAGCAAACTGAGCTCTTCATAAGAGTTTGATATTGTTCTAACAGGTAAAATAGCAATAAAATGTCAAGAATTGTATTTATTATTGTTCTATAATTTCATAAATACAACAAACTATAGTTTTTGTATATATAATATAACTATATATAAAACTCTGTAAGCTGTGATATCAAATAGCTTTTGCGGCTCCAGACAAAATGTATTTGGTGGAAAATAAGGCAAAATGGCTCTTTGGATAGTAAAGGTTGCCGACCCCTGGTCTAGACAGACACACTGTGTAACTGTATTCTAATAATAAGAGTTGACCTCAGACTGAGTGCCAGACGCTGTTCTGAGTCAACAGGACCCTGGTAGTTGGTCCACTGTCTGCATAAATCTATTCCAACCTTTTGTTGAAAGAGTAACAATCTGCATGTCCAAAATTTGCACCCGGTATGAATAGTTTTGATGCGAAAAATTGTCAGGCGAGTATTTTGCATTTTTGGGTTGTTTGTTGGTCACATCCCTGGTGTTAAGGCCTGTGCAAAGAATGAATAGACATTTTAAAAAAAGCTGTGCAGCACAGCGTTGATTTAGAATTTGAATGTCAAGGTTATGAATGAAGCTTCGAACACTTCGAACTATTCGGTTGTGCACGAAGAGTTCAGTGCTAGCACAGTGCTGAATTCTTTGCAGTTGGTTTCCTACAGACGCCACATGGAGCCGTGTGTGCAAGATTCCTCAACCTGTAGGTACAAGACAAACACAAGCACCCAGCGGTCATTACCTGACTTATCAGTTTGATTACATAAAATGAGCTGACAGATGGCTAGGATGAGTAAGTATGCTAGATAAGGATGGAGTAGTTCCACATTAAATTGCAGTTAAGTTATGCAGCTTTTTGGCGAGCTGTTAGATGCTACACATCAAGAAGATGAATCTCAATATCATGTTTGATCAAAGTTTGACCAATTCCTGCCCGAGTTGATGGTTCCGACAGATTCATCATAGTTGCACAGCTTCATTTTCATTGTTGCAAAAAGTGTAAAGTTTGAAGGACATTGGTTTCTGTATCTTGCACGAAGTCGGTCACCAAAATAATCTTTAATCGTCTCACTGTTGTCTCTTCCTGAACCACATCTCCTGGCAACTTCTAACAGGTTAGGGTTCTTCTGGAGCTCTCCCAAACCTTCAGCAGTGATAGGAGTGACCTAATACTTTGCCCTACTTTTTTGAGTGAAAGTATGTGTCACTGAGAAGCTTTGCCTAGGGGCTGCAATAGCCACATTAGTGATGGCTGATGCAGGCGTTTGGTATGGATCCCATTAGCTACATAAGCAGTAAGGGATGCCAGGTTGCCATTGGCAACTATTTTAAGAAATTGGCAACCAATTCTTGGCGTTTGGTTGCCAACAGGGGCTATCACTTTTTAACATAAACCAAAAACAGGGACAGCAAACCATATAGTTGTTGCATTAGTGATATTTAAATATTGCTGTTACTGCCAGAACCAGACAACGCTCCACACATTTATTTTAGACAGATAGGCCATCCTCGTTAAGCGATCATTAACCGACAACATTAACGAAAAGCACAACTAACAAGCTGCTCAGCTGATGCACAAAACAGGTTAAATCCATCATTTAGTGCCAGCTGCAGTGTATGAGCAAAATAGGAAACCAAATCCACAGTTCACCCGTTCGTCAGCAGCCAAGACGTAGTGTGCATTGTTGTCAACACGTGCAGCCACTTTCCCAGTAAGTAGTAGTAGTAGTTTAGCTAGAGGGTGAACGCCTGTTCTTAAGCTAGGTCGGTCGGAACTTGGCGTGAAGCAACCCGAATAATTCTGTTAAAACCCTTCCCAACACACTGTATGAACCATACAGATGTGTGGTAATTGCTGCATTTCTCCTAAAAAACAGGTGACATTGACAAAACGTGCTAAATTACATTGTTGAACATCCATTGTTTAAATATAATACATTTTAGAGATGGTTTCACTGATGTAACTGATTAAAATGATCAATCCGTGCCAATATTCTACTTTGAAAACACTGAATATGCAGACACGGCACGCTGCCTGCTGAGACGGACCATCTGCAGAGAGAGAGATGGATTTAATTGAACAGCAGGTCCATGGAAACCTCTGTATATTAAAGCCATTACTTTGTGGCGTGTGTGCTGTAAATTCCTAAGTTCAAGTCAACCCCTGAAAAAATAAATCCCACACCTGCAGTTTGAATAAAGTACAGTTATTTAACTTAACAGATCACAAAAGTCTCTTTCTGTTATCACTGTCACACAGATGTAAAGGGTGTATTGGAATATAGGAACAGTTCTGAAACAAGTTCGGATAAAGCAGTGCACTGTGTTGGACTAAAGCACGGTGGTTTAGGAAGAATCCGAATAAACTACAGGATAAACAATTGTTCAAAATATGTCCGATCATTTTGCGGCAAGAAAATAATCTACATTCTCTACACAGGTGCAGTAAAGATGATGTTGATTAGTCAGCTCTTTCAATCAGAGACTGAAAACAAGACGAGCCAACAAGCACATCGGGGGAAAGAGACCATTTGATGACGCAGCACCCTGCTGCTTCAGTATCACGACTCCTGTAACCATGGTAACTCTACAAAACAGACGGCGACGGCTGTAGCATCAAAATGTTTAGCAACAGAAAAATCTAAAATGCATGTCGGAAACCAGACTAACTGAATGGAAATCAAATGACTAAACTTTGATTGAAAATAAATCAAAAGACCAAAGCTAAATCTAAATCAGGTGCCGAAACTAACATTGCCAGACAGGAAGACTGCATAGCGACATTGCAGAGTGGCACTAGCCTGTTTTCAAACAGTGGAAACTGGATTTTAAAACATGGCTGCTAGTTTCCCAGGTAACCGTTGCTATGGTGAGACTCACCTGGGGAAGGCATCAAAGCAGTAAGTCTTCCGAGTGTCAGGAAAGGCCACCCGGAGCCCCGACATGAGTGGTGAGTGGAGGATGACAGCAGCACATTCATAGCGAGCAGCCAGGTCGATGGTGGGCACGGTGCCGATACTCTGACCGTACAGGATGATGTTCTCAGGTGTTACTCCATACCTGCACAACACACACACACACACACACACACACACACACACACACACACACACACACGCCACATTCAGCCATGGTGGCTTTACAGAGAAGACAACACCAGACTGTAGAAGCAACTCAAAAGCCAGTGAAATAAAGAGGCAGCGTGGTCTAGGTTCATGTTCAGTCTTTAGTAGAGGTGCACCAGCTGATGCTGGTCATGACTGGTGAACGGCCACATATTTCGGATGTTTTTGCCGGACACATTTACGATATTAAAAACGACACACAAATGCAGTGACGATGACATATGACAAGCAGTCTGTAAATGCAGGTTCAGCAGTTTGTATACAAATGTTACAACATCCCGATTATGTTTTCAATGAGAATACAAAACAATATGAGAGTTGTGAGTGCATCAGAAATATTTGTGAATATTGTTTTTTTATATGTGGATTTTGGATACATTTTTATATCATACCTGCAAACTCATAATAGGTGAAAAAGGTGACAAGCCCCCGAACCCAAACCCTGTCGGGGGGGCGAGGTCATGCTCCCCGGGAGAATTGTATTTTAAATATGAGCTTAAAATGTAGCATTCTGGTTTACTCTGAGAAGAAAATTAAGTGATAAGACATTTACTTTAAGCAAAAAACGAATGTATTATTCAGTTATTTATCAGTATTTCAGTTTTAGTTGAACGGCTGGCTTTTTTTTTTTGCAATCAATATTATTAACCTTTATTTAGACAAAATCCATTGAGACAGAGATCTCATTTTCAAAGGTTTTAGTCATATAACACATAAAAGAAAATAAAGGAAATAAAAACACTCCCTTCACGTCTGTTTAGACCTCCACCTTTATCCAGGTCCAGCTCCACTCACAGCTCAGCCCTGCGTCAAGCTGCGCTACACAAACAGCCTCCTCTCCCTGAAGCTCTTTGACATCATCTCATCAGTATCTGGGCCGCCTCATTCTACTTTGAGTTAAAAAAACAACCTGCAACCAGATCCGCCAGTGTTCCGGTTTAACATCAATCAGTGACCGCGTGAACTGAACCGGAACACGGGGGTGGGTCTAACTTTTAGATCCCCGATCACGTTGTTTTGCTGCCGATACTAATTATTGATCCTTGATGATCCATATTGGCAGATACAGATCCCTTTGTTGTTTGATAGCAGCTGGTCTACTCGGCTCCAGACTATTTATTTTTTGTCACCATCCCAAAAACCATTTACAAAACCATTACAAATTGTAAATCTTCTTTTACTTTGTTATAGTCATTTAGTGTTTTTTTCCTTCATAAAAATACACTATTCAAAAATGAAATAAAATATTGGTGGGTACAGTGTGTGTTGAAACTAGTTAAGAGTCCATGCTCTGTTAGGTGACGTGACACAGAGTGGTTCAGTAGAGACATTCAGAAACTAAACTAAGACAATCCCTAGCCTACATCTGGGCACGCTTGGAAAAACATTGTAGAGACCGGGGATGCCTGGTGTCAGGTATGCACTGGGTGGGTCATGGCAGAGAACCATCTGATATGAGACCTGGCCAGTTGCATGACTTCTCTTCTTAAGTACAGCAGGGTCAAAGGCAGGGCTGACAGAAAACAGGCCCGTCAGGGCAGGAGGGGAGGACCGGGATGGGGAGGACCGGGATGGGGAGGACCGGGATGAGGAGGACCGGGATGAGGAGGACCGGGATGGCATGTTCTCCTGCCAGAACTTCCAATCTGGGGAGGAAGCATTAAACAAACCCTCTCTTGTCCTGACAGTGCTGGCCGAGCAGACGCGTTCAGCAGCTCTCTGCATCAACACTCACACAGAAGGATTAGACCGTTGCTGAAAAGACAACCATGACAAAGGGTTTGGACAAGAGGTGCTGGGTTGTATGTGTGCTATGAAGTGATGCCATCATAAGAGCTCTTCAGATAACACCTTGGGTGTGACTAATCTTCTGTTGGCCTAGACAAATCCAGCCTCTGATAAGCAGCAACTGAACTGAGCAGCCGTCTTGTCAGAAGATGATGACCGCACACATGGAAACACAAAGCACCCGCTGGCCAGCTGACTCACTAAACACTGGACTTTGATACAGCACACTGTTTGGACTAGACCGAAGTACAAAAACTAAAGGCTGATTATAGCCATAACTGGGCATCATGTGTGTCAATTGTTCTGGTAATGAGAAGGGTAAAGACAGATTAGGCTGCAACAACTAGCCAATTACAATCAAATATAAAAATAGTTTGAAACTAATTTGATCATAGATTAGTTGGATCTATGTTATGCTGTGGCAGCGTCTCTGTGGGGGAAGTAAACCTACCAATGCCAAACTGCACAGAAAGAAACAGCTTTGCAGGAACACAAATGAAGAAACTCGGTAAAAACAAAAGCCCATCTAAGCCCAGTTCAGACAAAATCATTGTTTGTAAAGGTTCGCATAATCAGCTGCGTGGAACTTTTTTTGGGATGAAAAGATGATGGAAGTTTAAAACAAGTACATTTCAAACACAGGCAACATCAAACATTTCAATAAGATGAAGCTATGAAAGCCAGGAACACCCCCGTCACATGCACAACAGGAGCCGGATACGCTCCCTGCCATAGCTAGCTCTCATAGGCACAGCGAGACCACAGGGCTGTGACTGAAGCCACAGACATGGTCACTGCTGAACAAAGGGTTAATGCTGAGAGAGACGAGGCAGGAATACGAGAAATATTTTGCAGCCACAGCTCAAGCTAAACTGGCATTATATATATTGGTATTATAGTACTCATCAGGTCTAATCAAATGAAGAACTACTACTACAACAATATTTTTTTAATCTAAATTAGATGAAAGGTGTTGGCATAAAAATGTAATCTCCAGAAGGAACATTCATGCCCGTTCACACAGCAGCTAACACCCCCACGTTTAGTGGATATTAGAGACGCTAATTTACATGCTGCAACGATAACCCAAGGAAAACAGGATAAGTCCATCTTTCCATCATTTACCCCCACCTGCAGTGTCTGTGGAAACCGGCACCTGAACACCCAGTCCAGCCGTCTGGGAGAGTTAGAAGCCATGGTAATAGTACCTGGTAAATGGACTTGTACAGCCACTCAAACCACTCTACCACTCAAAGAGCTTTAACACTACACGCCATCATTCACACCCATTCATACACTGATGGCCGGGCAATCAAACAAGGCACCACCTGCCCATCAGGACTGACAAACCCATTCACACCGAAGGCAAAGCTTTCAGGAGCAATTTGGGGTTAAGTGTCTTTCCCAAGGACACATCGACATGTACTGGGGCTCAAACTGCCGATCTTCTGATTGGAAGACAACCTGGTCTACTTCTGCCACCCAAGATGTTGCGTGCATTGTCGTGGACACATGCAGTCACTTTCCCAATTTCTGGCATCAATTAGTTTAGCTGCCATGTTGTCAGCCATGTGTCTGTCTGCCTGGAGTACTCCGTCAGGTTGTTCGGTCGAGAGAGAAAGTGTGTGTGTGACGGTTTGTAGGAATTAGCTCTAACTCTGGTGACAGACATTGTGCGAGATGAAAGCTCTCGTTTTTTTCCGAAATAAGGTCCCATGGGAGACAGCTGAAGGGCCGAGACTCTGCCTCTAAAGCAGCTGACGAGCAAATCTCACAACTGCATTTAGTTTCTTTAGTGATACAAGGACTGTTTGCTGGATGGATATAATATTATTATAAATATGTTAGGGCTGTCACTCTTCATTCAAAATGTACACAGTCATTTGAACATAATTAATATTCAAACTGTAATGACCTGTTCAAATATAAAACTTACATACCATAAGCACAACAGATTTCTGTAAGTATTTGCACCGAGTTACATGACGATGTATTCAAGCTCAGTCAGTAAAATAATGTGTACTGGGCCAAGGTAAAGTATAACTTTATGAAGTGTTTAAACGTCATCTTGTAAAATGTAGTGTTGGTGATGAACTTGAATAAATCCAGTTTGAGGAGATGTTTTCACAGCAATATAAATAAATATTAGAGATGAATTATGAGCCGTTTAACTTCCTAACACGAGCTCTAAGCAGCTTAGACTACATTATTTAAACTAATGTCAAGACTTTTAATCAATGCAAGTATTTACAGAAACAAATACAACAGAAAATCCCCTAATCATTTGAATTGTATTTTTATGTAAATAACCACAGGAGATGACAAAGTCAAGTTGGTAAAAGAAAAGAAGAGGGACAGAGGATAAAGGTGCACCTCGTGGTGCCATTTGAAATAGTAAAATGGTTAAATAGATCAGACGATATCATGGCTTCTTTCTCTGAGATTATTAATGCGTAAAACTTAAGACTTCCAGTTGAAGGAGTGGCTTTATTTGGAATGAAGTGAAAACACTCCAAATACTGGAGAGTGACTGGAAAGCTCCTTCCAAAGAAAAAGAGATGGAGGGAGGGAGAGCTAGAGCAATGTTTCCATATGCAAACTCAGGCCAGTCTAAAATGGCCTGTTCAAACACACTCTGTAGAAATTCCATGGAAACATTACAACTGGCACTAAAACCTTTAAGTCAAAGCCAAGGAAGAACAGTCTCCAAGTAGTAGCATGAGGTTTTCTCAAGTTCACAATGCAGCTTACAGACAGCGTGAGGGTTAATGAGTAGGTGCATGCACAGGAAGTGCTTTCAAACAGAGGTGGCATGTGACCAAGGCAACGGATCACAATCACCTCAGCCAGAACAAACTGAAATCTTTCAGTCTCCTGAAAATAATTTCCGTTCTTTGAGCCCCATCTCCATATAGGCTTAAAATCTCACAAAACCAATCCGGTTTCAAAAACAGAAACACACAACACCCTTGAATGAGCCGGCGGGTCCTTTAACAAGAGCCTTTCAATGAAGAGGAAATAAAGAGTTCCTTTAGGTGAGGATTCATTCCGCACACATACACAGAGGATCATGCTACCTCATTGTAGCCTTGTGGGACATTGTACTTTAAAAAGCTTCAGGTGAGAAGACAGAACCAGCAGTACAAACCGCCTCTGATGAACGTGAGTAAACAGGCGTTGGTGGTGCGGCGGAGACAATATAAAGGATGAAAACAGCAGCCATACCCTCAGACGTGAAGCCCAGTTAAATGATTTGAAACTACTACATTTAAAAAACAATGATAAACAAAGCTTCATCATTACTTCAGAAAGGAGAACAAACAGCAGCATCAGAGATGCTCTATGGGATGGCTTTCTCAGATGCCGCTGCTTGTACCACTCATGGAAGACAGCATGAAGCTGTGAACAAGGTGAGAAACAGGCTTACATTATTTTTACTGTAATTACATAAAATCTTGTTTGATAGTTCTAGCCCATCTTCTTAATGAAATGATACACCCACTGTCGAGCCCCATCTCACCAACATGTATTCTATGTTTAAGATACAGGAAACTTAATATATACATTCATAGTATATGCAAATTATCATAAGCAACAACTTTTACATACGTTCAATTTTGACTGACACTTAAACTGCACCGCTTGCACCTAGTGAGGGTCACTTCATCCACAGGATGAACATGTATCTAATGTAGTACCTGAGGCAAAGTTATGGGCGATATTTTTCAATAAGACTAGTTCAATTTCTTTGTCCAAGTAATGCATACTAGGACTCATTTTCCAACTACGCATTATGTGGACAGGAATCTTTGGGAAATCCCACATCATTAATGCAGGTCACACCGCCTGTTGTGCCAACACGAGCCACATCACACCGAATGAGGAAAGACATGTCCATGCTCTATTCTGAGCTTCTCCTTTTTAAGCCCACATTCACACTGATGTGATGAGGCTTGGGGAGCACTAATGAAAGAACATCATGCTCAGATGAATTGGTATATTGCAGTGTTGGGCCGTGCATTTTATACCTGGGCCTTCACTGCTGTCCTGCAGCTGAAACACCTCATTAAGACGCCACAGCTACGGTTATCATTTGTTTTGTGTAAAAATGAAGCTCAACACCTATAAATACACTAACTGCAGAGTGCAGATACATGAATACGGCGAGAGTGCGTCTCCTCTCTTCTCTGACTGCAGCGTGAGGCTGCTGTGAGAGTTACCGCCTGTGAGTGCTTTGGGGTGGCTCACGGCAGCACCCGCTGCTCGTTCACGACAATGCAGAACGGTACGTGCTTTAACGTCAGAGTCAAAACACCAGAAAAGTCTCCAACAACACCAGAAGAAGTCGCTAGATTTGTCACTAGTAGCTTTTGACAAAAAAAAGTCTCCATGAGGGTTCAGAAAGTCGCCAGATTTAGCAAGAAAGTCGCCAAGTTGGCAACACTGGCACCGGCTAAATATGTCCCCAGAGCAACATTGGACGTAACAATAGTTCCTATCACATATAAAACCAAACAAAAATCCATCTTCATAAAAACAAGTTGTACAAATAATAATATATAAACAAGCATATTAAAGCTACTGCAGATGTAAAAACAAAAGCAGTTCACTTACCAGAGCTGCTGTTCACAATTTAAAGACAAAGTCCTCCTTTCTTTGTTAGTAAAGAGTTTAATCTCACGGTTGTTCAGTACATCCGTGTGTTTTAGTTCCAGTAAGAAGTCCTTCTCCATTCATGGACGCCAGTGAAGACAGTCGAGCCTCCCCAGTTGTATTTCTTGAATACGTTTTAATGCGTTTGAGGCTGAAAATGTCCACTCGACAGAGGCAGCAGATATTGGGATTGTCACCGCCCAACATGTCACGCTAGCCCACTGACCAATCACGTACTTGTAGGCCAGCTAGCAGGCTCTGACACGTCAAAGAATACGCCCAACATGTCAAACTAAAGATCTGATTGGTTGAAGACTATGGCAATCAACAATATCGTCCCCATTCACTTAAACTGCACATGGATGCACTTGTGAGTCTGCAGGCCTCGGGCCTCTCTTCTTACCTAGAGACACAGAGGTGAAATCTGATTGGATAAAAGCTCTACTTAAAACAAGCTGCACTGGAAGCAGAGCAACTGAGGAAGACAGTAGCTGTGCAATGAGAACATAAGATAATGGGAAAACAAATTAGAATACATTGTGTATTTATGAAAAATGATTAAATAGCTATAACTTTGTGATTCTGTCAGGGCCAGCAGAGAAGGCCTTGCAGGCCCACCACTGGTATATATAACCATGCCATACTCTATATTTACCTAAATGGTGATAGGGTAACAGATTACTCCACTTTCTTCTTTTAAGACAAGCTCCCTTAATTTGCCATTGCAACCCAAACACCCACATTTCATTCCAACCCGTTCGGGGGCACAACAGGAAGTGATTCTTTAAAACCTGATTGGGGGAGATGTAATTTCAAACAAGAACAAGTACAATAAACTGATTAAGCAATTATCAAAATGTCAAGCCAACTAATCGTTGTGCAAACAAATCTTTATCTTCAAAGTTTTCTAGCAGCATCAATTGAGCAGAGCCCTAAAGGCTAAGTAAAAGGACTGCCACTATGAAATTAAATTGCTGTTTAAGGGCACAGTCTTAATGATTTCACACAAAATATAATGAGAAAGTTATTGAATCAACATAAAGCTAAGGAGAGCCTAATGATGAACACCGATTCATGCTTGGGAGGTTGCTCTCCAGAGGGTCAGGAACAATGAAGTGTGAATTTAATGCTCGGCAGGAAGAGACTCTTTTGGTTTCCTTTCAGTAGCCTTTAGACCATCTGTCAGACGGGACATTAATCTGAGGCATGTTCACAATAAGAAATCTACGGGTCGACTTTATTGTATATGAAGTAATGATCGGCCTATGATCCACATAATATGATAG
Source organism: Anarhichas minor (assembly GCF_050575085.1). Classification (NCBI taxonomy): domain Eukaryota; kingdom Metazoa; phylum Chordata; class Actinopteri; order Perciformes; family Anarhichadidae; genus Anarhichas; species Anarhichas minor. The sequence continues at coordinate 13,057,925 of NW_027466488.1, forward strand.
CACTGTGAAGCAATAGGACAATAATACCGTAGGCTCTCCATCAAATCTGTATAGAGAAGCTTTCAATAAACGTATTAAAAGTTATACAACCCAGCAGGCAATGTGCCCAGCCCATACCGGTCTGAGATGAGCAGACATGGACAAGAATTATTTGCTAATTATTGGCTTATTAAATTCCAAAACAATTGCAGATTGACTGTATTTTGAGCATTTGTCTTGGTCTGTTGTGGCTTACATTTTTCAGTTGCAGATTGTATATTTTCATATTCAGATCTTTTTTTCAGTTACAGATCTTTTCATCACGGTTAGATTGTATTTTTTTACTTTCAGACTCATGGCCTTGATCTGGACCCCATGAGTGACAGCATAACAAAGAAGACGTTGCCTTCGGGTAACATAGGTTCCGTGAGAATTATGACTCAACACTTTCGATACATTCTGGGCCTGACTCTCTCTGGCATGCTTTGAACTCATGGTGCGAGCGGTACCGGAGCGAAATGGGAGATGGATGTAGCAGCAGATATAGCGACACTTTTAAACTCAACTCAAATAAAACTTGAAAAATCCGCTGTGTGCTCCTTCCAAAATATGTAGTTTTCAGAGCGCTCCAAGCAGCTGCTGAGGGTAGCCCGTGGCTGCTGATTGTTGGAACAAGGTTTCAGGAGTCAGAGTATAAAGCTTTGACATTTGCATCACTTGGCCTTTCCTAACAGTGATTGTGAACAAGCCATAGCCCTTACAGGATAATGGAAGTTCTGAGACCTTGGTCAAAGTTCTGACAGCTCAAATGTCTTGGTGTCCTTCTGCATGGTGCTCTTTTGCTCTTTTCCACTCTAAAATAGTACAAAACAAAAAAGATACTGTTAATAGTTAAGTGAGTGTAACACAAATGTTGACTGGACAGGCAGACACTGGCATGGAGGTGTTTATGGTCTCACACTCTAAATAAGAGTCTAGTGTCTTTGAAATAACACTAGAGTGAGCCAGGATGAAAAATGATCTAAATCTGTATCCCTACCACAGTTCATGTGGTCAAAGAGTACAGGTTGAGTTCACAAGTTCCTTAAAAATGGGTTCCTGGAGAGTTCCTGTGGCCAGAAGTCAATGAAGACGTTCCGTTGTTATGGCCACCTAATAGACAGCAGCTGGGTGGAGAAGTGAGCCGTGTTCTGGTAAAGTAGGCTCATGCATTAAGGAACCACTGTGCAAGTCATTTCAACTGAGAGTTTATTAGGTGTTTGCATTTAGACAAGCCTTCACCAATGTCAAGAATAACTTCTCATTTCAGCCAATTTAGACGAGAAATCCTTTAAAGTGCAGCGAATAACGTAAGTTTGAAGATCTAAACTACCTCTGATGGGGAAGATCACGTGACTGCCACAAAAGCTCCAGAACAGACACCCAAAAGTGGGTGGTGGAAAAACATGACCCTCCGATTCTGAACTGAATCACAAATGTCAATATTCATGTTGAACGTTGTTTATGACATTGTGTTGACTAAACAAAAGAGAGAAGATAAGAGAAGTCATTATTGATCCCAAGACGTTACAGCCGCACAAGGATAGAAATAAGTATGGATTAAAAGAGAAAAATTAAAAATAAATCATTTTAAGTATATCAAATATTCTCAACTGCGAGATCACATGTGCAGCACCTGGACAGAGTAGAGCGCACACACAAGAGTACACTTGTTATTGATGTCCAGAATCAGGCATGCATTTGGGCACCGTTTGGATTGAATTACCTAATAAAAACAGTAAGCTTAGCAGACAAAGGTAAAGTACTTGTGTGTATCTTGTACCTGATCCCTCAGAGGACCAACGGATGCGATGCAGCGTGACAAATTCCTGCACTAACAAAAGCACTCTCACACACACAGCAACTAGGGATTCCCCCCCAATACCCGGTTCTAAACAGAACCGATAAGACAGTAGTAAATACCCGGAGTATCGATAAGGTCCGGAGTTCACAGTTCTGCGATCAGTACTTTAGAAGTTATGAAGTGAGATCTCTGTGGAGAAAAGCGGCGTTGCAAACCTCTCTCTGTTCCCGTCGTTGCACGAGGAGCGGAGTCGTGCTTTACTCTGACACACACATCGACTCCGGCTCAGGACAGCCTGAGACTCACATCATGGCAGAGAATAAAAAGATCCAGTGTGGCTACAGTTGACTCCAGTAGATGCTGAGAACTCTCGTTGTCACAAACACAATAAAACCCTCAGAAGTGAGGGAGGAAACAGCAGTTTATCACATCATGTGACCAACAAGCAGAAATGCTCCATTTTCTACTGTTTGTGGAGCAGCCGTTAACTTGACCTAAAGCTGTCAAACACACTGCACCTGTAGAGGAGACTCCACTATAAATGTAGAGAGTCAGTACTAGTGTAGCAGCAGCAGACAGCCTGCTCTCAGAGGAGCTTCACCTTTTGTTTCTCCAGGACACACCAACAAGTGATGTTGGTCAGTAAATTACACTTTCATTTGAATATTCTCACACAGAGACAAGACTAACATGCTATACCCCATCAACTGTTTTAAATGTAAAAAGCTGCATACTCACACACTTGACATTGTGTTTTTCTGTTTGGTCAAACAGTGACTTTCATCAAGTAAGCTTACTGGTGCCCCCTTTTCTATTCTGAAGTATTGATTGTGAATTGAATCATGGAACGAAACATTTCCACCCAGACAACTCAGTGGATGATGTGGTTTACAGTGTTTACTCAAAGGATGTATTCTGTCTTGAAAGTTGGACTTAAACAGATGCAGACCTCAAATTGTGATGCAGCAATTGTTGGTTCTACTCCTAGTGTTATGGTCCAGTCCGTTTTTTGGTTACTAAAACGGGTTTTGACAGTACTGCACTACAACGGGAATACATGAAAGGTTTGTTCCATGGATTCTGAATAGTTTATGACTTCAAACTATTTTTTCACATTACCATTCATGTATGTCACAGCTTGCACAGCGCCCCTGTAGTGGTTGTACATTGAGTTGTTAGGCTCTGCCACATAATTGGTTAGAATGAAAAACCTTTAGCCTTTACCTTCCTCAATATGATCATGTATTGGGACTAGCTGACTACATGAACATCAAACAATTGAGCACATGTGCTGATCCCAAATACTCTCATGGCTCATACTCACTTGTTCCTCAGGACCTGCCAGGCCGCCTCGATGTCCGCATACAGGTTCTTCTCAGAAGGCTTGCCAGTGCTGACTCCGTAGCCCGAGTAATCGTAGGAGAACACGTTGCAGTTGATCCTGGAGCCGAGGCCGATGTAAAAACTGCACATCTGCCCCAGGTCCACAGCGTTACCGTGGGAGAACAGCAGCGTGTACCGACTGTTCGGGGCGCAGCGCACAAACATACACCCGACCCGGTTACCCCGGCTGCTTCTGGTGCTGAACACTTCCACTGCATCGAGCTCTCGTTGAGAGTACTGCCAGTCTGCCCGTTCGGTTAAATGTAAGCTAGCTACCCCATTAGCATCGGTGTGCATCGAGTAAGTGGGCTCCGGCGGTAGGAAAGCTAGCTTGGCCGCGATGCGGCTGGGGCAGGGCGGACAACAGAACAGCCAGCACAGCTCACCAAGAGAAAAGCCATTCATCCTGGGGCCTTGTTCGGGCATGTGACAGGCGCGGGGTTACCCCAATGATTCCCGTCTATTGAATCAAAAGAACAGTTTTCTTCAGGTATGAGGTCCTATTCTTTCCACATTAACAGACTTTATCGGACAGCGTTGGATGACCGATGGCTCGGTCTCTCGGCTGGGCAGCTAACGCACTAGCGGGCAGGTAGTTAGCTAGCTAACAACCAAACTTAGACTTCATGAAGATTAGAGAGCAATACAAACGCAACATTCCAATTCATATTATTCTACAGCACAAAATAGTGCAGCGACGATTCACGACAGAACAATTCCGCCCTCGAAACACATTACTTGCTATACGTCAAGATTTGTTGCTAATGTATTGTAAGAATGAGAACGGCCATTTCTCTAGAATGGATACAAGCCGGTCTTCCGGTACAACCGGATATCCTGTTTGGCTTTTATTTTGTTGTTACGTTTTTTTTATGTCAATTTATTTTAGTCATTTTTTTATTTCAGATTACTTGATTGTATTTTGGACTTTAGTTTCATTGTAGTATTGCATTTATTTTGTTATTATTTCTTATTCTAGGCAGAGTTTTCAAATGATTGTGTCTGTCTATATAACTGTATGTAAAAAAAAGTTGTAAATAATTCTCAGTGAGCATTTTTCCATTGAAAAGACGATTATTGACTATGGTCTCGGGTGAAAAGATGTTCTAAATTGGTTCAAAAGTGAAGTTTTTTTCACTGACTATTTGAAGACGTTGATTAAACAATCACATTTAGACCATATTTCACCGGGATTTGCGACAGTGAAAATGTTTAGCCTCTACATTGAGCTAATAATAGCACATATTCATTTTGAGCCTAACGAAGAAACCACATCCAAATTTCTCATTTGAAAGCCAGTATTGCAAATACCAGTTACTTCGAGAAAAGTGACATACTTCTATAGATAGATGAGGTTTTCTTGTGTTTCCATAGTATACAATTTTTGTTAATATTTGACAAATTGTTGTACTATTTTTTTGTGTATATGTAATGTTTTTCTGGCCAGTTGTTATTTTACATTTTTACATTATTATTTGAACACAAACCATGTTTTTTTTTCTAATTATTTGAACACAAACCATGATTTTTTTCCTAACCTTAACCAAGTAGTTTTGTTGCCTAAACCTATCTTCTCACAACGTTAATCATGTGTCATTGTACGTTTCTGCAAGCATGATACGCTGATACGAAACCTATCTATAAAACATATTATCATATCTCGCGGTTTGTAAAAAGGTACAATACCAACATTTTTTTCTGCCAACTGTGTTGAAAATAACACTATAATCCTGTCAGTATTGCTGTGTGCTTCTTACAAACAAAATACAAATTAGTTGTATGAATGTCTTATAAACACTTGTCTACAAACAGCAGACAGTGCAGTCATAACACAGAACAAAGAATGTCATCACTATATTTCAATGACAGCAGTATGTTAAACCCACCTGAGAAGAAGAAGAGGATCAGCTCCACACATACATTTCAGCGCTACCACTAATCATATGGAAACCAGAGTTTGCTGCATTTGTCAAAGCCTGGAGGAGGGAAGCCATCACTAGATAGACTATGTGTTCAAATGTAACAGACTGCGGAGATGGAATCTGTGCCAAGCTTCCAATACGAATACAGCAGAGTAAAGTGCCAATCGCTTAACACCATATGTCTGATATCTGGAACAGATTGGGTAAAGCTCTGTTTTTATTCAAGCATAAGTAGAACATCTAAGTCTGACACCTAACCTAAGATGTCTCACCCTTGCAAATGTATTCTGCACCAGAGTCTGGAACACAAACAGACATGCACAGACATGTTTCTAGATTTAGAATTTAGAATTATCCACATAGAAAACAAGACAATACAGGATCATGAATCTGCCAACATGAAACATCTCAAGTCCAATTAAATTCAACCTTTCTCCTCACCTGGCGCATCATTTAAATGTGGAACGGAACTGGGTTTTTTCTCTTTCTTCACTCAGTCCTTCCCTGTCATCATGAACACCGGGCCAAAGTCAAGCCTGGTCTGCCACATCTTTGTTACAAGGTGAGAACATCTGCTGATATTTAAAGTGAAACTTTACATTGTAACTTTAGTCAGTTTCACGGGTTTCCGTCTATGATGTTTATCATGACAGCAGTTCTTTACCTTTTTACTGTGAAACCAAGCAATGCTGCAAAACAGAGCAAAAGGAGAAAAAAAAGAATACAGATATTAAATACTACTACTACTACTAATAATAATAATATATTCAATCTGTATCAAACTTTTCAAAATAAGGCTATCAATTGCTTTGCAAAATGTAAGATAATAGAACAGTCACAATAAAAAATTATAAATAAATGAAGGACAGAAAATTAGAAAAAGCAAGACAAGCCAAAATGTCTGAATAATAATTCAAAGAATCATTTAGAAGCACATATGTCAAATCGGTCTTGCTGCCCTTCTTTACATTAAGGTCATTCCAAAGTCTAGGGAACCTTGACAGCAGGACCATCATCATCTTTGTGAATGAATCCTTCATAAAAAGACAAAATAAACTGTACACTGCTGTTCATTTTTTTCACAATTTCTTTTATTAAAGGTAATCTAAGGAGAGCTCATTAACTTGACTACATTTTTTCTAGAGTATAGATATATATTTTTCTGATGACAGTGTGAGGAGCTACACACCTGAGCATATTGTCCTCAAATGCAGACTATCCATTAGCCAATTGGAATTTTTTGTTGTTTTTGTGCAGGTAAGAGCAGAGCACTTAATATGTCCCTGATCCACAGGAACAGTTAGTGTGTTGGTCCCTTCCAGTTATACTGCACTTTACAGTTACTACAGAAAAGACACTGCAACACTTTATATGATGCAGGTATTGCTCAGTACTCCTTTCACAAGGCCGAGCTCTGGCACTGTGCTCGGCTGTCAGCTCAGCTGCAGCTGCTCTCTGGCTATGATGGTTGAAGCTGTGGCTGTGGTTATGGCTCCAGTAGTGCTCAGGCTATGGCAGCAGTTGCGGTTGTATTTATGGTGCTACTGTAAGCGTATGGCTCTGGTAGCTGTACTATGGCTACTCTTCCTCTTACAGTTTTTCCTCCATTGTTTACAGATTTTCTGAAATAATTCCTCATTCTATACACAAATCCATAACAAAAGGCCAAACTCCTGGAATATAAAACTCTGAAAACTGAGACACACATTCCATCATATAAACAGACATTTCTAAGAACAAGTGAACACTGATGTGAATGGTAAATACTTGTATCAGGGAATGGTAAATGGACTGTACTTGTATATCTCTTTTCTAGTCTTCAGACCACTCAAAGCGCTTTAACACTACATGTCATCATTAACCCATTCACACCCATTCATTCACTGATGACAGGGGCTACCATGCACGGTGCCACCTGCCCATCAGAACTGTCTTTCACAAACCTCACATACACTGAAGGCAAGTGTCTTGCACAAGGACAGATCGACATGGAGAGGATGCGTTGAATTGGATTGAAAATATACTGTAATATAAACAGAAAACATGTAATTTTTCCCCCGAAATGCTGTGTACATCCCAACAAAGACAAAGTTGTATGTGTCAATGCTGTTGGGAATAACACGGGTTATCAGCAATATGTTGGGAACGTAAAGGATTGTGTTTGGGTTATCAGCATCTAAGAAACTAAATTCTTGACATCAATAGGATTATTAATGTCAGTAACAATTATTAATGATTATTAATAATAACGGGGCACCACCCTGCGAACAGGGACCAATAACCAAACGATAAACTAAGTCTCATAATTAGTGTTCAATCACAATGTCAACAGTCTGAGTACTATTACACATTCAGAGTGGAAGTGAAGGTTTAAGTTCGAGCACAGACCACATATACAGCTATTATCACAATACACATGCACAAAGTAATCACAGACAGCTGCTCTTTAAAATATAACAGAGTTTATTACGTTCTAATACTAATGATCTAGTCAACTAATATCTAAACTAACAACAACTATACATTTATGAGCACGCTATCTAAAATCAACAGACGATTGAAAAGAGGGGGGGGGAGTGTGTGTGTGTGTGTGTGTGCGTAGGGGGAGGAGCGAGGGAACAGCTCAGCGACGTATGACGTAGTTGGGACGTGGTGACGTCTCTCATGCGCGAGACTCAAAATGGCGGATAGCCAACAGAAGACCCGGCGTCTATACGTGCCGGTAGCCGTTTAGCACGTAGCTACATTAGCTCAAAGCTATATGTGTGTGTGTGTGTGTGTGTGTGTGTGTGTGTGTGTGTGTGTGTGTGTGTGTGTGTGTGTGTGTGTGTGTGTGTGGATTAGTAAAAGAGAAGGGAAAGGAACAAAACAAAATGAAATAAAACAAAAGATTAAGATCCTCCGTGCCGCGCGGCAGTACGGTAAACTGTTCTCCTAGCCAGAGGAGCAAGAACCGGGCTCTTTGTCACAGACGCGGTTCCGACCTCTGACCTGAGACGCAGTCCCCGACCTCTCTCTCTCTCTCTCTCTGAAGAAGTCTTGCTTCTTCACTTCTGCAGGACTAAAAAGGGGTTCGCTTCGTGGATACGAACAAAGATAAAATAGACAGTTTGGTGAATTCGGCCAGCGAATATAAAACTGTTAAACCTAGGTTTTGATTAAAGAGGGGAACAACGTTGCATGTGTGCCTCCTGCTACCCCGGAGGGATCGATGGAAAAAGCATTGAGGTGGGGGTTGCAGGTAGTTTTGTAGAACAGTGGCTGAACCACAGGGGTCCTGGGGTGTCTTGGCCCTCGGCCAATTAAATTGCAGCGCTGCTTTCAGGTAACTTCAGGGAAGCATAGTTTTTTGGGGGAGCAGGGTCGTCTTACTGGAGGTCCCGCCTCGGCATCCCTGCTCTCGTCCAATGAGAGCAGTGTTGCATTTGGGGGGAGGAAACTCACACCCTAATGTGAATTTCTCCAGAGTTGGGGGGTTTGGTGCTCAAACTACAATCAGGATGAAACCTTTGCTTGCAAAAGGGAAGGCCTGACTCTCTTTGTTCCACAGCACATGTCGAAGCCATATAGTCAGATCCCAACAATGCCAAACAAACAATAAAAGACCTATACAGTAAAATAAATAAAAAACTGCATCCTGTCTTCTGTTTGGGTCTGGACACAGAACCTTATCTACATGCAGGGAACATTCTCAACCGCCAGTACTATGAATGTGTAGGCAGGAAAGTTCCCCATCTCATCTGAAACATACTTTACGTTTACAGCACTACGGTCCATTTGCAGAAGTGCACTACAGTAATCATTGAGTACTGCATTGACATGCATAACATACGCATTGTTTGAGCTTCTCATTTATGATTCATTGATATTCCTCACACAGAAAGTGCAAAAGCATATTTTCCATTTCAATACATAATGTAGGATTGTCACATGTAATAAGTGCTAACCAATGGCGGCAGGAAAAATGTGTTGAAAACCCCCAGATAAATAATGCTGATAAATTGTGATAAAAGACCCGATCAGGCTATTTCTGGGTTAGGAGACAGCAGGCAGAAGCATCAACTCCAACATGTATCTCATGATATTTGTACATGTTCTTACCTTTGTTATTCTTATGGATGTTTTTGTTCCTGGCTCTGTCTTGAACCATAGTTCATGATCTCACTGAGACTGACTCGGATTAAATAAAGGCCGAAATCAAGAGAAACATTCACCATATCAAATATCTGCCTGAGCAGTCATTTTGAAGCCACAGACTTGATCTAACACAATATTTATACATGGCAGCATTTAAATTATGATGCCTCACTCACAGACAGAGCAGTGGTAGTTGTGACTCTGGAGATTTAATCAGCAATTCAAATGAGCAGCAAGAATCAAAGCAAGCTGAATATACTGAACATAAGCAGAATATATTTATATTCCCCTATCAAAGCCTTGCTCTCGATTCTGGAGGTGAAGTCTCAGCAGTCCCATGTCACAGCTGAAGGATTTAATTACAATCAGTGTTTCAGTCCTGAACAAATGTATTAAAGCCAACTTCAAAATCCAAAAGTAATATTTGTTGAAAGACCTGAAACACCCAATGACCACAGGTTACATCACAACAACAAAAAAACATTTAAAAACATTATATATACAGTATATAATACAGTTGGTATAAGATTGCCACATCTCCTAATGAGTTAAAATGTGGTCAGTATGAACAACCATGTGAGTCACAATTCACTCTCCAGAGAAAAATGTATGCATGGAAGCCCAAGTTATACCTTCTGCTTCCACGGGATGTAACCTTCATCATCAGAGTATGTATTTGTAGGCCCTGTGCAGACGTCCACATTTGTTGTGAGCAAGCAGCGTAGTGATCTACCGCACATGTGTGAAGTGCGTCCTCCAAGTGGACAGTGTAAACAGAACTATACAGGTCAGCGGGGTCCGCAGCTGTCCGTGTCCATGCTTCGTCACCAGCAACCTTGGCTGCGTTCCGCCATCCACGTCCCCCACGGCTCTCGGTATCAAAACTTTCCTAATTGTTCACGGACTCACAGCACCACGTTCACTCTCCAAGCCTCCAGAGCACTTCCAGGTTCCGCGGGTCACGTCAGCCACAGCGCCGATGACGTCATGACGCATCCCATGGCAGGAGAAGCCCAGTCATCTACATCAGTCCTTTCAGAGGGCCAGGTCGTATCCCACCCTCTTCAAGCTCCCTCTGTCCCAGAGACAGCTCACCTTGCAATTTCTTTTCCTCAGACTTCACTATCAACCCATGCACATCCATCCCTCCATCCCAGCATATTTTCCTGTTCTCTTGCTTCTGCTTTTCATGTCCCACCCACCTCGGCCAACTCTGCCCCTCCCACCTCGACACCGGCTATCTCAGCTGCACACACCGCTCCAACAACAGCGATTCACGATGGAGTCATTGGCCAAAATGCAATGTATCCTCCTGTTTCTGCTTTGAAGCTGCTGGTTGCTTGCAGAAGTCTAATCAGGGAACATACTGGGGAACACTAGACCCCAAGTTATATCATCGGGTTTCCGCAGCTCGCTTTTCCATGAATTTTGAGCTTTGGGACGCACCATCCCATCTGGCCACCAAAAGCAACCTCACAGCCCCCCTGCCTTTTACCTCAGCTCCTAGTAAACAAAGCCCCACTGTTTACCGCAACCTGCTTCTAGTCCCCGTCCCCCCCACCAACCATCACCCCCAAACCAGCCACCACCCAGCCAACCACCTTCGGTGCTCTCCCCAAAGGCGTAGGTGGGAGAGATAGATCGGTCCTCTACCAGGGAGGTAGGATGGTTTGCAATAACACAGACGACCTAGAATGCAACAGTTCTAGCTGCCGATTCCTCGATACCTTCTCCTTCTGCGAAGGGGCCCATGGCAGACCAACCTGTGCCCACATTCCAACCAAGCGCAACCGTGCAATTATCTCAATAAAGTTAACTGATTAAAGTTAACGCTCTAGCTTCCGCCTTAAAGAACTACGCAGACGGCCAGTTAATTAGCTTCCTCATACAGGTTTCACATATGGCTTCCACCTAGGTTTGCAGGTTAAGTCAGAATCCTCCTACACACTCATTCACTTGTCTCCTGATTGAAATGTAATTGTAGTCAGTGTAATTTGCAATCAGCCATCTCAGAGCCTGACACAGTCGATAAACTACTGGCCCAGGAAGTCCAAGACGCATTCATGATCAGTCCACTCATTAGCCCACATTTTCCCTATTCTTAATCAGTCCAATTGGCGTAACCTGCTAGGAAATATTTAGGGAAAAAGAGACTCATCACAGACCTCATCACCCCAGGGCTCCAGTGTCCCAAGCATCAATAGCCTAATTCCCAGGGCGGACTACTCCATGCAGTACAATCAATCATGCTACATCCCTTATCTGCCTCCCAGGCCAAGGAGACTAGTCACCTAAGGCAGAAATCACCAGCGCCTTCAAAGTCCTTCCCACCCACCCTGACTACCGGTACCTTTTCGGTGTCCTTAGGAAGGGTGCATATTACTCTGCCGTGCGTCTGTCCTTCGGGTGCAAGAGCAGCCTGAACATTTCTCATCATGCTACCTTCCTCAACCCCAGCACACAGTCTACACACTCTGACTTTCCTCTTTCATCTTACATTTTTTTATAAAATTAAACTAAATAAAAAAATAAAAATATAGGTCCTAGCATGTTCTTGGAAATCTTTGGCATCATCCTTGACTCCGTCTCACTCCAAGCATCCCTACCTACCGAGAAAATCCATCGGATATAATTACTCATCTCAAATTTCCTGGCCCTAAAATGCACAAAACGCCACCTAAACTACGCCATCCACATCATCCGGGTAGGTCGATCCTCCTTTCAGTTGCCGCCTCCGTTCCAAATAATCATGATCACGTCATATTCGATGAAGCATGCAAATAGAGCTAAAACTGTGGCGCCAGTTCCTCTCCTCTTGGAATGGCATCTCCTTCTTTTATGATGACCATATCACCAAACCAGAAGACATCTAGCAACTCACAGAAGCAGCCCCCTCCATCAGCTTCGGCAGGTTCTGCGGTGGCAAGTGGTTCTCAGCCGAAAGGCCGCCCGAATTCTCATCACTCACCACTTCTTCCACGATATCTTCTCGATATACTCCAGTTCAGGCGGAGTCTCACTTTGATTTTGGCTCAGCACCAGCTCGGCATCCAAGCCTCCCACATCCCCGACCATATCATTAAGGATCTCGGCCGCTGGTAATCCATACCTCACAGACATCCATTCCAACCCAAACAATATCAGAAAACGTCCACTCGTACCTGTCGTCGTGAAGCTATCTTTTGGGGACTCTGCATCATCAGAGCTTCTGAAGAGACAGCCCCCACTCAAGAGTCTCTACTACCCCAGTTCACACCAGCCACCGGACGTCAGCGGTCCATCATAGCTCTCCTCCATCCATCATCCCACAACCCTCACCCCTTCATCCCTTACCCCCCATCCCTCCATCCCTTACCCTACATCTACATCCCTTCATCCCACGACCCTCATCCCTTCATCCCTTACCCTCCATCCCTTACCCCACATCTACATCCCTTCATCCCTTACCCTACATCCCTTCATCCCACAACCCTCATCCCTTACCCTTCATCCCTTCCTCCCACAACTCTCATCCCTTCCTCCCTCAACCACATTTCGCTCCCAAAGTCCATCCCTCTGACTTCAACATGCAATAAACCATTTGAAACCGTTATCGTTATTAGCATGGTCTAAGTTAGTGAAATTAAGTTTTATAACTTGGTCACCCAACCCAGGTGTGATTTAGTTGCACTTGGTCAATTGCCCTGTTAAGTGCCAGGGGAGTGGCTTGCACATCTCAAGGTAATATATAGTCACTCCAGTCAAAGTTTCATTCCAGAGTGTATTTGGCTTCTGGAGGGATACTGAACTACTTGACTCAGCTAGAATAGACTAAGTATATTGTTCTTGCTTTTACAAGTTGCTATTAGCTGTACCTAGGCTGCTTCAGTGTCAATGCTTTTGCAGTTTCTGTTTGCGTAAGGTAGGTGTGATTTAGTTTCACTTCATCAATTGCCCTGTTAAGTGCCAGAGGAGTGGCTTGCACTCCTGGCAGACAATGAGCAATCAGTAGGTAGCTGCTGGCGGTTGGAAGCGTCAGCTTCCAAGCGTCAGGCAAACGAAGGCAACAGGGCGACTTTTTCAAGCCAGATATCGTCAAGCAAAGACTTCTCGAGCGTGTACTTGCGGGTCCGTAATCTGTTTATATTGACTATCATGTGTTTGCATCCTATTTCTGTACGACATCGGGTCACTCCCAGGTGCCGTGACCCCACTCATCTCATCTATCCTACTCTCTCAGCTCATGGCGAGCAAGTGGTGGCAGGGGGGCTTTGGAATTGCCAGTCGGCAGTGCCGAAAGCTGACTTCATCTCAGGCTACGCATCATTCCTCTCCCTCAACTTTCTTGCTCTAACTGAGACCTGGATCACACCAGAAAACACTACCACACCTGCAGCTCTGTCAGATGTGTACTCTTTCTCTCACACTCCCAGAGCTGCGAGGCAAGGTGGTGGTACTGGCCTGCTAATTTCCCCAAAATGGAAATACCCTCTTGTCTCTGTTCCACAGTTCTCCCCGTCCTCTTTCGAATTTCATGCTGTTACTGTCACTTACCCAGTATCGCCCAGTAACCCTTAGTGAGTTCCTGGAGGAGCTTGACACAAGAACTTCAGACCGGTTTCTCTTCTACCCTTTCTATCCAAAACACTTGAACGTGCTGTCTGAACCAACTGTCTTCCTATCTCCACCAGAACAGCCTCTTGGACCCCCACCAGTCCGGGTTCAAGGTGGGTTACTTGACAGAGACAGCCCTCCTTGCGGTGACAGAGTCGCTTCATGCCGCGAGAGAGCGAACTCTCTCACCTCTGTCCTGATTCTCCTGGACCTGTCTACGGCATTTGACAAGGTGAACCACCAGATCCTCCTCTCCAACCTCGAGGGGATGGGTGTCTCAGGCTCTGCACTCTCCCTGTTTGCGTCCTACCTGACAGGTCGATCCTACCAGGTGACATGGAGGGGGGCCGTGTCGGAACCACGCATGCTGACTACGGGGGTTCCACAAGGTTCAGTTCTGGGCCCCCTTCTCTTCTCGCTCTAGTCTACACAACATCTCTGGGTTCTGTTATTCGCTCGCATGACTTCTATTACCAATGTTATGCCGAAGATACCCAGCTGGTCTTGACATTTCCCCCCGGTGACACTCAAGTGGAGGCACGCATCGCTGCGTGCTTGGCTGACATCTCGAAGTAGATGGCGACACACCACCTGAAGCTCAACCTGGACAAAATCTAGCTACTGTTCCTCCCGGGGAAGGGTTGCCCGCACCAATACCTGTCCATCACCATTGATGATACCGTGGTGACGCCAACTCGGACTGCGATCGGACTGTCGTTCTCAGCAAACATTGCATCGGTTACATGCTCCTGCAGATTCTTGCTCTACAACATCAGGAGGATTTGGTCCTTCCTCACTGACGAGACGGCGCAGGAACAGTTCCTTCCTATCTCCAGGCCATGGTCAAGCCCTACACCCTTGCCCGACCACTTCGCTCTGCTGCCTCGGGGCGATTGGTTGGTCCGGCGCTCAGAGGTCCCTGCGGCCGATCGACCCGGTCACGGCTTTTTTCTGTCCTGGCCCCACAGTGGTGGAATGAACTCTCCACTGACATCAGGACAGCAGAGTCGCTGCCCATCTTTCGGCGCAGGCTGAAAACTCACCTCTTCAAGAAGTACTACCCATGAGCATTCCACTTAGCACTTATTGTATTCATATTGGTGTGTTGCACATATTGAATTCGTATTAGTTTATTTATTTCTGCACTGTACTTTTGCTCTGGTTTATGCTCTTAGATGCTTGTTTAAAAAAGGAGATGCACTTATGACTTCTGGTGACTAGTAGTTCTCTTGAATACCTATGTTGAATACACTTATTGTAAGTCGCTTTGGATAAAAGCATCTGCTAACTGACTGTAATGTAATGTATGTTGAACAACAAATTTTGAAAGTGACAGAAATCCAGATGAAGTTACAGCCTCTCACCAACAAACCAATTTGTAGCTTCTCTGTGCATTTGTTCATTGCACTGTCGAACACTTTAAAAAAGTCTAAGCAGGACAATATCATCACTAGAGGAATGGTTTTCCACAGCAGTGCAACATTAAAAGGGAACTCCACCAATTTTAAGTGGTATTTTGCAACTTCACACTCGTAATCCATCACATCACAACCAAGCTGTCTGTTGAAGAAATAAACCCTATTGAGAGTGGTCTGTTGAGGTCTGTGTAATGTGGACATTATCTCTGCAGAGCATGTTTTTATTACTTATGTGTTTACTTACTTACACACAAACTAAAGCCCCTCCTGTCTGTTGTATTAGGATGGAGACAGAAATGCCAGTGTCAGATATCTGAAACCTGTAAAAACGATACCACCAGAGGTAAATGAGATCTTTTTCTTTTCATTTTTTGGTAATTTGAGTAAAAGGACCCTTTAAACTTGTTGATTTGAAATGGATGAATACCAATGGCTGGCACCAATGGCACCAAGGAAGTATGAATCCAAACTCCTATGGTATATGCTGGAGAAAATGCTTAGCATATACTGTACATTTCATCGTTTACAGCAGGGCTAAAACACTGATAAGATAAGATAAAATATGATAATCCTTTATTAGTCCCGCAGCGGGGAAATTACAGGATTACAGCAGCATAGTGGATAGTGCAAAAAAGATACATAGTAAAATAGTAAAAAACTAGATCAAAACAAGTATTATAAATAAGTAATAAAACAGTAAAGAATATTAACTAAGTAAAAGAGTAGAAACAGTCCTTTAAGGCGGTTCAGTGTCATTTATCATCATGTGACAGGAAACCCTGCAGTCTCCCAGCTCTCCTCTTAAACCTGATCACTCACTCTACAACAATGTGAGATGTGAGCTTTTATTGCTATAACCCCAGCCTCCTGTATCAGCATAGAGTTAGCCAGACGCTGCAAGAAAAGCAACTTTACATAAATGGCAGCTTATGATCACCATAGAGAAAGGATCCCTGGCTGTTAAGTTCACAGCATGCAGTCACACACATAACAATAACAAGGTTTCTCCATCATTAGAGTGGGTTAGATCAACAGCAGGGGAAGGGACAAAAATACTTGACTCACTGTGCCAGGAAGAAAAGCATCTTAAGCTCTCCTCTGCATCAGGAACTAACAACGAGAGGAGGGCTTTTACAAAACTGTTGTGAATCTAATGAGAGTTAATTTCAGAAGCAACAATAAGGTTCTATTCTCAGCCGTCAAAGGTTCCTACGTCAAAGAGTCCAGTACCCCACAAAGAAAGGTCAATGAGTAGCTACAGACGTGTGTGCGTGTGCGTGTGTTTGTTGTTTTCAGGTGTTGGCAATCGGTGCAGAGAAGAAATTAACAGTGGTAGTAAATTTACTGTTTAGGCTTCAGCTTGCACATGAATAAATGCTGCAGCTCCTCAAGCTCCTTCATAATTGTCATGGATGCAACCAAAGTCTGGTCTGTCTAACAAAGATTAAGATTAAAAATGGCACGATAATGTCGTCAAATTTATTAAATTATAGCGATCCATAATTGTTTGACTCAAACGTAGCTTAACCATGCTATCATCTATGTAAAGATAAAGAGGAGTAAAGTCTGAGCAGAGCATGAAGTCGTTCTCCCGCTGATGTTACCAGAGTTTCTCTATATTTTGTTTCCATAGCCAGCAGCTCGAGCATGCCCCACTGCTCTCAAAGACGGTCACAACTGATAACGCTTCAACAGCGTCTTTGTGAAAGCATAGCACCACCCACAGGTTTCCCCTAATGTTAGCAACGTAGATGCTAGCCACCGGCTCAGTCTTCGACATGTTGACAACCGTGTGGAATAGATATGTTCTGAATTTCCTATAGAGAACCTTTTATAACAACTATTACTGGGACCACTACTAAATTGAAGATGAACATTTAATATGCAGGAAATCATTTTAAAACCTTTTAACTACTAGCCCTATTTTTAGCCCTCTGCTCAAAAATTGCATACTCATACTCAAGAGAGTAAACTACCCAAACTACAAGGTCTATTTTAATAATTTTGATGGTCTATACAGGTAACACTTGTGAGATGTGTAAATACTGTGTAAATATTGTGTATATGTTACTGGTTAATAACTGATACACTTATGGCACAGCTCAAGTTGAAAAAGTTCCAGGTTCGCCTGAAAAAAAAGCACTTTCATTGAACATTTTTTTGGAATTATTGCAGAGTGAAGCCTACAAATACTCCTGTGTCATAGCACAACAGGGTTGTGGTCTCTCTAAGCTAATTTTACTTAGATTGAGTGAAGCAGGCCAGCATAATAGGAGGTCTGAGTACAGAATTTCAAGCTGAATGCTCATTTCTCTCTCATGCTCTATTCTAATTTTATATACTATATAACTACAGTATATATTTCACTTTTTTTATCACTCATATTATTCAATACATCCAAATACAGATGTTAGGAATCATTTTGAGATTCCTAACATCATCAGAGCCTGTCTCTGGCTCTCAGCCATAGGATTTTCTCAGTCCCTGTGTGTGTATGGCGCTGTATCTCAGCCTATCATCGGTCGATTTCAGTCAATAAGCCCTCCTTCGACGCGTCAGCGTCGAAGGAGGGCTAATATTTCATAAAACCTGACCAGAAACCATGAATTTTTTCCGGTGAAGACCAGTGGCATTGGACCGTTGTCCAGTCACAGCGTTGTGGTGCGTCCACGGAGAGAAGAACCGACGGTATGTACGCTTTCTCTGCGTGATGCTAATGCTAAACGATGTCGGATTAGCCGGCTAGCTGCTAGCTTCGTGGTGAAAATATTGATTTGAGGCAGACATAACGCCGATTTCTGCCCAGGATTTCATGATTTTATGCCACATTTTATAGATGCTTATACAAGTAGTCTATAGTTGTGTTTGGAGTGTGTAAAAAGTGACTTATATGATAGTGTTGCCCATACGTTGCTGTTTAATCCGGAAAAAAAACTGGACAGATCCACAATACTGGCGAACAATAAGGCTATTTTCCGAACAATATTTTCAGGGGTCCTGAGCCCGAGAGCCCCCCAAAGGGGGCGCTCGTAGCCAGAAAGACACTACCGCTGACTATCCCTGTAATAATTTGGCCACCATTTCACACATTGAACATACACGGTCCAGCCACATGTAGGTTTTGCCTAGTCTTGTTAACTCTGGCCTGACCAATCATTGTGCCATTCTCTGGTGCTCCCTACGGCGAGGGCTCTTCAGCAGTCCACTGTACGCCAAGACAAGCAAAAGGAGGGTCTCTTTGAACGGGATCTCAGGTCTCAGCTCCTCCCCTCTCCCCCCTGGAACTTTGCTTTGATCCTGTCAGCCCTTCCTCATACAAAGTTCCCTGATTTTTGACTGGCAACCCCTCTTAAGAGGCTTATTTGATCAATTACGTTCAACAATGCTGCAATGTTGTTGCAATGATGTGGCATCATTGCAACAACCGACCAATAGACTGGCTACTGTAAGCCACACATGAGGCACGAAGCAGTACTAACAAATGCCAACTGTATTACCATGTTTAATCCATACAAACTCATTGCAGGATAATCTGTTTTCCATTTTAACCTCCTTTAACAACCTGTTACAAACCATACCATGGTGATAGTAAAAATAGCACCAGCACTGTCATTGGTGCTAAGATTATCATTATCATTCAAAAAAGATCAAAATAGAACGCTGCACTCAGCAGAGAGTAGATCTTCACCAGGTGTGTCTGCAACGACTACTGCTGTATTGTGTAATTGAATGATCCTACAATTGGCTAACCCCCCGTCTAGACACCAATGGGCTATAAGGCTTCGTAAAACACACTTCATTAAAACCATTAGCTGTAGCCAAACATACCGCAAACTGTTTCCCCCCACTGTGGGCTCACAGTATGGGCTGGAGGTTGGAGACACACTTAGCTATATTATCACTAGTGGCTCTTACAGGCCGGGGGCCTATAGTGGTAAGAGTGGTAAGTGAGGAGTCAGCAGGCAGTGGCAGAATGAAACAGGTACAAAAAAGTGTGAGTGGGGACCCAAATTATTATGAAGTTTGCTGCAGCAGAATACGAGATTAGCCGTGGACAGACACAGAGGTGCACACTCACTCACTTACTCACAGAGGCACACACCCACACGGATGCATGCGACTGATCGCAGGATTCTCTTGGCGGAGATAACAACAACAACAAAACACATTCTACCCATAATTCTAAAACGGTTTATGGAGACGGAGCAGAAGAGATTTAGCAGTTGTTGTGTTGTTCATGTGTTTCACTGTAAGCAGAGGTCTACCAAACTACCTAGAAATGCAATCGTGGAAGCATTTAACTTTTACACAAAAATAGTCTTTAAAGCTACTACCGTGAAAGGAACTTTCGTTTTTTGTGTTAATTTAATGGAGAAAATGTTTAGTGAATCGTACATGGTATTTTACATGATATTGTTTACTTATGTAGGTCATATAGAGTCATCAGTATTAAACTGAGACGGTTTCATAACCAGTTAAAAGTTCCTCACACTAACTTTTAAGAATTTAGATGTAGTGTAGATGCGGTCCAAGTCAGAAGTCATAATCTGCTACAAAATGTTGAATTGCCCCGAAGTGAAGGACTTCAGGTGTCTCCTGTTCATGAGTGACGGTTATAATAACAATAATATTTAACTTTATTTATACGGCACCTTTCTTAATAATGTTAAAAAGTGCTTTAGAGAAGAAAATAAAACCAGACAAGGCAGTGTCTGAGTTCAGCAGGAAGACGTCCATAGTGTGGCTCTGTTAGAAAAAGCCTAATCACCACCACAAACTGTGACCTATAGGAGCAACCAGCAGGGCTCCATCCGAGGATCTAAAAGCTCAAGAGGGCAGATACCAGGGCCTTGTTTCAGAAAGCAGGTTTAACAAACTCTGGACCTGACCCTAAACTCTGAGTTGATTAAGAACAGGTTCCAGAACAGCTGATCAGAGGTTGTTCAATCAACTCTTTGTTCACTCTGAGTTAGGCTGGCACGGTGAATAAAAAAAGCCATCATCAATGGAGCTCCTATTTCACGATTCACCATGGTAACAGGTAAACAACAGGCAGCCTCCACTTTAATTCAGTGGAAATAGAGATATTAATGCATGTAAGATATGTATGGACTGTGCACAATTATCTTTAAAAAAGAGCCGAAGTTAGAGAGGGGAAAAGAGTCAATAAGTGAGCATAATTAAGTTTTATTCTGTACTTTCGATTCATTCATCATTTACCAGACTGTGATAAAGTGGTGGAATCTGACTGTGTATTTGGCTCTAGTCTACATTTTAAATATATTATTAGCTTCAATCTGACGGGTAAAAAACACAGGGGCCAACTGAAGATGGAAAATATAGTTTTAAGATTTAAAAAAATATGTAGCTCAATAGAGGAGACATGACCGTAAACTCACAATCTGACCCGGGAATCATTTTTGGTTGATTCAAAGTGTGGATTTTAAATGTTATACATTCTATTTGGATCTTTACTAAACAGCATTCAGTGGCTTTATTTCAGCTACTTCAACAAATGTAGTAAAGTTAAACACCTTCACTGAAATGCTGTTAAAACACGTTGACTATACACAGCCTATAAAACTCACTTTCAAACTACATTCTTCAGCTGTACCAATATCCTGCTTCCTCGACCACTCAGAAATATTAACATAATCTCCCACATTATTGGACTTTGTGCAAAAAGTCACAGCGTTTTATATTTATATTAAAAAAAACTCCCACTTACAAAAATAAGGACATGCAAAGGTTTCATTTTGAGCTGAGGGTGACTGGACTCTGTAATATTTGAACGTGAGGGCAATAAATCATATTATTTCTTATTTCCCGGAGTAACAAATAAATATCCAAGCAGGATTTACATTCTACAGACAGTAAACCTCCACTAATTAATGAGCAGCCAGACGCGCTTTGATACGGACTGAATGGATAAGAAAATGAAACGGTGTGTCTGTCGCTTTAAGAGGGAAGACACAGATAGAAACTCAGGGTTTGTTTCAGAAAACCTACTAGCGAGCAGGTCACGTTCACAGAGTCAGTTACCACCGTAACCAGAGTCTTTCTGAACTGAAAACCCAGATTTTCCCTCATCTGAGGGTTAACTATCTCAGAGGTTTCCCTAAACCTGCTTTGTGTAACAGGACCCAGGTCAATAAATCAGAGATGTATTTAGGAGCAAGACAGTTTAAGGCCTTTAAAGGGAGCCGGTGTAGAGGGGCAAGCCCAGGGGTGATGTGATCGTGTCTCTTTGTCCCTGTAATAAGGCAAGCAGCAGCGCTCTGTACCAACTGGAGACGGTGGAGCGAGCCCGAGTAAAGTGCATTGCAATAATCAAGCCAAGAATAATAATAATTGTATAACTTTTTGTAGATCAGAAATTGATCAAAATGATCCTATTTTGGAGATTCTCTCAAGCTGGAGAAAACAAACATTTTTGTTGTATGTAGGTATGAGGCATGAGACACGAATTGGGTGCAGCGTCAACAGTAATGCTGTGTTCACACTACAAGAGACCACAGCAACTCAAAAGCCAAGCGTGGCCAGCTATATTGTCGTTGATAGTGTTACCGGCACCAGACCTAGGGGAAATCTGGACCGGCAGCAAAGGTTACACAGGCTAGGAAGCACTGTGTAGCCAACTGATCTAACTGTGGATTAATACAGAGAGAGGACCAACGTTAGCGTCATGCTCAGGCCAGAGCTGGTTTTATTCTGAGCTGCATTGCAGATCATAACATTTCACAATTTACATCAACATGGTGTGAACAAATTCACATGAATTCAAATATATTCCACATCCAGTTCTACTAACATTTAACAGCTACGGTGTAACACTGAAGTTCACGGACAGAACTAGCTAGGTAGCATTACAACTTTCGTCAGAACCACACCCACTAGCTACACCCACTAGCTACAAAATATAGCTAACTACATTTATCACACATCTCCAATCATGTTACAACATTACAAAACATTTAACTGCATTTACATTCGATCATAACTCAAGTTACGGACAGAAAACACATTTTGCATAACTGTGGATTAATACAGAGAGAAGACCAACGTTAGCGTCATGCTCAGGCCAGAGCTGGTTTTATTCTGAGCTGCGCATGAGCGGAGCCTGTAGCTACGTTCTCTCTAATGGATCCACAGCAGCACCAAAGCGCCATCTACTGACGTGATCATGTATTACCTCGATATACAGTCTGAAGAGTGTTAGAATAGTTCAATACTTAAAAAAGAAAGTGTGGGGGGTCTGTTTTAATAAAAACTAACATGTAGCATTTCATTTCCAACCTGCTACAATAGCACTAGGAACTGGCTAACAGAATTTTGAGATGGAACCAAACAGGATATGATTGGTTTTGTAAGTATTGAGAGATGGACATTGTTACCTTTTTTCATGGAGTTTGTTGACAGTAAAACAATTAGAAAAATGCCCGCACAAAGATCATGTTCCAGTGTGACGCATCAGCTATCAGTTTAAATCCTAAAGTATCAATGTAGGTAGGTTTTCAAAACGATGTGTCAGTCCAGCACATACACACAATGAACAATCTTTATTATTTATTGCATGTGAGTTTACAGATTTCATTTTAAAAGATTCCGAAAAGTAAAACAGAAGATTAGTAAAACCCTCTGAAGTGCTGGGTGAAGGTTACCAAAACACACTTCCTGTAAGACGCACATTTTGTGAGAATATATATAGTTTAGATGAATTGGCCTTTTCGTCTCCTGAGAGGGACCATTAGCTGCTGGTAGAGAGGGCTTCACGGTCCTCCAGATGAGGGGAAATGCAAACAGAGAGCATTAGTTGAAGACAATATGTGGGCTGAATAAGCTGCTAAGTGCCAGCCAGTGTGGTCTGAAGTACGATAAACATTGGTACTGGATCCACATGTAGAAAGCCGAAGTGTTAGCATCCAAGAAATACATGGACATGTTGAGCCAGAACTCTATGCTTTAATATGACCACAAGATGAGCATCAGCATCAGAGTGGGCTGCTGAGCAAATGGGATCTTTTTTTATACTTTAAAGCTACTTGAGTTATCATTACACTGAAAGTCCATTACCTCCATCAGACAGTGTGTACTTCACAGCCCTAAATGATGACTGAAGGGTTCATACTGAGCAGGTGTCAGTGTCATCCCTGTCAGTGTGAGCTGTCATTCCTCTAACCACAGGTTTAGTCTCTGAGGATTGTCTCCACCTGTGGTTTGTCTACAATGTTTCAGTGTGGGCTTGTGTCGTTGTGTTTCTTTGGATGAGTTATGTGAGGGTTTGTGGTGATAGCATCAGCTGCTCATTAAGGGACAGACACACAGACACACACACACACAGACACAGAAATAATGATAAAGCCACTCACAATTTGGCAGGAAAGCAAGCCTCTTGTGTGGCACGTTATTCTGAGTCAGTGCAGCTATCTGTTTGGCAAATAGCAATTTGCAAATGCTTAATGTTAGTTTAGTTTCTTGCCTTGTGTAATTACTGAAAATGAATCCCTAACTCCCAGTTTAATTACGGGTGAATGGGGTTCAAATACATACCACCAATATCCAAAAGATATTTCTTGTCTCTCTGCTAATCTGCTGATCAAAACTCCCTCTTTTAATACACAGTCAATGGCAATCTCTGGTGCTGAGAACTGAAGTCAATGCAGAAGTTCTATAGACCTCCATGTTTAAAAGACCAAATTTACAGCAGAAATAAACATGTTTATTGTCTGGTTCAAAGAAAAGTTTTGGTCACATTCATGACTTTACGGGTGGGGAATTTTTACAACTCACCCGTTCCAATTATATCAAGGCTTAATGTTCTACATAATTGAGGGCGTGGTCACTTTGAGTGACAGATGGGTGTCGTCTCAGGCTGCTAGTTGTTAGCTCTCTGCTCTGCTGCGTCACCCAGCTGCCGACTGTCCACCTCTTTCCCCAATTTAGGGGTTCGCCGTGTCGTCACCGCCAAAATGGCGACGGCCGGAAAACCCACTATGAGCTCCACAGAGGCCCTTCAAAAACCTCTGGGTGACGTGAATGAGGTTACTTCCATATTTTATACAGTCTATGAGTAAAACTGAAAATCTGACGAATTCATGTCTCTTAGTTGGAACAACAGGATAAGCACGGATTTCAGAAAAGCTCAGGAACTATCTGCAGTGTGTGGACAGGGTTTGAGCAGAGGTTCCCTTTGGTTGTGCCAGCTCACACAGCTGTTCCCAGGCAGCCTCATTGGCCAGAACAGAGCCAGAAACACATACACACGCACACACACACACACACACACACACACACACACACACACACACACACACACACACACACAGGCGAAGGGCACAAAGGCCCAGTTGGCAGGTCCACTCTGTCTCCAGCTGGTGTCTGAGGTGGTGCATCATCCATGGAGACTGATGAGCCAGAACCAGGGGCGTCGTTAGGCCTATTTTAGGGGGGCTGAAGCCCCCCTCAAATGTTCTTCAGCCCCCCCAAATAATTTGGCATTATTGGCTTTAAAAAAAAAAAAGAAGAAAAAATAAATATTTTTATTTTGGTGATGTCATTAAATTAATCTATTGTTTCTCACATGGACAAGTTATTTATAACTCTAACATGCTACATATGTGCGTGCGTTCTGGTTTGTATGTTTTCTCCCCCTTCAAATTACAATCCAATAGCCTATCATCATTCTTAACGATATAAAGTTGACGCTGTCAGGTCCATTCTCCATCCATTGTGTGCGGTCCCTTTAAGAATTAGGATTTGGGAGTATTCTTTATTTGAGAAAAGTTCATATTTGTGTTGTCAAATTTCACTATGACCCTCAAATTCTGTCTCTTGTGTTATCATATACTGAATGCAAGCAAAACTACAGAGCAAAATCACACTCTTTCTGATTGAACCAATCGATGAACTGTTTGAAACAATGGATATCCGCGGCCCCAAATGGGCCCCAAAAAAATTTGCCGCGCACTGCGTGCAAACATGACACTCCCGTTGGGGCTAAGCCCCCCCTTTCTTTGAATCCTAGAAACGCCCCTGGCCAGAACCACTACTTGATCTGCATGTTCATGATGCCACAAGTTACCGTGCTCAGTTTCATCAGGGAGTCAAAAACTAAACAAGAAACGTTTTCTTGTGTCAGCCTCACAGCTCATCAACAGAGAGACACACTATATGTATCTATTTAATTAAAGAGCTTTGACAGCAGCAACACCCTGATTGTACCACCCAGTTATAACAAATTGTTCTGTAGAGAGCGGGTGAAGGTGTAGGTTACTCATTTAAAAACTATTGGACACAACGACATTCTTGTTTCATATGGGAGCTCGCTCTGTAAGGGCTGCAAGGCAGCCGATCAAGAGGTGGTGCAGAATAAACTGATTCAACATAGAATTAAATGAAAGTAAAAACTTATGACATTAGTTATCAAAAGAAGAACACATAGAATAGCCTAAGTGAGTGCGATTTGATTAAGGTGCACATCATTGCACTCAGCACTCGGGCTCACGTGGTTGGAGCCTGCAGACCAAAGTCAAGCTCAGCATCGGGTGGATTGCAGTCGCTATCTTCTTGTGCTTTGGCAGTCTTTCAGCCTTTTGTGCTGCATTGTTGAATACAAATTCTGTGGCCTACTTCAAATGGCGGAGAGTAGATTTAGTAGGTTCAGTCCAGTCCAGTGTGTGTTTCATAAAGCAAGATTACTAGTCAACCAGGCATACTTCAGTTACTGTGGAACCATCCTTCCAGCCTGGTGCCGGTATGGTCGGGTTTTAGGATTAGCCTCACCTCAGGCTGAACCAGTGATACAATCAGTGACAGACAGAGATACAGTTTTGCAGCCTCCTCGGGAGAAAATCTCACTTGATTGAAATGGAAGAAACAAACTACCAAATAAAAGAAGGACAGACATCAGTTTTAAATTCAAACCACATCTTATCATATGGAGGCTGATATGTTATGTCAGTTGTACAAAGCAAGTAGAACATTTCAACTGAGAACTTTCATTTCTAGACAATCACTTCATTTTCTCGCTATGAAATAAATTCCCCGATGAGATCATGCAGGTTTAGCAGCGACGTCTTAAGTTCAGACTAACGTGGGGCCTACAGCAGCAACCAGCCCACTCTGAACCCGATCCAGATCCACTGCAGCTCTGAACTCTGACCTGCAGTCAGAGCTCCTGAGGGAGGAGGAGAGCTCAGCTCCCGGCAGCAGCAGCGTCTCATCCTCCAGGAGCAGAGCTTCTCATCTCTGCTCCTCCGGTACCCGCTGGGAGCCAACACCGACACCACGCTGCTGGAGACCCGAGGCCGGATTGCTGGGCCCACTGGAGAGAAGGGAGGCACAGGGGAATCACAACCAGGACTGAGTGGGATGGACTGTCAGACCCTGCTGCAGTAAAATGGGAGGTTTTCTAAAGGGATTCTGGTGCGCCGAAACACTCCCACTTTTGTTCTCAGGGACCGCCAAATCAACAATTGTTGTAACTTTAAGCCAGAAGTCTTTACTTTTGCAAAGCAGTCATGATCTTAGGTTGCTCAAATATCTTCAGTTTGAAAAGCCTTCTATCAGTACAGAGGCTGTCAAAACAAGCCTGTTCCACTACAGTCCTTGGAACAATCTGTAAGCCTGGTCTCAGTCCCGGTGCGTCAAATACCAATGTTTTATCACGGCAGTCAGCGTCTGATACCGACAAACAAGGTATCCTCTAGTGTCTTTATGCGATGCACCAGACTTTCAAGTAATTACAATGTACACCCATCCATGTCATTAGACGCTCAGAGCAACTGCTCTGGATGACTGGATGACTGATGCCATAAAGTTTGATAAAGTCCGCTTTTCCTCATCCCAATCAAGTTGTTTTGTTGCGTCAACATAACCAAGTGTTTTTGTTTGAGGCCACGATGTAGTGGAGCATCATAGTTTGGCGCGTAGGACTACCTAGTGCATTAGAAACTAAAGAACTAAGGGGTCGGTAAGTCTGTATGGGACCCAGGAAGGACAACGGGTTGGCAGCTTGAGGAAGAGTCCGATGACACAACAAGTCCATGAGTAAGGTAGACACGTAGGTAGGTAGACAGACAGACAGGCAGACAGGGTTACGACCTGGCTCAAAGGCTGCAACATA
This sequence comes from Anarhichas minor, assembly GCF_050575085.1. Lineage (NCBI taxonomy): Eukaryota > Metazoa > Chordata > Actinopteri > Perciformes > Anarhichadidae > Anarhichas > Anarhichas minor. The sequence goes on from NW_027466488.1 coordinate 13,085,324, forward strand.
AGGGAGACAAGACGAGTGATAAAAGTAATAAATAGACATTTATTTAACGAACAACTAACCAAACTAAACTAACAACCGTGTCAGCCCAGGCGAGTCAGAGAGGAGAGGAGGTCCTGATCCTGGTTCAGATGTGGTTTGTATAGCCATCACCACATCAGGCTCAGCTGGGGCTCATCAGTGGCCGATTAACATCCTGAAAGAGAAACGGACAGGAAACAGGACATAGACCCCTAGTGGAAGGGAGGGGTCGTCACAGTAGACAGACATGTAAGTAGACAGACAGACAGGTAGACAGACATGATTGGATGGGCTTATTACTGTCCGAGATGTTTTCTTATATTTGTCAGAGCATTTGATTAATTAGTTGCTGACAAGATGTAATGAGAATTTGTAATATATCAAAAGTTTTTGAAGAAGATTTTAGAGCTGTGAGTACATGTTAGACCTTCTTTATGCTGCCCACTGGTGAAGGTACCAGATGTTCTTTGCCTGGAAGATCGGCTACTTACAGCTCCAAAAACATCAGCGTAAAGTTTCAAGTAGGAGTTATTTGGATAAACTGATTACATATTGGGAATCTAAAGGGTTTCTAGTCTGACAAATTATGAAAAATTTAATAACAGCTTTTTTTAGAGCTTAAAAACATTTTTTTGGCAAGTAAAGGGTAATAACGGTGGCGATGCAAAACAAAGTAATCGCACTTCCTTCTAAAATGAAATTTGTGGAGAAAATGTGGCAAAGCTGAAGCGCTCTAGTTCAGGCCAAAGAATAAGGGGAATGAGTCTTACTTACAAAAGAGGTTTTAAAGATGCAGTGGTTAGGATTTTCTGGCAGATTGCAACCAACTGAAACATCTCGCGTGTGCCAAACGTGTCGGAGAACTACAGTGGCTGACTCAGAAACGTGAAAACGTGAAAGGCTCTCTCATGAGCCAGAGTTTGGTTTGTCCGTTCTGGGCTACTGTACAAACATGGCGGCCGGCTCCGTGGAGAGGATCTGCTCTTTATGTAGATATAAACGGCTCATTCTAAGGGGACAAAAACACAATGATTCTTATTCTCAGGTGATTATGCACTTAAGAAAAACATGCTGATCGATATTAGATTCCATTTCTGCCAATAGACCCCCTAAATGCGACAGATTGTATTTTTAATCTCAATAGGACTTCCTAGATATTAAAGGTTATATATACAGTGCCTTGCATAAGTATTCACCCCCCTTGGATGTTTTCCCCTTTTGTTGCTTTTATACATGAAATCATGGTCAGTATAATTTGGCTTTTTTGTCAAGAATTTGCAAAAAAAAGCTTCTTTCATGTCAAAGTGAAAACAGATTTTTACAAACTAATGTCAATTAATTAAAAATATATAGTGTAAAATAAGTGTTTGCATAAATATTCACCCCCTTTAAAGTGACTGACCTAACTCAACAGAAGTCCAGCTAGTTGATGCCAGCAGTAGTGAAATGGAGATGACCTGAGTGCAGTTGATGTGTGTCAAGTGATTATATTATAAACACACCTGTGTCTGGGAGGTCCAGTCTCTGGTTCATCAGTATTCCTGCTACAATTGCAACATGAAGACAAAAGAACACTCCAAGCAACTCAGAGAAAAGATCAGAAAAGGTTCTTTGGTCTGATGAGACAAAAATTTAGCTTTTTGGCCATCAGACTAGACGCTATGTTTGGTAAACACCAAACACTGCACATCACCACAAACACACCATCTCCACTGTGAAGCATGGTGGTGGCAGCATCATGCTCTGGGGATGCTTCTCAGCAGCAGGCCCTGGAAGGCTCGTAAAGGTAGAGGGGGACATGAATGCAGAAAGATATCCCCAAATCCTGGAGGATAATCTGACTCAGTCTGCAAGAGAACTACGACTTGGGAGAAGATTTATTCTCCAGCAAGACAACGACCCCAAGCATGCAGCAAAAGCTCCACAGAATGGTTCAAAGACAACAAGGTGAATGTTCTGGAGTGGCCAAGTCAAAGCCCAGACCTCAATCCAATCCAGAATCTGTGGCTGGACTTGAGAAGAGCTGTTCACGCCCGATCCCTGAGCAACCTGACAGAGCTTGAGCTGTTTTGAAGAAGAACAGAGAAAAATCTTAGTGTCCAGATGTGCCAGCCTGAGTGAGACACATCCACACACACTCAGTGCTGTGATTGCAGCCAAAGGTGCATTCACTAAATACTGACCCGAAGGGGGTGAATACTTATGCAATCTTTACTTTACCTTATATATTTTAAATTAATTGACATTATTTTGTAAAAATCTGTTTTCACTTTGATATTAAAGAGTTTTTTTTTGCAAATTCTTGTCAAAAAAGCCAAATTATATTGACCATGATTTCATGTATAAAAGCAACAAAAGGATGAAACATCCAAGGGGGTGAATACTTATGCAAGGCACTGCATATATATATATATATATATATATATATAGTCCTCACAGCACCTGGTGTCCAGAGGCCATGTTCAGACTAATTATATATCCAGTCCCATATGCACACTGTGAACATGGAGCGCTGCCAAGATATGATGGGAATATGAAGGGAGGATGGAGCTGGGTGGAGATAATCCAGTTGTGTTGAGTGTGTGTCTGCAGGTCAACAGACAGCAGTCTTGATGGGCGCAGTGGGTTATCTCTCTCTCCCTCTCTCTCTCTCCCTCTCTCTCTCTCTCTCTCTCTCTCTGAAATGCTGTTACTGTGTTTGGAGGATTTAAGATAGACCTGTCAGCATGGAGACACACTGACTGCAGACAAGCACGCAGCTATGCTCTGCCAACCACAATGCACACACACATATACCCTCACTGCATAACATCTCAGTGGCTTATGCAAATCGAACACTATCTCACACACACACACACAGACACACACACACAGAGCACAGCAGAGCGTCTCGGAGATGGTTTCGGGGCCTGAGGCGAGACGCTGTAAAGAGACCAGATGCCATTTGAATGCTATTTACAACACTCGAGTTGGGCCTTTTTCAAATAAACACCATTGTGGCAGTTATCAGCTAATGACAATCAGGCAGGAGATGTGGAGTGGAGCCAGACGACAGCAGAATGTGGATGATATAAATGAAGACATCCTGGGAATGAAATGTTCCTCTCTTTCCTCCCTGCCTGTCCATCACAAATGCTGCAGAGCTTAGTGAATGTCAGAGGGGAATTTAAGAGGCTAATCGGAGTGCATGTCATGTCAGGGAGGAATGTGGGAAACTATTTCTTTTCAAATCACCCACCAGTTTGTTCAGGAGCCGAGACTGAAGAAAGGTGTGAAAGTGCCAAACAGGAGAGATGCCAAGAGCTGCCAGTTTGTGTTTATGAGAAAAACAGATCAGAGCTTTGGCATTTCACACATACTTGACAGGCTTCAGAAAGTTTTCATGGCTCATGGCGGATGTAGGCTGAGTGGGCCGATGAAACGCTACAGGACACTCAAAGTATATGAGCTGCTTCTAGAACAGCACTGATGCTGTTTAGGGGAAAACCAAAGATAAGAACTAACATCCAGTAGCTCCTCAAACACAGTTTAACGCATTCGTCATCTTAACGTTATGTTGCCTGTCAGCGCTGTTTGTCTTCCAGAGCAAGTTGTTATGTGCTGTGCAATAACCATGCAAAGTATATACAGTAATGGATAGATTACTGAACAGACCTGTCAGTTTGTTCCTGTACACCTGGACTCTGCACTGTCTGTGAGTACACTAAGAGCTACTGAAAGGAGTAATACCTTCCTTTGTTAGGCTCCCTGGAGGGGGTCAGGCCTATGCTGCCTCAGCACCTATATATTTTATTATCCTAATTTGACACTATGTTCCCTCAGCATCATCCTTGGCCCATGTTAAAAACGATATCCGATAACAGATAGGAACAAAATTATGCAACCGGGAAGGTCAGGTGACATCATTCTGCAAAACAAAATGCCATATGCTTCAGTTTGTTTTATTTTTGGAGCAATGGGTCTTTGGCTCCATGGCCATGGACAAAAAGGTCTTCGGTCAGAATCAGAATCTTTTAAAATAAAAGTGCGCAATACACTACTTTTGAATTCATTATTGAACTTTGCCATAATCATGCGATTAATCGCGATTAAAAATTGTAATCGTTGCCCAGCACTAATATATCTATATATGAACATAAACCTATAAACAACAATGGTAATGGGAATTGAGGTGATAGTGCAAGTGGTGGTAATAGTGCAAACAGAGGTAATAGTGCAGTATGTCTGATGAATTGTTCATCAGAGTGACGGCCAGTGGAAAGAAGCTGTTCCTGTGTCTGGTGGTTTTGGCGTACAGAGCTCTGTAGTGGGGTTCAGGGAACATAGGTCTGAGGGAACATGAGTTTGAGGGAACATAAGTTTGAGGGAACATGAGGTTGAGGGAATGTATGGCTGAGGGAACATGGGGTTGAGGGAACGTATGGCTGAGGGAACATGGGGTTGAGGGAATGTATGGCTGAGGGAACATGGGGTTGAGGGAACATATGGCTCAGGGAACATGGGGTTGAGGGAACGTATGGCTGAGGGAACATGGGGTTGAGGGAACATGGGGTTGAGGGAACGTATGGCTGAGGGAACATGGGGTTGAGGGAACATGAGGTTGAGGGAATGTATGGCTGAGGGAACATGGGGTTGAGGGAACATAAGGCTGAGGGAACATGAGGTTGAGGGAACGTATGGCTGAGGGAACATGGGGTTGAGGGAGCGTAGGGCTGAGGGAACATACACAGCAAATTCCAGCCTTTGGAATAGTCTGTGTGAGTTCAAATCAACTAAATTTGATTATGCTTAACCATCAGATGGACTCTAGGGCAGAGTTGAAGTAACTATTTTCTGGGAGTTGATCTTTGAACTCTTTTCAGAAGTTAAAACTGAACTCCTGAGTGAAAACCTGCCCGTATCACTCTGTGTGACTCCCCCGTCGACGCTGTGGAGTTTTTCTGCTTCCTGGGCTCCACCATAACCCAGGACCTCAAGTGGGACCCTAACATCAGCAGAGGATGTACTTCCTGAGACAGCTGAAGATCTCAACCTGCCAAAGACAATGATGGTGCACTTCTACACAGCCATCGTTGAGTCTATCTGCAGCCACTGCCAAGGACAGTTACCAAGATATTATGCCCCCTTACTAAACTGTAGTGTAAAGTTAGCAATACAAGTTATTGAATAGGTGCAATGCCTCAGTGACTCACATCATTCATGGTATTCAAACATTTGTCATTAAACCTGCTCAAGGGACCTGATAGTGAAATGGCAAGTCTTTTGAGTGAAGTAACAGCAATAAGACAGTTTGCAGGACTCTCTTGGTCCATAACTTTACTTGTGTAATGCCTGCCTGCAAACCCTGGAGCCATGTCAGCCTTCCCTCACCACTCATCCTTCTCCCATTCGGCCTAGTCTGCCATCCAGCATCGCCCCTCTGCCTTCTGCCTCAGCCAGCCATCATCTTCTCTCCATTCTCTGTGCTCCAACAATAAATGTCAGAGTCCTGTGTTTGGGTCCTGTGACATCACAACAACTTGCGATGACTCAGTACTGATTAGACAGAGTCCCTGATCAGGAGGCAGCACCACAGTGATGCCAGTGCATCACACAGACACACTTTCACCACGGCCCTTTCAGAGCGTCTGTCTCCGTGCATGCATGTCCAAACGTGTTGCTTCTGTTCATATGTTGACATGTAATAAGTCAGCTGAGTGCATGGCAACACAGACACATGTATCCTGCTGACAGAGCTGTTCAGGGTCTGACTCTGACTGCTATCAAGCAGCAGTAATGAGGGTGAATTCAGTACAGAATGTGATTGATGGAAACTTCATAAACAAAACAAATAGGAATATGTCATCAAGCTGTCTTGGCATTCATTCTGAATTACAGCTCAATCTTCCATTTTGGCTAAACAGCCCCTTGTTTGTTTCACCCTGACAGCAGCTTAGTGTCTTCCTCACATCCACCTAACCCCCCCCACCTAAAGAAGGACATAGTTTGGCACAGCAACGGGCTCTGTAGGGTCCTGTTTAAACAATCTATGTTTACATTCTTCACTTTCTATTAAACCATGAGCAAAAGTCGCCAAGTGATCTGTACTTATCAATGTTAATAACAAATGAATAAATGAAACAGGCATTATGGTGAGTTTCAGCTCATTGTTGTTGCTGTCCAGCAACTTCTGCCCAACACATAAAAAAGAAATCAAAAGTCAGACTCTGGACCTTTTCCTGTCATTTGGCCTCTCCCTTAGCGAGTTTTTCTATGAGACACCTGCATGTCCGACCATGATGTGTTTTCATGGTTTGACACTCAGCTTTACCAAAATTGCCTGTCCATACCCACTCCCACTCTACTGCAGCCAGCCTCTTCTCTAATGCCGGCTGTGCCGATTTCACAGCCTTTGTTATTGCACTGTCCTCTCGCTTAAACACTGATAACTTAATTGACCTATTCCACAAGTCCTGTCTGTCTTTTCTAGACTCCTTTACACCTCTTAAGATCAGAGCTAGGAAGACTAAGGCAGACCTTTGGCTGAATGAGTTTACACACTCTATTAGAAGGGACTGCCGGAAAGCAGAGACTGCACTTTCTACATCGTCACTCTCTAAATAACACCCCCAGCATTGGGTTGAACATCTTGCACTTAATCAAAGATCTCTCACTGGCTATGTTGGACCCTCCTGCTCCTAATCATTTCTGCGCTGTCTCTTTACCCCCACGTAGGGGTAGAATTGCAGGCCTGATGCCCACTAGCTGTGATTTTGAAGCAGTTGGTCGTAGCTTACTGACAACTTTGAACAGTTCTCTAGCCACATGTACCATCCCGTCTTGGTTAAAGCACACCTGATTTCAGACACTCCTCAAAAAGCCTGGTCTTGACCCGGCCAATTTCCAAGCTTCTTTCTTGTCTAAGGTTTTAGAAAAAAGTTGTTTTTAATTAGAATCTGTCCTTTTTGAAACAAAACAGTAAATTCTAGAAATTCCAGTCAGGGTTCGGGAACTCTATAGCACACAGAAATCTCTGCTAAGAGTGACAACTGACCTCCTCTGTGCTGCAGATGCTGGTAAATGACAATTCTTCTAGATCTCAGTGCAGCTTTTGATATCGTCGCCCACGCCATTCTGTTGGATCACTTGACACGCTGGGTCGGGATTTCTGGGGCTGCCCTTGATTGGTTCCACTCTTACATTTCAAACATTTCATTGTTTCCAATGGCAGCTCATCCTCCACACCTGGAAATATTTCATGTGGGTGGGGTTCTCCTAAGTTTGGTTTTGGGTCCACTTCTCTTCTGTCTTTATGCTCCCAATGGGAAGACTCATCTCACCTCTTTTCACTGCTATGCTGATAAATAGTGAATGGACTGTACTTATAAACGCTTTAGTATTCCGATCACTTAAAGCGCTTTAACACTACATGTCATCATTCACCCATTCATACACTGATGGCTATCAGCCCATTCATACAACATTCACACACAGCTATGGGAACAATTTGTGTCTCGCATGGATGCTGTGATTGAAGGACGGCCCTGCTCTACCACTGAGCCACCCCTGGTCCTCAGATACTGCCTCTAAATTCCCAAAGTCAGGCCTATTTAACGACAACTTACAACTGTCTCCAAGACTTTAAAGATGTTAGTTAGCTCAGAATTTCTTTCAGTTTAAGCTTGGGTTGGTAATCTTTAAAACATTTTCAAAAATATTTTTGTTGAAACTCTTTTTACATCCTGACAGCAATCCATAAATCAAATACTCTGGTATGTTGCAGGACTGTAATAAGCCCGTCCAGTCGTTTCATTCTGCCCGGATGTGATGGTTCCTTTGGACTGGAGCGGCCTGCCGCAGGCTTGTTAGACAGGCCGATCTGTTGATGCACCTTAACACCCACTTCTATTGAACCCGTTCTATTATATCCTCTGGGTTAATGTGTTGAAACTTGTATTCATTTCCATGGACATATCTCAATGCTTGTAATTGTAGGCTTATGTATATGTATTTTTGAAGCACCCAATATAAATATATATTTAATAAACACACATACACACCTGGACACACACACACAGCGCCATCAACAGGCAGAGAAGGGCAAAAACTCATCCGCTCCATAGTTTTGAAGCATTGCATTAAAAAAGCTACGGAAACTTCAAAATAAAAAATAAAACTTCCTGAATTGCACAAAAAGCAATAAATCGATTATAAAAACGCTTTAGACGAATAATTTAACCAGTATATTCTTACTACACATCAAAATATGGGCTATAGAGGAAAACTGTGTTTTTATGTAGTTACAGTTTTAACGCAAAGATCAAAATGAAGGATTTTCTCCCTCAAAACCCAGAAATGAAGGCGAAGCATTTCTGAAAAATGGAAACTAAAACTTTGAATGGAAGCCACGTAACCAATAAGAATTTATTGACACAAGCACAATTTGTTACACAAAAATAATGGGTCACATTTACACAATTTATACAGGTCTAGAACTCAATGTACAATTAACAGACTAACTAAATACCAATAGTTAAATATGTACTCACATTGCACACAATATCATTAAAACCTACACAAAAAACATGTACTGTGTGAAAGTAACACGAGTCGACATAAAAATCGCATTATTTACAAAAACGTGGATTTGAGATCTTTAGCAAAAGGACTCTGATGTCTGTTGGAGGTTCTCATATCCGTCTGTCAGAGACATTATACAATCTATCATGTAAAAGCTCCCCGCTAGAAAGTATTATTCAGTCTCTTAATAGTTGAAAAGATTATAAAGTAATAAAGTCAAGTAGCCAGAGCTGAAGAACACCAAATACACTAAATACTGCGCTTTGCTTGGACGGTATGGCGGTTTTTCCCTTTTAAAGCAGGCTGGTGAGATTAGCAGTTAGCTTCATGAAGTGCACTTTAAGCCTTAGCTTAGCAACTGTCTGCAATGAGTGTTTTTATTTAAATTTAAATTTATACATAGAATCCTTCAATACTCGCATCAGGTTGTGGACATCACTACATACAGTTCACACAGTAAGGTTGATGTGGAGAGGGAGGACAGCAGCAGCTGCTCCTCTCCGGCAGCGATGGTGTGCAAGAGGCTGCACCCGGCAGATGGAGGTGGACATCTACAACACTCACAGGAATCTCACTGAGTGGGAACATCGATACGGACTTATGCTGACTCGACTGCTGCTCTCCACAGTCACTGCAGGTGTTACCAGAGGAGGCGGTCGGTTCAGTGCTGCTTTATTGGTCCTATTGTGATATTCTGTGCATATGCTCACGCATGAAGCATGCCGATACAATTATTCATGAATGGATGTCAACATGACTGTGTTGTACGTTGGCTGAACATAAACCAGACTTGCTCTGATAATAATATCTGCAGCAGCTTCTGTGTCACATTACGATACATGTGGCTGCTCAAATGTACGACTTAGTGCATGTTATTGTTATAGTTATATGAACTGGGTGAGCGCATATTAACCTGTGGTGAACACTAGAATATAAGTGCTGCTGTATGGGAGTGTTGAGACTGTGATGGATGATGTGCTGCTCACTCTCAGCCCTATAGGCATGGTGCACAATGATGAGGGACACTACCTATTATCTCTACGTCTTCTTTTGAAAATGGATCATTCAATGTGCACAGAGTAGTTATGGAAGCCCTGAGAGGAAAGTGTGAAAAATGATATTGTGGTGATGCATTTTCTAAATTTGATCTGAATAGTCTTCTCTCTTGTTACAAATTACAACTCAAAGAAAATTCTCCTGCCAACAGCTTTTGTTTCTACTGTTCTTGAGTCATAAACACAGAAGAGAAAACTCTTTAGATCAGACTTGGATCACCAGAATGTCTCGCTTGCCTCTCTGGGCTTCCGTAGTAAGTTCATGTTTTGCAGTCATTTTGAAAACCCAATCACAGTTGAGCAAGTACTCTGAAAACTTTGGGCAACTGTTGTGGCGTTGTACAGATAAGTAATGATAAATGTAATGAAATGTGAAGACACTGTACTGTGGAACTCTGTGTCAGCTCTACATCAACACCACCACTAAGCCCAAAATTATACATTATCTGATCAAATCTTTCTTGTTAAGTCAATAAAGTAATATTTAGGTCAAATTTTCAGTTGTACAACAGGAGCTAAAATGAGCACATTAAAAGCAACTTGAAAAGAATTAAAGCTGCGAGCAGCGATGAACGGGCCCTCGCAATCTGCAGCGCGTCGGGGGTGCCAGCGGGACTCCGGCCTGCGCGTCCGAGAACGTCCGCGACCGTCGGACGGCGCGTCCGCGAGCGAGACGTTTTTAATCCCGCGTGGACCGCCTGATGCCGGAAATGATGCTTTGCAAATAGTCCGATGCTTCCTGTATCCGCTGCCTGGTGCTACAGAACACGTGCAAACATGCATGATGTAGCTCTGTGTCAAATGTAAACCACATTGTGTAAAAGTCATGTAAATCGGAGGTGTTTATCACAAAATCCAGATTTCCTTTGGCCAGCAGGTGGCGCTGTGAGTATTAGTGAAAATTAGCTCGTAGACGTCCTCAGGCCATGAGTGTTATCAAGCATGAGAAGTTTGGGACCGTTTGGAACAAGTCCAGCTGAGTTACATCAGACATTTCATTTAGCCAGTAGGCTTTGCAGGTTTACTGTAGCGCCCCCTAGTGGTCGAATGCAAAACAATTCTCAGGGTATGTTACTGGATGCAATGTACACATATGCTGAATATTTTGGGAATTTAGAACAAATGGTTGAGAAGTTATGTGTATTGATATTTTGCCACGCACCTAAGAAGTGTATTGGTCCATATCTTGTAAACACAAAGAGATATCAAAAAGATTTTGATAACTTTTGATGATCTAGATCCACTTATGATCCACATCAAATTTCGTAGAAATCGGAGCCAGCGTGTAGGAGTTCGCAAAAATGTGTTTTTTTTCACTAAATTCAAAATGGCTGACTTCCGGTTGAGTTTAGAGCTTAGAGCTCCGGGGGCTTTTTTGTCAGTCTACATGTGATACATCTGTTTACCAAATGTTATACATCTAAATTTTATATATACATAGTGAAACGTACTGCGAGGGCTGCATCGTCGAAATATTGTATAAATTCATACAAAATTGAAAATGGCAGACTTCCGGTAGGGTTTAGAGCATGGTCCCAAGAGACTTATTCTTAAGTCTCCATAGGATACATGTGCCTACCAAGTTTCATACATGTAGCCAAAACGTAGCGCTGGGGCTGCTCTTTTGAAATATTGTAGGGGGCGCTATAGAGGCAATTTAAAACGGCCAATAAAAAAATCATATAAAGTATTTCTTCCAATGACCTGTGACACATGTACAAAGTTCCATGAGTTTTTGAGCATCCCAACCCACTAAACCATCAGCTTCCTTTTTCATGGCAAACTATGCGTCGCCACGGCAATAGCGTGGAACGAAAACTCACAATATTCATCAATGTCTTAAGGCTATCCTTACCAAATTTGAGTCTCATCAGGTCACCTGGCTAGGAGGAATAAATAAAAGTATAAAATATGACATTTCCTTTAGCCAGTAGGCGGCGCTATGAGTTATTGAAATATATTCGCAAGTTTTGTGCGAATTGGATAATGTACCTTGGAGTTATAACAACTTCTTTTTTCATAAACAATGAGGCAAAATGGCCGCCACGCCACGTCAAGGTTCTTTGATGAAAACTCTCGATTTTTATAACTTTTAATCACAAAGGTCTTAAGAGCATCCTGACCAAAGTAGAAGTTGATCGCTTAAAATCTCTAGGAGGAGTTCGTTAAAGTGCGAAGGCTGAAATCTGCAAAAAGTGACAAAAAGCACAACTTCGAGGGTTTACTGTAGCGCCCCCTAGTTGTTGAATGCAAAATAAATATCAGGGTATGTTAGAGGATGCAATGTGCACATATGCTGAAAATCTGGTAATTTTAGGACAAACGGTTGAGAAGTTATATGTATTGATATTAAGCCACGCCCCCAAGAAGTTTATTGGTACATATCTTGTAAACGAAAAGAGATATCAAAAAGCTTTTGATAACTTTTGATGACGTAGATCCAGTAATGGTCCACAGCAAATTCGGTAGTAATGGGACTAAGCATGTAGGAGGAGTTCGCAGAAATGTGTTTTACACTAAATTCAATATGGCGGAAAATCAAAGTAGGCGGAGCTTAGGGGTCTGATTGGCTTTTTTGTAGCTCTAGCTCAAGTGGACATGTGTGTCAAATTTCAAGTCAATCGGACATACTGGCCGAGGGGCGTCGCCGGTCCGACTTGTAGGGGGCGCTAGAGAGCCATTTCGTAACACAAAAAGATGCATTCTTTTTCAGATGGCTATATTCACCAGGCCTGACAAGTCCTAAAAATTTGGTGAGTTTTCATGCATGGCAAGTCCTCCAACCATGCGTACGTTTACCCAAACGGGTACAATATCAATAGGGCCTTCGCGGCCCGACGTTGTCGGTAGCTCGGGCCCTAATAAAATCTTGGCTCGAACCTTCAGACGGTGCTTTGTGTCAACCCTGTTGAGGGACTACTTCTAGTGACATGGACTGACTCACGGTGTAGATGCTGTGCAGCAGATGAGGAGCATGGAACAGCTTGTCCCTTTGTTGTTGAGAGCAGAATGATTTATGTTGTAATTCCATCCTGATAAAAGACCTGACATACTCCAAATCAGGCAGCTCTGCCCATCACTGGGTGCAGCGTATGTGTAATTGGCACAGGCATACATTTTGGTCATCTGCATGGACTGCTGACAAAAAATTACTTTGTCAAATGTGAAAGACAGGAAGAGTAAAATCTGTGCTAATCACAGTGCTAGTCTGTGACAGATAACGCTGACTGGCCTCCTCTGGTCATGCTGATGCTGCCTGCAGGGAGCCGCACAGACGGCCCCATTGGTTCTGAGAGCTGGAGACGATGTCTCTCAGTGTGAAGACAGAGAGCTGAGACCGGTTGACTGATGAGCCCTCCATCTGTCAGCAGGGATCCTCTTTGCACAGATGAGGTATGTGTATGCTCACAGGTACATACTGCAGGCCTGTGTGTGTGTATGTGCACCCAGACATTCACCGTGCTGCACATCAGCTGCGTGTTGGTGATCCAGCAATATAGAAAAATGAGACAACATGACAGATGAACACAAACTTCAGTCCAGTTCTGAGAGGGAGAGAGGAGGAGAGGGGGGGGGGGGGCGGTGTGTATTACTCAGAGAAGGGAGGGAACATGCCGAGGTCAGCGAAGTCCTCTATGTTGTAGTTGGCTGTTCCCTGGGTGGGATCTCCGGCCATGGGCAACATGTCCTGCAGAGACACGGATACATATCACATATCTGTGTACGATGGTCAGCAGCCAGCAGCTGGAAGACTCTGTGTGTCAGAGTGTGTGTGTGTTACCTGGAAGACTTCTGTCTGGCTGGGGTTGGGGTGTGTGTGCTGTTCCCCGGCCTGCTGGGAGTGATGCTGGTTCTGCCACTGGGACCAGACCTCACTGGGCCGACCCTGGAACTGGGCTCCACTCTGACTGCTCTCCCCCGACACATCTGGAAACACACAGAGGGAGTCACTCAGACATGAGTTTGACTGATTGCATATTTAAAGTAGAGTGAAACCCACGGTACGTTGTGGTTAAATGGCGCGTTCAGAACATTAGTATTATTACTATGTGAGGAGATAGTGCAGGAATGTCTACCTGAGCACAGAATGGAGAACATACAACCCATACAGTCTGTGGTGTGGTGTATTTGAGTAATTGAGATGCCTCCAGTCTGCTGTACTACACGCCTATGCATAATGCAGCATTGGGGACATTTTACTCAACTGAATGCTTATCGATCGAATGATGTACTCTTTTGGTTTCGGTATCACTTTAAGGGTACTTAAATCGTCATTTTCTAAACAATACCCAGCCCTACTAAAATAGGATCAATATTCTCATAAACACTGGAGAAATGGGAGGTCTGATATAAGTCTTTGTCACATAAAGGCCTGCTTCTCTGCGCTGTTACTAGTATTTTAAAATGGCATACACAAACTAATTAATTGCCTGACTGACAATTCTGAGCTGCAGCTAAAATCTCCAACACGAGATATGGATGTACACACACACACACACACACACACACACACACCGAGTACATCAAAGCAAAGCAGAATGATAAGCTGTCGGCCTCCCCAGCAGAGGAACATTCTTACTGTTTCACAATAAAGAACTAAAGGCTGATATTTTCTCTGGCCAGATAAGAGCAAGAGGCTGAGTCGCTGATGGAGAGAGGAAAGAGAGCACATGTAAAAAATACAGATGGAAGAGTAATTACCCAAACACAGAGGAGGCTGCTCTTGTGAACATGAAGTGGAAAGCATACAAGATAAGGAAAAAGCAGAGCTTCTCACTCGTGAATACTAATGAACACATGCAACAACAGAGCAAATGAATGGCACTGGCTGTTACTGACTTCTTCATCCTTCAAATGGGCTGACAGCAAAGAGAGAGAGAGAGAGAGAGAGAGACAGAGAACGACGGATGGATGGAAAGTAAAAATCCAAGTCACAAAATGATCCTGAGGAAATAAAGGATACATAAAGGAGGTGGCAGAAAGACAGATCATGCATTTGGCTAATGTGTGTGTCCATTAAAAGGCTATCAAGGAGCCGTTACAGGCTGGACATGCTCAGTTCTACAGCAATGTAGGATTGAGCAGCTGGCTGATGAGCCATCACTCACTGAACACACGGAAACCTTCACAATCCTGTTTCTGCTGTTACCCCATTTAAAGCCACGCAAGCAGTGTGGCTCCAGGTGATGAGATGAGGTCAGTCCACCCCTGTGATTCAGAGTGAATCTATTTTAATTATGGATTAATTGGCTGATTATTTCTTGATCTACAACCGTGAAAAATGCTGCTCCCAGAGCCCTGGTTGTGGCTCTCGTGGTGTCTATCTGACTCTCCTGGTGTCTATCTGACTCTCCTGGTGTCTATCTGACTCTAATGGTGTCTATCTGACTCTCCTGGTGTCTATCTGACTCTCCTGGTGTCTATCTGACTCTCCTGGTGTCTATCTGACTCTAATGGTGTCTATCTGACTCTCCTGGTGTCTATCTGACTCTAATGGTGTCTATCTGACTCTAATGGTGTATATCTGACTCTAATGGTGTCTATCTGACTCTAATGGTGTCTATCTGACTCTAATGGTGTCTATCTGACTCTCCTGGTGTCTATCTGACTCTCCTGGTGTCTATCTGACTCTAATGGTGTCTATCTGACTCTAATGGTGTATATCTGACTCTAATGGTGTCTATCTGACTCTAATGGTGTCTATCTGACTCTAATGGTGTCTATCTGACTCTAATGGTGTCTATCTGAATCTCCTGGTGTCTATCTGACTCTCATGGTGTCTATCTGACTCTAATGGTGTGTATCTGACTCTAATGGTGTCTATCTGAATCTCCTGGTGTCTATCTGACTCTCATGGTGTCTATCTGACTCTAATGGTGTGTATCTGACTCTAATGGTGTCTATCTGAATCTCCTGGTGTCTATCTGACTCTCCTGGTGTCTATCTGACTCTAATGGTGTCTATCTGACTCTAATGGTGTCTATCTGACTCTAATGGTGTCTATCTGACTCTAATGGTGTCTATCTGTCTGTCATGGTGTCTATCTGACTCTAATGGTGTCTATCTGACTCTCATGGTGTCTATTTGACTCTCATGGTGTCTATCTGACTCTAATGGTGTCTATCTGACTCTCCTGGTGTCTATCTGACTCTAATGGTGTCTATCTGACTCTAATGGTGTCTATCTGACTCTAATGGTGTCTATCTGTCTGTCATGGTGTCTATCTGACTCTAATGGTGTCTATCTGTCTGTCATGGTGTCTATCTGACTCTAATGGTGTCTATCTGACTCTCATGGTGTCTATTTGACTCTCATGGTGTCTATCTGACTCTAATGGTGTCTATCTGTCTGTCATGGTGTCTATCTGACTCTCCTGGTGTCTATCTGTCTGTCATGGTGTCTATCTGACTCTCCTGGTGTCTATCTGACTCTAATGGTGTCTATCTGACTCTCATGGTGTCTATCTGACTCTAATGGTGTCTATCTGACTCTCATGGTGTCTATCTGACTCTCCTGGTGTCTATCTGACTCTCCTGGTGTCTATCTGACTCTCCTGGTGTCTATCTGACTCTCATGGTGTCTATCTGACTCTCCTGGTGTCTATCTGACTCTCCTGGTGTCTATCTGACTCTAATGGTGTCTATCTGACTCTCATGGTGTCTATCTGACTCTCCTGGTGTCTATTTGACTCTCCTGGTGTCTATCTGATTCTCCTGGTGTCTATCTGACTCTCCTGGTGTCTATCTGACTCTCCTGGTGTCTATCTGACTCTAATGGTGTCTATCTACATTAGTGGTTTTACTTGTTTAATCTAAACTGCACTATTAATTGTCTACATTCACCTCCAAAAATGATTGAGATTGAGAGTCAGTCAGGCGTTTCATTAGTGTGTGACATCAGTGAGAGTAATGAGTAGTGAATGAGCAGAGTGGGATGAAGCGTAGGAGGCGGTTTTTCTGGGGACAGAAGACATCTTGAGTTTCTTAGGTCGACCTGCACCATTGAATGCTCGACACTCTGGTATGACGTGTAGTGAGACACAAACACTTAGTGAGAACATTGTGTACTCATTTGGTTTATGTTCATGTAACAAATTCCCCACAACATTTTCAGAGTCATTTTAGTTGAATATATTATCAAATAATTTAATTTTAATTTTAAATTTCTGGCCAAAATAGTCCAAATCAAAAGCTTCAGAGGCAAAGTGTCAGAAGACAAAAAAGACTTTTATTCCTCAGTATGAGCCAAACATTCTGGCATCTTTCTGATCGAGCCATGTTGCGTGGACTCAGTTTGTAACACAGCCTGTGTGTAATACCTTCTGTAATGACTGTACTTGCGTGTGTGTATAACCAAACATTTAAACCTGAGTCATACTGACTTTAAGGAACAAATGTACCGCTGTGGATGTATTTTAGACACCTAAGAGAATCTATATCTGTTTAGTGTTTGCTATAGTTACAATAGTTTCACCTCTTCACCTTCAACACAGTGTGTGTGAGAAATAAGTTTTAAAGTCCATTCAGAAACATGTATATTTATGGTGGATGGAAGTGTTAATGAGTGAGTCAGACTCTGACAGCTTTGCTTCCCCATCCGTGTAATTACATCTGTACCAGGACACAAATAAGCTTCCTATTTGAACTGAATACAGAATGTGAATAGAATGTGACCAGGTTTCATAATGCTAAATAATGTTAAAGGATCTGTTGATACAGGGCATGTAATTACTTGTGTTCCTTTGGTCTCGGACACTTTCTGACATTAAAGGTTCCTGCCAACACACATTTGACAGGAAACCACCTCAGTGCTGCCACTGTACATATCCAGCTCAGTGAAGACCAGGAGAAAGTGGAAACATTGGCAGAGCTCAGAGATCACAACTTGTGACACACACTGAGATTCCTAAAAGCTCCACATGAGGTGACACTTTAGGATCCCACCACAGCACAGATGTAGCATCTAGAGTTGCACTGGCAACAGCGTCTCAGGTTGTTGCTATCATGTGACCACATGAAAAATAAGTTCATGTTCCACACATTGTGTAAAATATATTATGGCAATACATTCTGATTACAAAACATAAATATAATGGATCATGAGTCGGTAGGTTGTGTGTCATGCTGGACCTGTGGAGGTCAAACATACGCGGCACGTTGATGTTATTTCTTTCTTGATGCTTTTAGAGAAAGCCTGTGTTGTGATTGTGAGTATATTTCTGTTGAGAAGAAGCTCTGCAATTTCAATATTAGATCTCCCTTCAGTACTTTCACCATGCAAACGCTACAATATTCACCCAATATCTAATATTCAAACAACATATCTGTCTACCCTTTGGTTTCTTTGCTGTGTGACTCCCCTGGGAGGCTGGTCAGCTGATCAAGCTCACCTGGCCTCGTATGGGCTATAAAAGCTGACCCATGTGTTCCCACTGGCACCTGTGCTATATCAACACATTCTCACCCCAGTGGGTCAAATACTGCAGCCTGGTCAGAGCTCCTAAGCTTCAAACTATGAGCCACCCCTCTAGGGTCAGTTCTTTAATGCCAGGGACGGCTTGCATAGTGTCTTCAAAAAAGCCACGATATTATATTTTTCTGTGCAGGGACTCTAGCTGTGGTTATTAACCACTTGTTTCAGCTTCCTCTCTGTTAACATCATTGTTGGTCAGTGAAGTCATGTGTTAGGATGCTGATCATATTGAGCTCTTAGATCCTTTATTTGTCTCTTTAGTGGCGCTTCACATCGCTGCTTTTAATAATGGTCACGGTTTGTGAACATGAGACACGCTGCTCTTAAACTGCCCGTGGGAAGAATGAAGATATAAAAGTTAGTCTATTCTTGGTTAAAGACTGTGGTCTCGCCATGTGAAATAACTTTCGACTCACGTATTATTCTCAGACAACTCGGCCTTTTGCCCCATCTCCCACGTGATTGGCTGAGCAGCATCACGTGATGTGATTTACAACGCATGTAATTGGTCTGTGTTTCCTGGACCGCTGAACGAGTACCGTAAAGGCTAGAAAAGCTGCACCAGTTAAAATAGAAGCGCTCAGTCAAAATGTGATAATTCTCAGTTATCTATCGGTTTTCGGTCCAGGTCCGGATATAACAGGGTCTGGGTCCGGACTCTTTAGTGACCCCTGCTCTATAGCATGCCTCAGTGCGTAGATATCAGACAGCGAGGGCTGCGGTATTTGGATTTTATTAGGAGTGAGAACGGGTATATTAACTTCAAAGTCACCAAGCCCTACCTAATAAGATCTTCAACAGAACAGAAGCAGTGCAGTGGGTTTACATGTTGCTCCTCAGTTTCTGTGTTTTCAAACAGAAAATAAAGACACACAAAGACTTCCACAACAAATACAGCCCATAGCACACAGGGGATGTTACTACACATCACTCAGAGAATGAAAAGCAGGGCTCACCAAAAGCTGTGCTGCGGTTTGTCAGTCCGGAGTAGGCATTGCCGCTGGGGGAGGAAGTGGCCGGGGACGACAGGGGACTGTAGGAGGCCGGGTCGGTCTGGTAGCTGTGGCCAGAACCAATACCAAATGGACTGGACTGGGCTTTACTGGACTGGAGAGCACAGACATTGGTTAGATGTACAGCATATCAGGGCCGTACGGGTAGACACAGGGTTCACTGCTCAGTGCACTCCCGTTAATGAAGCTCCCTGAAAACAAACTGATTGCTTACATATGCTAACCACAGGTATGGGATGTGCAAAAACTGTATTTTCAAGTTTGAACATGCTTTGTAATAAAGTTAAATGAGTTCATATCCATCTTTATGCACATGAAAAAAGTTGGCCGAACTACAACATGAGACACCCCCAAAGAGCCAACGCAGTTCTCCTCTTCATATGAATAATGGAGCTGTGTTGTTCATGGGTACTGTAGTATTTACAGCTGTCCACCATTGCAGCACAACGGATACAACATCATTTCTCAGAGACAAAGTCAGAGTGGCGGTCTGATTTAAACCTACATGATGGTACATTAACATTGGGAGAGTCCGGTGTTTCAATGTAACATTGAAGGTATTGTCGAAAGAAGAAATTGAAATGGGATTACAGAATGGAGAAAAAGACTTTGCCTCTCTATCATTACTATTTATTGTGGAAACGTTTTTAATTTACAAAAACAAAATCAGAGATACAATGTAACTCCAATGCATCTGTGTGTGCTTCAAGACAATGCATATGTTTAGTTTGGGATATGGTTTAGGTCCATGTGTGAAGACATTTTACAGCAATAGCAGCTTCAAAAGACTATCAAAACATGAAGGATGAGGATTTCTATACTTAATATTCAGACAGGGTTGTGCTATTTAATTCATGATAAACTAACAACCTACAGACTGATGTTTCTTTACTTCTTTCATTCAAACCTCCAGCTGTTAAAAGGACATCAGACCAAAATACATGTCTTAGCTTGTTGTGGGTCGGAAACAACTTGATGACCTTCATTCTTCAGAGACTACTCATTGTTTTGCCAGCACAGTTCAGGCAAATGGGCTTTTCCATTGTTGGGCAACTGCATAGAAGAATCGAGCCAGCTTAACCTAGGTGTCCCAGGACACAGAGAAAGCCTGCATGATGTCTTCATGTCTGCTGTGTTTAGAGGTGGTGAAAACATTCAGCCCTCGCATCATCTGCCTCTAGTTACTGTGATGCATTTAGTGGTTTCTGACCAACAAAGAATTTAGTCCAATGGAATGAACTGACAAGTGCAGCAATGTGTGTGGAAGACACGAGATGGGCTTGTTAAGAAACATATGCCCAGCACATTCCCATAGCAAGATTATGAAACACACACACACACACACACACACACACACACACACACACACACACACACACACACACACACACACACACACACACACACACACACACACACACACACACACACACACACACACACACACACACACACACACACACACACACACACACACACACAATGACCAATAACATCTGTTAACAGGCACCAGAGATGGGATTCTGGGGTTCAGGAGGAGGAGCAGAAAAAATGAGTTTGGCAATCGTGTTAACCATAAAGATTGCAGACTGTTATTGACTGGTTTCACTTCAGTATTGGTTTGTGTGTGCTTGTTACCTGTCCAGAGAAGGGGGGGCGGTTGCCTGACCATGCCACCTGGCCTGGATTGAGCTGTCTGGAGATCTGAGCTAGGTTCTGATTGGTGGAGCCTGACGGCTGGATGTCGTTCACACCAGGGACATGGATCACAGAGGAACTGTGTGCACAAAGACAACATACCATCACATCAGGGCAGGGCTTGACAGTAAGGGTATTTCTAGAAATTGGCTTAGGCTGCCATCAGTGACAGTAACATGTACAATATAGGGACAGCAAACACCAAAATATGCACCCTGAAATACATATTTGTTGCATTAGTGATATTTAATATTGGTTATTAGGTTGTATATCAAAATATAAGGGGATAACCATATTTTCAGTTCATAAGCCAATGCCTGGTTGGTGGTGAGCCCTGCATAACCCGGGACTGGATGTGACGTGTGGTGTACCTGAAGCTTTTGCCAGCGTGTCCCTGCTGGAAGGGAGAGCTCTGAGAGTAGAGCTGCTGTCCTCCAGCTGTAGAGGAGGGAACCATCATCTTCTTATCTGCCGCTACACACACAAACACAGGGTCAGCATTATAGAAATAACAGAGAGCAGAGACAGCAAGAAGCTGAAGCAGCAACTATCAGGACATGTGTCGTAGGTGGCTGTTTGTGTGTGTGTTTGTGTGTGTGTCGTACAGCCAGCGATGCCTGTGTACATCTCAGCAAAGCGCGGGTCTCTCTCCTGAGAGAACAGGACTTCTGTCTTGTCGATGTTCTTCCCTGCCTCATGGACTCCGCTGCTGACGCTGGCCACAGGCACCTGAGGGTGAGGTGAATGTTGGGAATGGAAGGAGGGCATAAGGGTTGACGTTAGAGATGATAGACCGAGGTCACAAAAATGAACCCATGTACATGGTTACAAGATAAATGTAGATTCATTAGTAACTATTTCCTTTCATGTTTTTGAACTAAGATTACATCGAGTCTGGAGGCCGTTAGCGAAAGAAAATGCAAATGCTAACTTAGTTCATTGACGAGCAAAGTCACAAGTAGCCGACTGTGATAAGGTCCAGATAGCGCCACCTCCTGACTATAATAGGAAACATTATGAGAGCTGGCAAACATGAGCCCTTCTGAATATTAAATATCATTATCATTGTCGTTTACTTAAGATAGATGCTTTAATACAATCAAATACTACTGGCGTGGCACCAATGTGCGTTCTGTGACATAATGACCCTTCCTGTCATCTACAGCGTGTGAATGAAGTGGCTCTAAAGCACAGGGTTACCTGGGAAAGATCGTAGGCAGTCAGTCCATCTCTTTGGTGCACCTCCAGCTCCGCTTGCTGCTGCTGCTGTAGCTGCCTAGAAAACACAACACACACCATATAAACCATCAGCACCTCAGACTGGCACTTGCAGCACGATACATCATTTTAAATTCAGTAGAATGAGATAACTAACATGATAAACAAACATCTACATATAATTCATGTAGATGAAAAGAGGTGTTGTTGGGGTAGGAGACAGGACAAACAAGAGCCGTGTTCTGTCGTGTGGTCGCTATGTATCTGACACTTTTTAAGAAGGAACCCCCCCGTCTTCAACCTAACCAAGTACTTTTGTTGCCTAAACCTAACCAAGAGTTTTTGTTTTAACCCCGTGTTTACACCCACAATAGCTGTTTGTCAGTGTTTGACACGTAATGCATCACAAAGTGACACCAATTTAGAGTCACAGGTTATCCTGCATGTCCACGCTGACATGGGGAGAACATGGGGAGAACATCCAAACTCTGGGTTTGGACCCAGAACCTGCTTGCTGTCAGGCGACAGTGCTAACATGTGCCACCCTCTAGATACAAATGTAGCTAAATTGATAGCTAGTATTGTAGCTCCATATAAACCCAATAACAGGTAACAGCAACAAAAAAAAGACTATTTGTGACCAGGGCCTTCGGCTATTGATGGTTAGTAGCTGCGCATTACATTGTACTAATTAAAATATCTTCATTTCCTTGTCTGCTGTAATGAGCAAAGGCCCACGCAAAACATTGAATGGCAGTGGTGTCTCTGTGTGTGAATATATGATTTTAAATGCATCAATGGGTTGTTTTCAATGGCATAAGTTTGTAGTCCATTCATTTGAAAAATTGGCATTGTACGGCTCTGCTGGACTCCTCTGTGTGGTACCAGGTGCTTTTCTCTATTCGTTTTCCACTGTGCATTCTTCCCCCTCAGTGCAGGCGGGATTCTCAGCTGATGACCGTAGCGACAAACGTAACAAAGATGATGTCACGGCATCATCTTCAACAGAACATTCACTATTTCAATAGATGGTAGTTAACACCTCCTCACTGCCCCCGACTGCCAACACCTCCGCACTGCCCCCCACTGCCAACACCTCCGCACTGCCCCCCACTGCCAACAACTCCGCACTGCCCCCGACTGCCAACACCTCCGCACTGCCCCCCACTGCCAACACCTCCGCACTCCCCGCTACTGCCAACACCTCCGCACTGCCCCCCACTGCCAACACCTCCGCACTGCCCCCCACTGCCAACACCTCCGCACTCCCCCCCACTGCCAACACCTCCGCACTCCCCCCCACTGCCAACACCTCCGCACTGCCCTCTACTGCCAACACCTCCGCACTGCCCTCTACTGCCAACACCTCCGCACTGCCCCCCACTGCCAACACCTCCGCACTCCCCCCCACTGCCAACACCTCCGCACTGCCCCCCACTGCCAACACCTCCGCACTCCCCCCCACTGCCAACAACTCCGCACTGCCCTCTACTGCCAACACCTCCGCACTGCCCTCTACTGCCAACACCTCCGCACTGCCCTCTACTGCCAACACCTCCGCACTGCCCTCTACTGCCAATACCTCCGCACTGCCCTCTACTGCCAATACCTCCGCACTGCCCTCTACTGCCAACACCTCCGCACTGCCCTCTACTGCCAACACCTCCGCACTGCCCTCTACTGCCAATACCTCCGCACTGCCCTCTACTGCCAACACCTCCGCACTGCCCTCTACTGCCAACACCTCCGCACTGCCCTCTACTGCCAACACCTCCGCACTGCCCTCTACTGCCAATACCTCCGCACTGCCCTCTACTGCCAACACCTCCGCACTGCCCTCTACTGCCAACACCTCCGCACTGCCCTCTACTGCCAATACCTCCGCACTGCCCTCTACTGCCAACACCTCCGCACTGCCCTCTACTGCCAACACCTCCGCACTGCCCTCTACTGCCAATACCTCCGCACTGCCCTCTACTGCCAACACCTCCGCACTGCCCTCTACTGCCAACACCTCCGCACTGCCCTCTACTGCCAATACCTCCGCACTGCCCTCTACTGCCAACAACTCCGCACTGCCCTCTACTGCCAACACCTCCGCACTGCCCTCTACTGCCAACACCTCCGCACTGCCCTCTACTGCCAACACCTCCGCACTGCCCGCTACTGCCAACACCTCCGTACTGCCCTCTACTGCCAACACCTCCGCACTGCCCGCTACTGCCAACACTGCCCGCTACTGCCAACACCTCCGTACTGCCCTCTACACAGTACGGAGGTGTAAAATTACACACAATGATGTGTGTAATTTTAGTTCTAGTCTAAATATCTTATGTTTTTGACACTTTTGCTCAACCCAGACTTTTCCATAATATTTAGACCTATATCCTGTTTGTTTGTACCTGGCGAACAACATGGAAATGAATAGAAATTAATTTCCCTGGCAGTTACCCCTGTTGCCTTGAACAGTCTGGAGATAGACACTGCTTCTTTTCAAAGGTCTGGATAGCATCAATATTTTTCCAGTAGAGTCAGTGATCAATGTAATCAAACTTCCTGCTTCCTTTCCCTGAAAATAAAAGGCATCAGTGTCTATTGAGATGCTGCTGAAGGCGCTGTATGAACATGGCATGGTTAAAGTGACTAAGACACTGGTCTAATACCTTTCTCAACATTGTTTCACTGTTTTAACAGAGCAAGAGACCTTGACTGATTCTATATAGTTTAGTTTTGCTGTGTTCACCTTATCAGTAACAAAGCAACAGGCAACAAGAGGCACTGCCAATCAAACATATTGTACTGTACAGTTTTTAACAAATCCCAATATCGTTTCTCAAAGAATGTCTTTAAATACGAAAATGATGGTCCCTTCTTTGGAGTAATGTTACCTTATCTGCACCACTGTGGTGTGGTGTACTGTGTGTGTGGATCAATTTGGTTATTGTGCTTTTAATATTAATGGTAGAATAAAATATTAAATATAATAAATCCTTTATGAATGCCTGATAGGTAGAGTTGTATTTGTGTCTTTACTACTCTGTGCCTTGCTGTCCGTATCCCTTTAGGAGAATGTTAACTGAACATAGAAAAATAAATCAAATGTTTCTTTTTTAAATCTGACATTTTGGTCAGATTTAGGCTGATTTAAATGGTGTGTGTGTGTGTGTGTGTGTGAGGAACCTACTTGACGTTGGTGTTGGTGCAGATGATGTACTCTATCTCGTCAGAGTACGGGTTCTGGAAGGTGAAGCTGCTGGTTCGGATCAGCATCCACTCTCTGTTCTTCATTCGGAAACGATACATCACAGACAGAACCTGACCCTTCAACTTCACCACCTGCAGAGGGAGGAACACCACTGATTCATACTTCTGTTTTAACAAGTGTTAACTATCCAGCTGGATCTGGAGACGAAAAGAGTAGCAGCAATACTGTGACACAACATGAACATCTTTATGTATTTTTCATACTCATTTTTTTCAGATTTGAAGTAAACCATTTCCAGTGTGGTCACCTGAGAGTGAAGATTTTCATCAATCAGCTTTGATGTGATCAAGTCTACATTACACGGCTTTAGCAGAGCATTCCCTGAGACAAGAACAGAGGCGCAACCCATTTATTCCATTTCATCAACACAACCACCTCCAGAATCTGTGAGAATGCAATAACTCTGGTTTCTAAGTTTTGAGTTGAGTTGTCATATAGTAGTGATTTCTGCTGTATTATGTACTCTCTGTGGCTACTCTGATTGTCAGTCTGAGTAATGAAAGCACTGCACTTCTTCCCAATGTGACATGGATCTAAAATGACTTTGAAATGAACTGCTGAGGCAGGCCAGAGCAGCTGATCACAGATACGGAGAACTTTTCAATCCACACAGAGGGCAGAGACCACAGAACAGACAGGGAGGAGGAGGAGGAGGAAGGGAAAATTTTCCTCTGGTTAAGATCAGCTATGAACAGTACAGGTAGAATGATGCTGTTTTGCTGCTGAATATGGAGAATGGGGTCTCTGTGAATACATAAACCAGGTCAAATAAACCAGATAAATCATAGAATGAATCACTTAAACAAGTTGTTAGTATTACACAATGTTATGTGACATGTAACAGAGTTGCAGGTGACTCACTTATGATCAGAATCAACTCTATCGGTGATTGAGAAGGCTAAATACTTGCAGACATAAGCAAACAGAATAATCACTTGAACCCAGTCATTCAGCCTGCCAGCACTCCTGTCAAACCAAACTGAACAATGCTATATGGATGCTAGCAAGTCTGCTAAGAGACAAGCTCCTTCTCAATCTCAGAGTATCTCATTTAAATAAATGTCGCTATGAGGTAACACAATAGTGATTGAGCCTATGGCCCACTGATGAAAGTGTTGTAATATTTATATATTTGAAGTATTACGAGCGAGGAGTGTGTGGCGTCAGTCAAAATGCGGTGGTAAGTTCTACCTCACACAGGCTCCGCCTTCTACTGGACTCTATGGGTAATACTCAACTCCAATCACATGCATACATTTGCCCAATGAAGTTTGCATTTTTTTTAAATTATTTAAATTCCTTTGGATTATTTTTTCAATTTCAAGTTGTATGTACAGGTTGTGAACATTAATTAGGCTGACACTATACACCAACAGCCAACAAATAGTGGTAGTGATCACTATGGCCGCCCATCATTTCTCTGAAAATGGGGACAAATGTGACTTCTCACATCATTGATCACAGAATTTGAAGCACTTTCAAGATTTTGTGCGATTGAGAAGAATATTAAGCTCTTCTCAAACCCTTTCTCATGCGCTTGAGAACGAGCAGATAGAATTTACTGAAATAAAATGTGATGATACCATCTGAAGTCGCCACCAGCAGCTCCCACTGTCAGTACCGGGCCAGGGTTGTATACTTTTCTTCTCCATGTGGCCCCTGGAATAAGAAGCACCCCTTACTTGAAAATGAATTCAAATGCTGTGTCTTTTTGTGAGGTACTTAGCGACCCTGGTTTTTGAAAGGTGCTCTAAAATAACTTTTAATTACTTACTTACAGGTTTTGTAGGTGTGTAGCCAATACATTTCTTTTGGCTCTGTAATTCTTTTCTTTTCTCATACCATTTCTCAGGTTTTAACCCAGTGATCTCCCCATGATATTTTCACCTGACTGAAAAAAGAAACCTTTAGGTCCAATGAACAGCTACAGTCCCGTCCTACCTGTTGGAAACTTTCTCTCAAGTGACTCTGGTCCTCAGGATGGCAGAACTCCAGAATATCTTTCCCCAGCAAGTCCTACAAGACAGGATAAAATCAGTTGACAGGAGTTTATCCTCATTCAATATTTGTTGAACCAAATAGATACACAGAAAAGAAATACTGCATATTGCATTGTAGGAATGCAATGTCCACATATTGTTATTTTCAATTAAATACACTGGTATTTACCAACAGGTCTTAGGTCTGAAAGTTGAGTGTCATTAAAGCAAAGGCTGGTACATTTGGAGGACATGCTAAATAACTCCTGAGGCAGGAGTGCAACTGCAGCCACACATTAGTGATGATAACAGGTGATGCTGCATTGTTTTGAAGACATTTGATCTGAATGCATTTTTAAGCTAAATTAACAACATGAGTCACATGACTCAGTATTTCTATATTTTCCTCTGATTTAGAAACTCAATGAAACATTCATCAACATATCAAACGCAGGTTTGATGAGGTGAGAAAGTGATTCAAACACTGAATGTAAACCTTTTCCTCGAAGGTGAGAGGTAATTGCAGATGTTAATTAAATGCCAGATGTGTCATTTCAAAAGTAAAATAAATGTGTTGCAGTAAAAGACAATAAAGGGTCTGCAGGAATACAATAACAAGTACATTTGAAGTATATTTTCCAAACACAATCTATTTGCTATGAAAAATAATGTCATCCGGGATTCGGTGATTGTTGAGTAGAGGGAGAAGCAACAAAAGGAACAGGCAGACTGGCCACAGGAATGTGTTTCACAAACCAGTGCAGGCAGCAAATGTTTCTAATTCTGGTCTGCTTATTTCCACTGTCAATCAGTAACATAACGGATCATGCAAAGCACTGCTGTCATAGAATGTGTTCCATATGCAGAACAGGCGAAGTACATCTAAGGCCGTATCGTGACTGGGGTAATGCAACAGAGCCTTAGTGAGTTAGAGGTGTTAGTAATTCAGATATGAAGACTTTAAAAACTGGCAGGTGGTCATGTCGGAGAGCCAACCACTTCTCTTCGATATTTTCTTTATCTTTTTGGTCTAAGCAGCATTTTATGAAAACTAGTCGGATCACATTTCATCGTCATGTTACTCTAATTAACAAACTGAAAAGAGTCCTGCATAGAAATAATAGCAGACAATATTCGCAAGAGCAACTAAAGGTTGGCTGCTAATAAATGACTGATAATGACTCTGATAGCTCACATGATAAATTTAACATCATGCAAATGTGTAAAGTAATAATTCTATCAATGCAACAGTCATGTCATACTCAGCACTCTGCTGCTTTCAGGTTTTTGTTCTCAAAAAAATATGATTTGAATTCACAAATTAATTCCTAACGATTCTACTTCACTGTTCATTCAATCACTGCTAATGAAACACTTCTCATCCAATGAAACAATCCTCATCAAATTAAACGATTCGCATCCAATGAATCAATCCTCATCCAATGAATCAATCCTCATCCAATGAAACAATTCTCATCCAATTAAACAATTCTCATCCAATGAAACGATTCTCATCTAATGAAACGATTCTCATCCAATGAAACGATTCTCATCCAATGAAACGATTGTCATCCAATGAAACAATTCTCATCCAATGAAACAATTCTCATCCAATGAAACAATTCTCATCCAATGAAACAATTCTCATCCAATTAAACAATTATCATCCAATTAAACGATTCTCATCCAATGAATCAATCCTCATCCAATGAATCAATCCTCATCCAATGAAACAATTCTCATCCAATTAAACAATTCTCATCCAATGAAACGATTCTCATCTAATGAAACGATTCTCATCCAATGAAACGATTCTCATCCAATTAAACAATTCTCATCCAATTAAACGATTCTCATCCAATGAAATGATTCTCATCCAATTAAACGATTCTCATCCAATGAAACAATTCTCATCCAATGAAACGATTCTCATCCAATGAAACGATTCTCATCCAATGAAACGATTCTCATCCAATGAAACAATTCTCATCCAATGAAACGATTCTCATCCAATGAAACAATTCTCATCCAATGAAACAATTCTCATCCAATTAAACAATTATCATCCAATTAAACGATTCTCATCCAATGAAACGATTCTCATCCAATGAAACGATTCTCATCCAATTAAACGATTCTCATCCAATGAAACGATTCTCATCCGATGAAACGATTATCATCCAATTAAACAATTCTCATCCAATTAAACAATTCTCATCCAATGAAACGATTCTCATCCAATGAAACAATTCTCATCCAATGAAACGATTCTCATCCAATTAAACAATTATCATCCAATTAAACAATTCTCATCCAATTAAACAATTCTCATCCAATGAAACGATTCTCATCCAATGAAACGATTCTCATCCAATGAAACAATTCTCATCCAATTAAACAATTCTCATCCAATTAAACAATTCTCATCCAATGAAACGATTCTCATCCAATGAAACGATTCTCATCCAATTAAACAATTCTCATCCAATGAAACGATTCTCATCCAATTAAACAATTATCATCCAATGAAATGATTCTCATCCAATTAAACAACTCATCCAATTAAACAATTCTCATCCAATTAAACAATTCTCATCCAATTAAACGATTCTCATCCAATTAAAAATTCTCATCCAATGAAACGATTCTCATCCGATGAAACGATTCTCATCCGATGAAACGATTCTCATCCGATGAAACGATTCTCATCCAATTAAACAATTATCATCCAATTAAACGATTATCATCCAATGAATCAATCCTCATCCAATGAATCAATCCTCATCCAATGAAACAATTCTCATCCAATTAAACAAGTATCATCCAATTAAACAATTATCATCCAATTAAACAATACTCATCCAATTAAATAATACTCATCCAACTAAACAATTATCATCCAATTAATCAATTCTCATCCAATGAAACGATTCTCATCCAATGAAACGATTCTCATCCAATTAAACGATTCTCATCCAATGAAACGATTCTCATCCGATGAAACGATTATCATCCAATTAAACAATTCTCATCCAATTAAACAATTCTCATCCAATGAAACGATTCTCATCCAATGAAACAATTCTCATCCAATGAAACGATTCTCATCCAATTAAACAATTCTCATCCAATTAAACAATTCTCATCCAATTAAACAATTCTCATCCAATGAAACGATTCTCATCCAATGAAACGATTCTCATCCAATGAAACAATTCTCATCCAATTAAACAATTCTCATCCAATTAAACAATTCTCATCCAATGAAACGATTCTCATCCAATGAAACGATTCTCATCCAATTAAACAATTCTCATCCAATGAAACGATTCTCATCCAATTAAACAATTATCATCCAATGAAATGATTCTCATCCAATTAAACAACTCATCCAATTAAACAATTCTCATCCAATTAAACAATTCTCATCCAATTAAACGATTCTCATCCAATTAAAAATTCTCATCCAATGAAACGATTCTCATCCGATGAAACGATTCTCATCCGATGAAACGATTCTCATCCGATGAAACGATTCTCATCCAATTAAACAATTATCATCCAATTAAACGATTATCATCCAATGAATCAATCCTCATCCAATGAATCAATCCTCATCCAATGAAACAATTCTCATCCAATTAAACAAGTATCATCCAATTAAACAATTATCATCCAATTAAACAATACTCATCCAATTAAATAATACTCATCCAACTAAACAATTATCATCCAATTAATCAATTCTCATCCAATGAAACGATTCTCATCTAATGAAACGATTCTCATCCAATGAAACGATTCTCATCCAATGAAACGATTGTCATCCAATGAAACAATTCTCATCCAATGAAACGATTCTCATCCAATGAAACAATTCTCATCCAATGAAACAATTCTCATCCAATGAAACAATTCTCATCCAATGAAACAATTCTCATCCAATTAAACAATTATCATCCAATTAAACGATTCTCATCCAATGAAATGATTCTCATCCAATTAAACGATTCTCATCCAATGAAACAATTCTCATCCAATGAAACGATTCTCATCCAATGAAACGATTCTCATCCAATGAAACAATTCTGATCCAATGAAACGATTCTCATCCAATGAAACAATTCTCATCCAATGAAACAATTCTCATCCAATTAAACAATTATCATCCAATTATATGATTCTCATCCAATGAAACGATTCTCATCCAATGAAACGATTCTCATCCAATGAAACGATTCTCATTCAATTAAACGATTCTCATCCAATGAAACGATTCTCATCCAATGAAACGATTATCATCCAATTAAACAATTCTCATCCAATTAAACAATTCTCATCCAATGAAACGATGCTCATCCAATGAAACAATTATCATCCAATTAAACGATTCTCATCCAATGAAACAATTATCATCCAATTAAACGATTCTCATCCAATGAAACAATTCTCATCCAATTAAACAATTCTCATCCAATGCAACGATTCTCATCCAATGAAACAATTCTCATCCAATTAAACAATTCTCATCCAATTAAACAACTCATCCAATTAAACAATTCTCATCCAATTTAACGATTCTCATCCAATTAAACAATTCTCATCCAATGAAACGATTCTCATCCGATGAAACGATTCTCATCCGATGAAACGATTCTCATCCGATGAAACGATTCTCATCCGATGAAACGATTCTCATCCAATTAAACAATTATCATCCAATTAAACAATTATCATCCAATGAAATTATTCTCATCCAATTAAACAATTCTCATCCAATGAAACAACTCATCCAATGAAACAATTCTCATCCAATTCAACAATAGTCATCCAATTAAATAATACTCATCCAATTAAACAATACTCATCCAATTAAATAATACTCATCCAACTAAACAATTATCATCCAATTAAACAATTATCATCCAATT
This sequence comes from Anarhichas minor, assembly GCF_050575085.1. Taxonomy (NCBI): domain Eukaryota; kingdom Metazoa; phylum Chordata; class Actinopteri; order Perciformes; family Anarhichadidae; genus Anarhichas; species Anarhichas minor. The sequence goes on from NW_027466488.1 coordinate 13,117,532, forward strand.
AAACAATACTCATCCAATTAAATAATACTCATCCAATTAAACAAGTATCATCCAATTAAACAATACTCATCCAATGAAATTATTCTTATCCAATGGAAAGAAACCTCATCTAATGAAAAATTCGCATCCAATAAAACAATACTCATTAAAATGAACGATAATTATTGAACACAAACACATTGAATGAAACAATGAATATTGAATTAAACAATGAACATTGAATGAAACAACCCTCTTTCAATGAAACAATACTAATCCAATGAAACGATACTCATCCAATGAAACGACTCTCATCCAATTTAACAATATTCATCCCATTAAACGATACTCATCCAACGAAACAATACACATTGAATAAAACTATACTCATCCAATGGAACAATACACATTGAATGTGAACCTTAAGTGTCTAACAAGAAGGGAGATGATTATGGCTCTGGGCAACTGGAAGCCTGTTAATGTGGAGAAGGTGTTAAGTATCACTGGTCATTACAACAAAGTTGAATCAAGTGGAATTAGTAAATCAAACAGTATTTCTGTTAAACAAGAGAAAGTGGGAGCTGTAGAACATTCCTGATTTAGTGCTGTTGAAATGTTCATTATATGCATGTATATTGAATGTATAAAGACATTTATCAAGACAACAGGTAAACATAGAGAATGGGTTTGCGTCAACAGAAAATGATACCAGGAGCAGATCAGAAAAAAGGAGGGTTCCTACTGGAATATAATTTATAAATAAATGTTAAAGATCAGGAATTTACAATATATTTTTATGAAAGCTTTTTTCGAATAAAGGCTCAGCGCTCTCTGCAGTTGAAATAAAATGATGATATCCCACTTTAATAGGGGAAAACACATTCAACGCTATGAAAGGTCAATTTTGGCAACTTATAGTTGATAAGAATCCGTTGGAACACTCCTGCCTCTATTATGAATTTCCATGACATTATCAGTCCCTTTATCCTCTTAGCTAACCTGAGGCTGATAACCAATGACGTTGATGCAGCGTGGGTCCACAAAAGTGATGACACCATCCGAGTTGTGACGTGACAGGAACTCTGTGGGCACCGACAGGCCGTTCATATCCATAGAGACTGGAGAGCTGGTCACCTGAGGGATGATACAGACATATTTATTAGAGATGCACCCATTGATCGGCTGCCAAACAAAACCAGATGGCTTTCAGCTGAGCTCACATTTGCAGGTAAAAAATCTGAAATATAAAGCGCGAAAATGAAACACTGGTCATGTGCCACTGACGAAAGATAGTGTTACGTCTGCACACAGCTCAGAATTTGTCCCAACAGCAAGTCCAAAATAAGACGTTGAGGAACAACCTGAAAAATATTTGGAACAACTAACTTAATCAGACACTTATTATAATGTAATTCATTCCCATCATGCTGCTCAGAGGATTCACAATGACAGTACAGCTAACGTTAACAGAGGTTGCATTGACTTCAACTATGATGCGTTCAAGCTGTACTCAATAAAATTAAATAAAATGACATCATCATGATGTGTTCACATGTCTTGTAAAATGTAGTTTTTTGTGAGACGCTTGAATAAATCCAGTTGTGTGAAGGAGATGTTTTCATAGCAATATATAATAGATATTAGATTTGAATTATGACCTGTTTAACTTCCTAACACCAGCTCTAAGCAGCTAATCATTTGAATTGCGTGTTTTTATGAAAAGAACCACTATAGATGACAATAACAATTTAAAAAGATAACATTAAGAATTGTTGACAGTTTACACTGACTGAGGGACGGTTAAAAGTATTTTTCAAAGTGGTTCAATTAACTGTGCCTCGACACACACCTGCAGTCTTCCGATGGCCACTAGGCAGTATTTTCCAGTCTGACCGGCCTCCGTGTCTTCTTCTGGTATAGTCATACCTGATGGAAACACAAAGCAAAACAGACATTTCTCGAAAGAGTCGAAGCACTTCATTTTCCATTTGCTACTTGAACTTTGCAGCAGCGAGAGGTAATCTGCCGGCTGACAAAGCCACTGCTCCTCTACAATGATTTATAAGTCATGTTTTTACCATTAAGCCTCCCAACTGAACGATAGTTTCCACAATACACTGACACATTTCATTAAAACAAATATTCAAACTTGTTCCACTCCGTCTACAAATAATTTAGTAAAAGAGAAGGGCAAGGCAGTCACAGACACAAACAGACATATCAATTCCATTTTGATGGCACATCTACCATAATAACTTTTCTACTGTTTGTTTTGTGTTCAATTAAATATAAAGTCATAGAAGTTTCAGTCCCAGTAGCCGTTTTCACTCCAGCTATCCTGTCACTGACTGACAACGCTCCCGTTTTCTTATCAAAAATCACGATCATGTTGCATTTTCTACTCGTGAGGGTGAGTGAGGGCGGCTGCTGGCCTCGCCTTAGGTACACATTAAAGCACATAATCATATGGGAATATGATCGCTATTATTAAGTAAAAACGTAACTTAATACTTAGTAGAATTACCGCCTTGTGTTGTTTGCCTCCACTAACCACTCAAGTAACAGTTTACATCCATGTCTGTCCAACACGTCATCACTTTATCATTTTATCCTATTAGACACTTGTGTGAAATTATCATGAATACCATATACATTCTTGAGTAGTGGCCACAAACATGTTTTGTGAGGTCACAGTGACCTTTGACCTCTGACCACCAAAACCTGGTCATCTGGTCCTCCATCACAGGATTAAATGACTACAGGCCCGTCGACTGACGTCTGTGGTCATGAAATCCTTTGAGAAACTGGTGTTGACCCATCTGAAGGACATCACAGGGCCCCTGCTGGACCCCCTGCAGTTTGCCTACCGTGCAAACAGGTCGGTGGATGATGCAGTCAGTATGGGACTGCACTACATGCTGCAACACCTCGACTCCCCAGGGACATATGCAAGGGTTCTGTTCATGGACTTCAGCTCAGCATTCAACACCATGATCCCAGCAATACTCCAACCCAAACTCTCCCAGCTCACTGTGCCAGCCTCCACCTGTCAGTGGATCACAAACTTCCTGACTGACAGGACGCAGCAGGTGAGGCTGTGAAAAATCACATCCAGCACCCGGACTATCAGCACTGGCGCCCCCCAGGGGTGTGTGCTCTCCCCACTGCTCTTCTCCCTCTACACCAACGACTGCACCTCAGAGGACCCAACTGTTAAACTCCTGAAATTCACAGACGACACAACGGTCATCGGCCTCATCAGGGACGGTGATGAGTCTGCGTACAGACGGGAGGTTGAACAGCTGGTCCTCTGGTGTGGTCAGAACAACCTGGAGCTGAACAAGCTTAAAAAGCTTAAAACTGTGGAGATGACAGTGGACTTCAGGAGGAGCCCCCCAACACTGCCCCCCCCCCTCACCATACTCAACAGCACAGTGTGGAGACCTTCAGGTTTCTGGGATCCACAATCTCCCAGGACCTGAAGTGGGCCCCCAACATCAACACCATCAGGAAAAAGGCCCAGCAGAGGTTGTACTTCCTGCACCAGCTCAGGAAGTTCAACCTACCTCAGGAGCTGCTGATCCTGTTTTACTCAGCCATCATCCAGTCTGTTCTCTGCTCCTCTATCACTGTGTGGTTTGGATCGACCACCAAACAGGACAGAAACAGACTGCAACGGACTGTCAGGTCTGCAGAGAGGATCATTGGTTCCAGCCTGCCCTCCATCCTGGACTTGTTCACCTCCAGAGTCAGGAAACGGGCTGGAAAGATCTCTGCAGACCCCTCACACCCTGGACACAAGCTATTCCAACTCCTCCCCTCTGGTCGGCGCTACAGGGCTCTGTACGCCAAAACCACCAGAGACAGGAACAGCTTCTTTCCACTGGCCATCACTCTGATGAACAATTAATAAGTCATATTGCCTCTGCCTCTGCTTGCACTATTACCACCACTTGCTCTATCACCTCAATTCCATTGCCATTGTTTATAGGTTTATGTTCACATGTGTGTGTATTTATATATATATATATATATATATATATACATACATACATACATAAATACATATATATATATATATATATATATATATATGTATATATATATATATATATATATATATACATATATATATACATATAAAGGTGCTGGTCATATAATTAGAATATCATCACAAAGTTGATTTATTTCACTAATTCCATTCCATTATATTCATTCATTACACACAGACTGATATATTTCAAATGTTTATTTCTTTTAATTTTGATGATTATAACTGACAACTAAGGAAAATCCCAAATTCAGTATCTCAGAAAATTTGAATATTGTGAAAAGGTTCAACATTGAAGACACCTGGTGCCACACTCTAATCAGCTAATTAACTCAAAACACCTGCAAAGGCCTTTAAATGGTCTCTCAGTCTAGTTCTGTAGGCTACACAATCATGGGGAAGACTGCTGACTTGACAGTTGTCCAAAAGACGACCATTGACACCTTGCACAAGGAGGGCAAGACACAAAAGGTCATTGCAAAAGAGGCTGGCTGTTCACAGAGCTCTGTGTCCAAGCACATTAATAGAGAGGCGAAGGGAAGGAAAAGATGTGGTAGAAAAAAGTGTACAAGCAATAGGGATAACCGCACCCTGGAGAGGATTGTGAAACAAAACCGATTCAAAAATGTGGGGGAGATTCAGAAAGAGTGGACTGCAGCTGGAGTCAGTGCTTCAAGAACCACTACGCACAGACGTATGCAAGACATGGGTTTCAGCTGTCGCATTCCTTGTGTCAAGCCACTCTTGAACAACAGACAGTGTCAGAAGCATCTCGCCTGGGCTAAAGACAAAAAGGACTGGACTGCTGCTGAGTGGTCCAAAGTTATGTTCTCTGATGAAAGTAAATTTTGCATTTCCTTTGGAAATCAGGGTCCCAGAGTCTGGAGGAAGAGAGGAGAGACACACAATCCACGTTGCTTGAGGTCCAGTGTAAAGTTTCCACAGTCAGTGATGGTTTGGGGTGCCATGTCATCTGCTGGTGTTGGTCCACTGTGTTTTCTGAGGTCCAAGGTCAACGCAGCCGTATACCAGGAAGTTTTAGAGCACTTCATGCTTCCTGCTGCTGACCAACTTTATGGAGATGCAGATTTCATTTTCCAACAGGACTTGGCACCTGCACACAGTGCCAAAGCAACCAGTACCTGGTTTAAGGACCATGGTATCCCTGTTCTTAATTGGCCAGCAAACTCGCCTGACCTTAACCCCATAGAAAATCTATGGGGTATTGTGAAGAGGATGATGCGAAATGCCAGACCCAACAATGCAGAAGAGCTGAAGGCCACTATCAGAGCAACCTGGGCTCTCATAACACCTGAGCAGTGCCACAGACTGATCGACTCCATGCCACGCCGCATTGCTGCAGTAATTCAGGCAAAAGGAGCCCCAACTAAGTATTGAGTGCTGTACATGCTCATACTTTTCATGTTCATATTTTTCAAGTTGGCCAAGATTTCTAAAAATCCTTTCTTTGTATTAGTCTTAAGCAATATTCAAATTTTCTGAGATACTGAATTTGGGATTTTCCTTAGTTGTCAGTTATAATCATCAAAATTAAAAGAAATAAACATTTGAAATATATCAGTCTGTGTGTAATGAATGAATATAATAGACAAGTTTCACTCTTTGAATGGAATTAGTGAAATAAATCAACTTTTTAATGATATTCTAATTATATGACCAGCACCTGTATATATATATATACACACTTTATTTTGGATATATATGTATACTTATATTGTATATAGCTGTTAAATGTTTATACCTACATCTGTTCTACTTTTTTGCTACCCTGTTTTATTCTTTATATATTTTTTTCTTGTTTATTGTAAAATAGTGTATGTACATTGAGAGTGGAGTGGAAACCGGAGACAAATTCCATGTAATCCTTTTCTGGATCAACCCAGATTTACCACATCCACAGCCCATCCAAAGGCCAGAGTCTACAAAAACATATAAAAGGTCTGTAATCACATCCAGATCGGCCGGCATGCTGTTTAATATGCAGTAATCACAGAGCAGACAGAAATTCCTTCCAGTTAACAATAACACGTTACCATAAAGTTGAGAGGGATGAGCCTCCATCAGCTCCTCTCCACATAAAAACAGAACCACGATTCTGTCCTCACTCGTGGCTACATTCCTCTCGTCGAACAGATCAGTCAGCAGCATCTGTTGAGGTCCTCAATGTGCACCCTATCTGTTATCCATCTGCAATTTATGAGTGCGCGTGTATTTTTAGTGCAAGGAAGTAAACCATGTGTCAATGATTTCAAAACACACATGGTGTGTGTTAGACCTGAGAAATACTCCAGTGTCACCTGGAAGTCCTAAGAGGCCGTTTAGTCGTGTGTTGATGTTGTTCCGTTCCATCATCTACTTTAACACTTCAGCCACCTGCTTTGAGACCAAGGGGGTGCATTCCAAACCCTGTCTCTGTAAACACCACATAGTGCAGTCAGAGAGAGCATCTGAGGCCTGGTGTGCCTCAGATAAACAGGATATTACAGTTCTACTGATACACGCTGTGAGGCAAAGTTACATAAAATACTTATGATTATTAGATTCTTTAAAATTATTTTCTAAATCTGGTCTTCTAAACCTTGAGAACAGATTTGGGACAAATCCGGCAGGATGGCTTCAGTTGACATTTTGAACAAGTACAGAAGGTATTTCTACACTTTTCTGCGTTGTTCTATTTTTTCTTATTGTCAAATAAATATTGTCTGACCTCCCTCACCTGACTGGGACTGTCAGCCCAAAGGCTCGATGGCGCCCCCTACAAAGTTCGAAAAATTTAACCCCTCACTGCTGCTTCACCAACATGGATGGAATTTTGTTTGCAGGTGTTACGTGTGTAGCATACAATACAGTGGTTGGACTGAATACAGTTCTTGTTGGAATGTACTGTAACAGATGTGTATTCTGCCTGACCACAGCTGCTGTGCAAACCTTTTACGTGTTTGGTACTCCAGAGATAGATTTTTGACCGGGTATCTTATGACCCAACTTCACAGTGTGGACTAGACCACAATATGTGAGCTGAGAAGAGCAGCAAAATCCACTCCTGTTTAGCTCCATAACAAATGTGAGGAATGCTGCCCTAAGGTGATATTTAGAGGCAGCATAAATGCAAAGAACTCAAGCTGCAGATATGCTGATATGACTCCATTTCCTGAGTGTAAAGAGACTGGAGCAGAGGAACACCTGGCTCACATGAAGCCCCTTGTAGGGGGGAAACACTCCACAGACAGGCTTGTTGTTACAGCAAGCACCTGTACTGTCAGTAGAGAATTTGGTCAGCCACAAAACATACTGCAAAAACACTCCAGCAGTCAAATTGAGACAAAGATATGAAATGTTTGCTTTGCAATATTATGTGAGCACAGGCTCATGGGATGGAGCAGAGTCTCGCATCAAAATAGACTTTCAACAAAGCTGCTCTGAATGCTGCGGCTCCACTGGACGGCATACAAGAACCACACAGGCTGTTATGGAACTGTGGTTGAATCCGGGTCCTGATCCAGAGCTGTGCACAGCTGCTTTAGGTTAGACCAGGCTACACTCTGAGCAGGGACTCATGCAGTGAGGTGAAGTTTGGGTTAAGCAGGGATAGAGACCAGAGCATCCAGTTCAGGAAGTGTATGAGTGTGTGTGTTTGTTTACCTGCAGGGGGCCAGGCTTTGATGTAGCCAGTGCAATGCACCACAGAGTACTGCGCCTCTCCTTCTTTTGAGGGTCCAAGGCCATTCCTGTCCATCACACACACACACACACACACACACACACACACACACACACACACACACACACACACACACACACACACACACACACACACACACACACACACACACACACACACACACCAGCATGTTAGGTACTCAGACACAGCTGTGGAAGGACTCCACAACAATACAGGCTCTCTCAGACATGTAATAATCAGACTGCTTTAAGTATTGGCTTTAGTACACAAACACTGCATGAATGAATGAATGAAATTTATTTATAGAGCGCTTTTCACAGACATAACATCACAAAGTGCTTAACAGAGCAGAAATTTAAAAGCATAAAAAACACAATGTGACCCTAGGGTCAATAAATTACATACACAGAGAAAAAAAAAAAATAATAATAATAAATTAAATAATAAAAATTAAAACATTTTAAGAGCAGGTCTAGGACATGGGTTTTTACTCAAACGCCAGCCTAAGAAGGTGGGTTTTGAGCTGTTTTTTAAAAGTATTCACAGTATCTGCGAGGCGTAGAGTTGCAGGCAGAGCATTCCAGAGCCTCGGCGCCACTGCCTCAAAGGCTCGGTCACCACGGGTCTTAAATCGTGTGCGTGGAACAGACAGAAGACCTAGAGCGTTTGACCTGAGAGTGCGGGCGGGTGAATATGGGTGAAGTAGATCAGCTACATAAGTAGGAGCCTGACCGTGAAGTGCTCTGTAAGTGATGGTGAGAATTTTGAAGTGTATCCTAGATGCTATAGGGAGCCAGTGGAGAGATCGGAGTACGGGGGTGATGTGAGACCGTCGATTTGTCCTGGTGAGTAATCTGGCGGCAGCGTTTTGAATTACCTGCAGACGGTTAAGAGCAGATACACTGAGTGATGTGAAAAGTGAGTTACAGTAGTCGATGCGAGAAGAGATAAATGTGTGTATGATCATCTCTAATTCAGGTGTTGATACTACAGATCTCAGTTTACTGATATTTCTTAGATGGAAGAAACATGATCTGGACAGCTGCTGGGGGTCAAACGACATGGGGGTCAAACGACATGGATCGATCAAAGAAAATCCCCAGATTGCGCAGGTTGCAATGGGCAGCAGAGGAGAGTGGACCAATACTCTGCCTGATCATGGGGACAAACTCATCTGGAGCAATAACTAGAACCTCCGTTTTAGAGTCGTTGAGTTGTAGGCAGTTTTCTGCCGTCCAGTCTCTGATGGCATTGACACAGTCCAGGAGCCTAGTTAATGTGAATGCCTCGCTGGGTTTGAATGACAGATGGAGTTGGATATCATCTGCATATAAATGATAGGACACATTATAACTTTTTATAATCGGTCCCAAAGGTAACAGATAAAGGGAAAACAACAGAGGCCCCAGAACCGAGCCCTGCGGTACGCCACAAGACAGTGGAGCGGTAACAGACACAAAATCACTCACAGAGACATTGAAACTTCTGTCATTGAGATAAGACGTGAACCAGTCTAACGCTATGCCAGATATGCCAACCCAATCACGTAGCCTCTTAATCATGATGTTATGGTCTACAGTGTCGAATGCAGAACTGAGGTCCAGAAGAACTAGCACAGAGCAGTCACCTGCATCAGAACACATGAGAATGTCATTTGAAACCCTCAGGAGAGCGGTTTCAGTAGAGTGTTGTCTGCGAAACCCAGACTGGAATTCGTCGTACATGTTGTGCCTCTCCAGTGTAGCAGTTAGTTGTTTGGCCACCACTTTCTCTAAAATTTTGGACAGGAAAGGCAGTTTTGATATGGGCCTGTAGTTCATGGCAATGCCGGATCTAAGTTTGGTTTCTTTAATATGGGCTGGATAGTGGCATGTTTAAAATAGGAAGGGACAATTCCTGTAGACAATGAGGAATTGACAATAGATGTTACTGCAGGGCCAATAATTAGCAAAACTTTCTTAAATAGAGAGGTCGGTATTATATCGAGAGGGCAAGATGATGGCTTTGTTTTGTTAATTAAGTCCATCAGGTCTTGAAGGCTGATAGGCTGGAAAGAGTCCAGAACAGTAGGAGATTGCGAGGAGCTACATGTAGATGAACAAGTCCCAGGCTGAATGCCAGACCTAATACCTGTTACCTTATCATTGAAATAGGTAAGGCATTTGTTGCAATCGTCAACAGAACAGCATGGCAATGTAGAGACAGACGGTGAAACAATTCTCTTAATTGTGTCAAACAAAATCTTGGGATTTCTCTTTGAGGAAGAGATTAAGTTGGCAAAATAAGCAGTTCTAGCTTCCTTTACTCCAGTATTAAAGGAAACTCTGAGGTCTTTGAGATATGAGCGATGCACTTCTAGCCCAGTGGCTTTCCAGAGCCGCTCTGTCCTGCGACACTTCCGTCTCAGGCTGCAGACAGCGTCTGTCATCCAAGTGCATAGAGAACTGATCAGCTGTACTCTGAGTAATAATGCGGGAGTGGAATGTTTGTTTCAGACACAAGGGGTCAGCATTGACAGAAAGATCAAAGAAAATACATTTATGGTCACTGATCAGTAGGTCCTCACAACAGGTATTATCAATAGCAAGACCCAGGGAGAACACAAGGTCCAAGGTGTGACCACCCCTGTGAGTGGCGCCAGAAACATGTTGCGTGAAATTAAAAGATTCAGTAATATTGAGAAACTCAGTGGCACTGCAGTCTGTGGTATCATTGATATGCAGATTAAAATCACCAACCAGAAGCACTTTGTCTAGCTTGATAATAGAGGTCAGAAAGTCTGTGAACTCTGATAAAAACTGACCTGCAGGACCTGGAGGTCGGTAAATTAAAAAACAGTAAAACGGCTTTAGCCGGCCCACTTTAGTCAGCTGTAGTTCAAAAGTAGCATAGGATTCTGTGCTCCCCAATTGGCAGGAAAACTGATTCTTCCTGACCACGGCGAGACCTCCACCGCGGCCTGTCAAACGCAGTGTCCCAACATAAGAACAGTCCACAGGGCAGAGTTCATTGAAATGGATGCATTCCATATTCCGTTGCCAGGTCTCAGTCAGAAATAAAAAAGCCAAATTATGACTTGTGAACAAGTCATTTAAAATGTGAGCCTTGTTTGTTACAGAGCGTGCATTAATCAGACACATTTTGATGGGGGAAGACACTGTCGTCATCAGCACAGGAAGCTTTGGGGGTATGTGCAATAGGACGGATCACTCGTGCAGCACCTCGAACCCGACCATAACTAGGGCGTGAGCGCAAGTCTGTGATTCTCACGGGAATGTTCATGGGTCGTGGAGTGGAAGTTACGGTAGAGGCAAGGGAAAGAGTAGTAGGAGACCCTCCATGCCGCCAGGGGGAGGTAGTGTTGCTTGTAGGGGATGAATGTGGCTGATGAATGAACGTAGAGGAGGAGTGACAGAGGACAGGGGATCCAGGATCATGTGTGCCAGGTGTAAACAGTCAATCATGTGGATAGGAGTGAACAGTGTACTGAATATTGGCTGTTAGTACTTCAGCGCCAGTTTTGTTCAAGTGTAAACCGTCTCTTGCGTAGAGGCTGGGACGATTCCAAAACAAGTTAAAGTTATCGATTAAACCCACATTGTGAGCCCTGCATGCGGCCTGGAGCCAGGTGTTAAGTGTGCGGATCCTGCTAATATATATATATATATATATATATATATATATATATATATATATATATATATATATATTATGTACGCACGTAGTTAATGCTGCATCTATACACATTTATATCTAAATAACAAATAACACAATATGATATTATGACAGAGTTGATTATCATTAAATACAAATGGTAGTGTCACAAAAGAGATGTTATATGACCTGCTACATTATTGGTGCACTAACCCTGGTTTTGATCCATTGATATGGATCATCTTTCCTACAAAGAGCACTGCCTTATTGATTGAGTCTTAACTCTAGCATCTTCTTAGGACAATGCTATGATTACATTTTCAACCATACCTGAAAACAGGCAGATTCACTTTATTTACCAAAGAACATGTAGAGAGAACAGTTATTTTTCAAAGCCTTGAACACTGTATGCAGATCTTCCCGTCAGGCTGCACACGACTCTTAAAAAGCTGATTGTAAAGCTTAATTGCTGTGAGCCAGGCAGCAACCTCCTGTTCTGAAAAGTGAAGTCAATGCTGAAGTGCTATAAATCTGCATTCTTTCTAATGGCCATCAGGGGCCATCAGGGGTCGCATTTAGAGTCAAACAGACCATGAAGCAGGGTATGCTTTAGGGCGGGGCTACCTTGTGATTGACAGGTCTACCACAGCGTTGTCTGTATTTTCATTTTTTCAACTTTAACTCTTTCATAGAGTGTTTTCACTTCATGAGAGTTAGTTGTAACACTGTGGTCCTCAAAATATCTTACTCAGCATTTAGTTGTACTTAGCTCCACCCTCTACTGTCACTTCTGGCAGCAAAAAGACAAGATGGCGACGGCTAAAATGCCAAACTCGAGACTTCAAAACAGTAGTCCACAAATCAGTGAGGTCCTTGTGACTTGGTCCACTTCTTACATTCAGTCTGTCTGTGAGCGTGGGTAATAACTGAAGGTGACCCAGATGATGTCAACCTTTTCATCCACGGCTCTTGGCTCATCTGGATCTTAGCAGCTGGACAGTTAATCTTTGGACAAACCCGGAGACTATCTGAATCTTTACAATCACATATGATTTTATCTGATGACTGTCGACTCCCAGTCACACTGGAAGAGGATTTGGAAAACTGACGGGAGCATGTCCTCCAGAGAGGGAAGAGTCCGGCAGAAAGTAATTACAGTGGATTAGAGAGGAAGTTCCTGTACCTGTATCTCTTCCTCATGTTAGACAGGCGGTTTAGGGAGATGTGATCCAGAGGAGCAGTACCGCACCTGCACACAAGTAAGAAATAAAGACAAAAGCATACATTACACTCCAGTGGTACATGATGCCAGTTAGTGGCTGCTAATCACAGTCCCCTCTTTATGGACAAATAAAATGTTGGTACTTCACCACAGTTCTCACAAACTGTTCCGTGAAGAGAACGTTAGTTCTTCAAATAGTGATGTTGGTCTCTATTCCAGTGCTATTATACAATCAGTACATTTCCCACTGAATCACATGGCACACACTGCAGTGTAGAGGACATCGGCCCGTGTTAAAACACCACCGAGAAAGAATAATGGTCCCTTTCTTCATGGTCTAGTTTCATAGCTGAGGGTAATCCAATTCAAATCATTCATACATTAAAACCATAAGAATGGTGTAAGTAGCAAAAAAAAGGTATTTATATTGTTGAAAGGATTCATTTTTTAATCTTCTTTCTGTCAACAGAAGTGAAATGTTCAATGTTCAATGTTCAATGTTCCAACCCTAATACAAATAATCAGTCAAATTGAGAGCACCTTAAAGGGTCAGTGTGTAGCATATAGGGGGATGTATTGACAGGAGTAGAATATAGTATTCATAACTATGTTTTTATTAGTGTATAATCACCTGAAACTACACGTCATTGTGTTTCCATTAACTTAGACTAAGCCCTTTATATCTTCATAGGGAGCGGGTCCTCTTCCATGAGTCATCCATGTCTATTCAGCAGCCCAGAACTGACAAACCAAACTCTGGTTCTAGAGAGATCCTTTCATGTTGTTATATTAGGAGGCCACCGTAGATCTCAAACATGCTTGAGAAACCAGTGAGTCACCGAGTGCGAGCCTGTGGCACCGCTAGCCACCGCCTGACTCCGTTGCTCCTAAAGTAGGCGGTACTATGGTTCTGCACTCAGCAGCTAGCGTTACGACAGTCTTCGAAAGGGAAGAGTGAGCTGAGGGAGATTGAGTTGGTTGCAATCTGCAATCCCACCACTAGGTGTCCCTAAATCCTGGGCATTGTCCCTTTAAAGAGTAAGGTAGTGGTATTATTCCAAAGAAAAGTCTTGTGATATCCTGAACTTCAACATAAAGAGCAATTTTTATTGCATACGTAGGTTAGATAGCGGCATTAGGATATCCAACATACGTATATGTGCTGTCAAAATAATGGTGAGATATTTGACATGCATGAACCGTTTGTGTTTTGTTGTCGTCGGACGGGTTAAAAAACTTGTCTGGATAAAAAGTTATCACGTAGTTTCTATTCCAATACTCTACTAACACATGCTAATACACTTGAATCAAGTGTGTCCTCCTTCAAACCTTTCCGAAAGACACAGCATTCACAGTAATGAATCAGAGCAGCATGGCGGCAAGTCAAAAATATATAGAACCGTCTTTTACAAGTTTGTAAAGTGGAAGGAAGCAGCTCAGTCAGTCAGGTGGGGATGTGAGGGGGAAGGTCACCACACAACAGTTTGATCACCACCAGCTGGACTTTGTTTACTCAGAATGGTCTGATTCAAGTTAAAACAAATTTAAAGGTTCTATATATGCTATTTAAAACATTAATGTACCATCCAACAACTATGGCCTATGTGTAGATATAGAGGTGTAATGTCTACCTGAGCAGAGCATGAAGTCTCCTTCTGTGTGTGTTCTTATCAGAGCTTCTCTGTGCATGTTAGTGCATGTGAGCGTGCCCTCACTGGTTAGCTCTCATGCGGCGGTAACAGCTGATGATGCCGCCCCGACCCAAGGCATCGTCGTGGAAGAGTAGCACCCACCGTCCGATTAGCACTGTTAGCTGCAAGCCGCTAGCTCAGCCGTCGCCATGTTGACAGCAGTATGGAGGCAATAGATATGCTCTGAATTTTGAACTTAGGAACTTTAAATGGCAGGGACTCAAAGTATGAATTTGACCACAACAGCTGGAACTCAGATGAACTTCATCAGGGCTGTCACTACATTATTATCAAGAATGCTCATAACGATTTTTGAGAACCCAGTGTGGCTCAACGAAATTGCTTGTTTTAACAAAACATTAGTTCAAATCCCAAAGATATTCAGTTTACTATCATAAGTAGTATGTTTACTGTATCTGGCTACCAACTCCACTACAGTTGGACAGAGGACAATTTCACACTAACCACAAAGAGAGTCGCCAAGTGTGTGGCAGCACAGTGCTGCAGTAGATCAAGCAACAAACAGAAAAGAAGAGCGAGGTCGACATACAGTTTACAGACAAGGCTTTCCATGACAGCCTCGCCAACACATGAGCTCCACAAATAGGACCTGCTTGTTATTGTTAATGATACTGAATCTTATGCAGTTTACCAGACATTGGCAGATAGAACAAAAACTGAACCCTGGCTATATGTGACAAAGGAAACTTTTCAAATCCTCATATTTGAGAATGGAACCAGCAAATATGTCGCTTTAATGGATGAATATTACCAGCTCCTAATTGTAATCATGTTTATATTGTATATACGTCTGTACAGTAGTGGTGGCAGTCGCCTGAAGCATGAGTTAGAGACTACTAGTGGTGTAACGGACATTGTTATGATGTGTTCAATGTTTCACAGTAATCTAAAATATATTTGAGATGAATTATGAGCTGTTTAACTAGCTCTAAGCAGCTTAGAATACATCATAAACACTAATGACAAGATTTGTTTTACTCAATAAAAATACAATCTTTTATATCTTAATCTTTTGAATTGAACTGTACTATAGATGACTTTAACAAAGTAAAAAGATTGTTGACGCTTTACGCTGACAGTTGAAATGATTTTTAGGACAGTGATGAAAAATAATAGTCAGGAGCCTTTTGAATCAGCTGCTATAACAAAACATCAACAACAAAAACGCGATCAATGCATCTCAATACCATTATATGTGTTATATTGACTATATTGCGTCCCTCGTGACTACATTCTGCCAATGTCTGGTTAGGGCAGTATATGTCCTACATGGTATCCCTACTCAGTGTGTAGAGTCAAACAGTGCAGTTTGAACAGTGGAGGCAGCCATTGCTCCAGCTGAACCTTTAAGGGCCGTGGTAAACAGTCAGAGGGTGTTTTTCTCGTGGCTGAACATTATATAAGCCGGCCTGGAACTCATAATGGCTTCCCTGAAATGCGTTGTGTTCCTCAGCCATGTTTATGTACGTGTCACTGAGGTGGTTGCGTTTCACTGTTTGCTTGCAGTTTCTCCCAGTGTCTCAGCAGCATGTTGTTTAAATTATGTAGAGCCTAGAATAGCAACAGAACAGAAGAACATGCCAAGCCAACAACAACTCCTAACAGCGTGCCGCGCTGAGGCTCTCGTGCGACCAGCAGGCCTTTGTGATAGATCCAGACAAAACAAGGCTACAGCCAGCACGTCAGCAACTAAATGGGAAAGGTGTGTTATTTGGTTAAACTAACATGAGCTCGTACGATCCCGCGGGGCAGTCACAGCTGCTTTGATGTAGTTTGTAGCCAATGAGTAATGGGCCAAACTGTGAGACCCTGACATCATAGAGCACACGGAACAAGACACATTTAGCAAGAGACTGGGTTTGTAAAGATGTTAGAATAAAGATAGCACAACTATCTGTGACACATGGAAACATCAGTCATCTACCAGCAGCCTCTAGGGAGTAGAAATATTCATGCTGGATAGTCAGCATAGAACAGCACGTTGCTTGAGGTTCATGTGGTGTTTGCTCCTCTAAAATGCAGGAATGAGTGCTGTTTGGCATTAAGGAGCTGGTGTGTGCACACTGTCACAACTGTCAGCTAAAAGCTGCTGTTGCAGAACACGAGTTTTGTTGTCAAGCACATTTGAACTCTATTACTTCAAGTACAAGCCATGGACACAATACAGGCTCCGTTTAAAGCAGAGCCATTAACACCTCATCCAGCCATCACTTATAACCCATGTAAGAATCGGAATGGATCCCACAAACTCCTAATATACTAGATATGTCAGTTTGTAATTTTAGGAAATTGGTTGTTGTTGTTGTTGTTGTTGTGTTTGTACAAGACTGATGAAGTAATTATGAAGTAATCTTACCACAAGGTCCATTAGTAGTTCTGTTCTGGAGCGTTCCTCCTGAGCGCTTTAAGGACTTCTCCTCTATGTTAAGCCAACATGTAGAAGTCCTTAAAGCAGCTATAACTGATATTTCCATAATAACAATGATGTATATGTTACAGTTTGTGAAAGTCAAACATTATTTGGACGCTGCGGTGGATGATTCAGATATTGATGTGGTCAAATGAAGTTATCGCTCCTCCTTCTTTATCATGGTTAAAGTGCTTTGTTTTGAACCAGTACTCTGAGTACTTGGATCAAGTAGCTCCTGAACACACATATGTACATTGCTACTTTTTAACTCCGTTAGTATCTCACATCTAGTTTCCTCCTGTGTCTCTGACTCACTCTGATAGCTCTAAACAGGCCTTCATATTATGATTAATTGTGTGTATAATAGCCTGAACACCACAATCAATCAAAATAGATTGTGGTGTATGTGTGTGTGTGTGTGGGGCTAATTGGAAGCAGCTCAGCAGGACTCCTGAATGAAAGAAACAAAACTGCCACTCATGTCTTTGTTAAGGTTTAAAGGCTGTCACTTTGTGAGCTCCATCGCTCTGACTGGCTGCCACGTTACAGCAGCTCCTGCTGTTTCAGCTCGTCTGTAGGCCAACTGACTCACATCTACTGTTTGAAAGCAGATGTGTGCTTATATCAGAGGCTCCATTTGTTTTCAACATGCTTGAATTCAGACACACCTCGTTCATTTGACTGGGCCTTTATCTACATCTAGTGGAGAACAAGAGTGACCTCTACGGGCAAACCCAACTAAGGAACTCACGAAGTCAAATCTGATTGGTCAAGTCTTGCCTATTGTTGACTGATCGGCAAATCATATTTCTTGCTCATTTATCCATGTTCTCATTAGCTACATTGGCTGTGTTCACACTCTTTCTTTGAATCGTCAAAGAGTCGAGTGTCTCACAGACAGCTCTGGTCTCTGAGCCAAGAAATGTCCTGCAGAGGCTGGAGGACACAGAGGGACGGCTCAGTGAGACAGGATGGGCCTCAAACTGACCTGCACTGCTATGCTACCCCCGACATTCCAGGATGTTCCATGTAGGTACGCACACATACACACACACACACACACACACACACACACACACACACACACACACACACACACACACACACACACACACACATCTCAAGAGTGTACTCAAGTTCTGCATGCAGCACCAAGATTATATGCGTTTTAAGGAATTGTAAAACGTACCAAGCCAAATTAAACCAACAGGACTTGTGAAATATTTGTGAAATAAAAACTAGTGTAATACTATTGGACTTCAATTATGTGACTGGACTGATACATTTCATAACGTTGCATTACTGAAATTCTGAAGTTTTGTAAGTGTATGAGATTGAACAACACAAGATGATGTAAGACCTGCTCATGACAGCTAGTTCTGGATGGACTGCTCACTGTTCGCCTGAGTCAGCAAAACCAAGTCAGCGGACACAAATAACAACACGCAGTCACACACACCTCATGCGGCAGATGAAGGACCGTCGGGAGCCCATGCACATCCTCATGGAGGACTGCTGGCCCTCCTTCTTCACTGTTCCTGTCTTCAGGTCCAGAATCCGCCCTGTTGACACACAAACAGCAGATCACATTAAAATACCATGAACATGTAGACCAGTAAATACATTTACAACAAACAGACGCTACTTCTTATAACCTGTATTCTTATAAGTAAACCTGAAGCAGGTGTCTACTGAGACTCACACAGACTCACCGGTTCACTCTATGATCACAGCTCAATGGTTGTGGCTTTAACCTGTGGACATGTGATCACACTGTCTAACACAGCAGGAGGCCAACCTGAGGCTGTGCAGCGTTCACCTAGGTAACACACACTAATCAACGACAAGAAAATGATTTCAGATTCAAATAGTTTATCTCTTCGCCTTTTGGCTGCACCTGTTGTTTGGCTGATATTTGTGCTTTTAGCTAACAAAGAACAAAGATAATTGTCTGGGGATCATGTACATAGCTAGCGTCATGGTCACGGTCATGTCAGTTGTAAAGAGGTCGCTGTGGACAGCGGCAGCTTCTCACCGCCACATCAGTGTGGAGTTCCTGTAACCAAACCTGTTCAGAAATCATTTACATTCCCCTGAATCGGAATAGATTCAGGGGAATGTGTTCCTTCAATAACTAAAGTCAGTCCACAATATTATCACACTGCATCATATCCATCATATCAGAAGTGGTGTTTTAATGAACTTATAGGCCCGATTTATCAGACTGTGACTAACATCCAACTGTGTGAGAGTTGTTTCCTCAAGCAATCCTATTTACTGGCATTGAGACATTCCTGCGGAGGCCCAAAGAGACAGCTGATAAGTGGAGCAGCCAGAGGAAACCTGCTCCAACACAGAGTTCACACTGACCCTCAACGTCTTGATTTGGTGTTACACTTTTGAACAACACCTTCCTGCACTGAGGTGGTGACAAATCACTTCATACCTGGCACTTCTTGTGAATCCAATTAGTCAAACTATTTCTCATTTAGGCTTGATCCTTGATCACACGGTTACAGTGGTTTGTTTGGAGTAGAACCTACATTCATGTTGAGAAAAGGAAGGGGAGACCCCACAGCTGGGCTTTGTAACTATAACCCGTCTCCATCATCATTAGAACAGGACTGATCCTCTGCAGATGGAAAGGGAATTCTTCATATCTTGCATGTATGAAGGTCATGAAGGAGAGCAGGCTGATGAGCATGGTAAACACATGACAGACCACATTACATCTTCAACAACTAGCCAAAAGAGCAACAAGCACATGCCATTCTCTCCCACTCAAACTGTTTTCCACCTGCATGACTTTGCATGCTGGGAGTAAGAACTGTCCTCGTGTCCGGCTCAGAATGAATGTTGTATTATATGTACGTATATCGAGCAGCCGCTGCTTTGACTTTGACCACATTAGGGATTGTCACATTAGAAGTTGAAAATCACAGATGAACCATTTGCTGTATAATAAAGTTATTAGTATCATTACTTAACAGCAATGTTGTTTTTAACCAAAGGAATGAACAAGCCTTCCACTCACAGTGGGGAAAACATTCCAGCAACTCTGAAGCTCCGACCAGAGAACGTGAGAGCTGATGTGCCAGATGTTCAGCCGGACTGGAGCCGTTTATGCGTTTGGAAATTCAGAAAGATAGAAATAAATTCCCTGCTGTAACCGGAATATCACTCCATCCCACCACACAGACGTTCTAAAGTAAGCAGTCCCACGTGGATGGAGGTTCTTCTCTGAGCACACCTTCTGAAAGTCTTTCCTTACCTTCATTATCAGTGGGTCCAACCAGAGAAGTGCTATTATTCTCAACAGCAGTTCAACAGTTTGGGTAGAACACGTATTCCCTTGCTTGCTGAGAATCTCATGTTTGTGTCTGTGATCCCAGTAAATGGATCACACTCTTCAGAATTCCCACAAAGAATTACAGACAGCAACAACTGGTGTTCCGCCTGATTCAAGTTGTTCAGTCCTCCACATCAGTGAGCTACAGGCTCACAGTGAAGTAGAACCAGTGAGCAGCAGCAGCAGGAGGAGACATACTGCTTTAGTTCCACTGAATGAAACCCGGAGAAATGCTGGGACTTCAAAGGCTGCGTATGTGCTTGTGTATGTGCGCATGCTCGTGTGTATATTTTCTTCTGTCACAGCTCTACATGGAGATTAGTGTGTTATGTGGATTACTCTGGGGTCATCAGGACGGACTGACGGACACACTGAGATACTGTGGAGCCTGCAGATGACCATGCAGAGGAAGACAATGCTGCCCTCTGGTGAGCACCATGAGCATGTGGGACATAGAAGAGTAGTGTGGGATGTCAGAGAACGATTGAGGGTAAGATGGTTCCTGCCTGTTGAAATGACAAACAATGAACAGTGAGCATGTGTTACTGTATGAGTGTCTACCTTTGGTAGACATTTCTTGAGATGAGACAGGAAGTCTAAACTAGGATAGGACACAGCCATGACAAGCTAAGAACAGACTGTTGTGAGGCACACGGCTCTGTTAGTACGATGGTTCGTACTGCACTGAGCTGTGGCACGGGGCTGCTGTTGAGAAATGAGTCCATGTTGGGTTCTTTCTGATTCATATAAATAGACATTAACATGTTGGAAGATATCATTTATCAGGACTTGAGTTTTCTTATTTATAATTTCATTTTGTAGTAATAGTATATATCGTCTTTATTCACTCTGGGTTTCCTCTGTTGTGTTGCGGCCTTTAGATTTTGAGTTCCACATGAGATTGGTGTTCCTTTTCTTCTTTCTTCTTATAAACAGAGCATGAAGCTATTGTTCCTCCTCATACTGCCGCTCCTGTTTCTCTGCCCATCCATGTACAAGCTGCCCACTTTTGCATCGTTTTTCTTCATCAGCTATTTTTCGGATTGGTAATAGTTGTTGGTGTCGTTCTAGGATACTGATCGTTGAGCCCGGTCCTTTCCGCCGTCTCCTTGTTGTTGAACTCGGTACTTTTGTTTTTCACTCAAATATCGCTACGATGGGCCAGATGTTGACTGTCTGTGCAGGTAGTTTGAGCTGTGTGGTCATGAATCCATTACTGATGTTTTGAGGTTTGTTCAGGACGGCTGGTGAAAACTAGATAGTCTCTCCTGCTGCATGCTTGTAAGGTACGTCCAGAATAGTCTCTTTCCTGTTTTAGTTTTCAGTGGCATCACAGTACTGACCCTCGTTAGACATACGGCTTCTCTGCCGTCTGTGACAGTGATGGAGCTCTTTCACAGCAGACATGTTGGTACGTCATTGCAGGAAAAGCCCAGGTGTAACTACCAACATGAAAAGGCTGCTTTCAGGGGGCGGGCTTTGCAAACCAATAATTAACAACAGCAGTTGTATTTGTAGTGAGAGTACTTCCTCTACCTGTCATGGAGTTTTCTGAAGTACTGAGCTGTTCCCTCAGCTTGTCCACATCGTCAGGGTGGACCTGTTCATACAGAGTGCTGCCAAACCACTCTGCCTGGGGATGGTTCAGCACCGGCGCCACCGAGTCCGACACGTATATCACCCGACCCGTCTC
This sequence comes from Anarhichas minor, assembly GCF_050575085.1. NCBI lineage: Eukaryota > Metazoa > Chordata > Actinopteri > Perciformes > Anarhichadidae > Anarhichas > Anarhichas minor. The sequence goes on from NW_027466488.1 coordinate 13,139,305, forward strand.
CGCAGCAACCACAAACAGGAAGCCGTCCGCCGCCTCCAGGATCAGATGCTTCAGTTCCTACAGGGAGCAGAAGGCTACATGAGCTCACAGACATAAACACACTACCAGATAGGTCCAAAGACATGTGCACTGATGAAACACTGGACTAGTGTTAAGGATCTGTTCTACAAGAAGGAGGGAACTGAGATCTGTTTACATCAACTCACATTAAGAGGCAGAGTTCAAAAGTAATGAATAATAATCAGCTGTATGCTGCTTTACATGCAGCCAATCGGTTGCATTTTGAATCATTTCTGTTGAGTGTGCGAGTTTAAATATCTCGTGGTCGCATTCATGCAAGTGCCCGATGATCATTACGGAGTGGAGACACGAGCCGCTGTCTATTCCATCTCCAGCTCCACAGTCCAAAGGAGCGTTGTGCTTTGTGCTCCTTTGCATGGATGCTTAACCACTGACTAAAGAAACACCGTACATAGCGACAGAAAACGTTACGAAACAATCCGTTTAGTCGTTAGCGTGTTCCACCAATAGGACATCTATACTGGAATGAGCAGAGGTTAGGGACACCGTAACATGTCCTTTAGCTTAGGGACACCGTAACATGTCCTTTAGTTTAGGGACACCGTAACATGTCCTTTAGTTTAGGGACACCGTAACATGTCCTTTAGTTTAGGGACACCGTAACATGTCCTTTAGTTTAGGGACACCGTAACATGTCCTTTAGTTTAGGGACACCGTAACATGTCCTTTAGTTTAGGGACACCGTAACATGTCCTTTAGCTTAGGGACACCGTAACATGTCCTTTAGTTTAGGGACACCGTAACATGTCCTTTAGCTTAGGGACACCGTAACATGTCCTTTAGCTTAGGGACACCGTAACATGTCCTTTAGTTTAGGGACACCGTAACATGTCCTTTAGCTTAGGGACACTGTAACATGTCCTTTAGCTTAGGGACACTGTAACATGTCCTTTAGTTTTGGGACACTGTAACATGTCCTTTAGTTTAGGGACACTGTAACATGTCCTTTAGCTTAGGGACACTGTAACATGTCCTTTAGTTTAGGGACACCGTAACATGTCCTTTAGTTTAGGGACACTGTAACATGTCCTTTAGCTTAGGGACACCGTAACATGTCCTTTAGCTTAGGGACACCGTAACATGTCCTTTAGCTTAGGGACACTGTAACATGTCCTTTAGTTTAGGGACACTGTAACATGTCCTTTAGTTAGGGACACTGTAACATGTCCTTTAGCTTAGGGACACCGTAACATGTCCTTTAGTTTAGGGACACTGTAACATGTCCTTTAGTTAGGGACACTGTAACATGTCCTTTAGCTTAGGGACACCGTAACATGTCCTTTAGTTTAGGGACACTGTAACATGTCCTTTAGTTAGGGACACCGTAACATGTCCTTTAGCTTAGGGACACCGTAACATGTCCTTTAGTTTAGGGACACTGTAACATGTCCTTTAGTTAGGGACACTGTAACATGTCCTTTAGCTTAGGGACACTGTAACATGTCCTTTAGCTTAGGGACACTGTAACATGTCCTTTAGCTTAGGGACACTGTAACATGTCCTTTAGCTTAGGGACACTGTAACATGTCCTTTTACCTCTCATGAAATAACAGTAAATCTTTACTTATTGGTGAACTTAATAAACTGTGATATTAATGTAATGTTTAGTGATCCCAAACTGGAGAATATTGTCTGCTGTATGTATGGCAGGTGAATACAGGTGTAGGTTCACTTCTTTAACTTTACCTGAAAAAATAAGTTCAGTCAGATCCAATCAAATAAAAGAGCGCGTCAGCGTATTTCATCATTATTTCGTTACTTACTACTCAAGTCGCTTTTTTTCAGTAAATACTTTTGTATTCTTACTTTCCACCACTGATTAATACCATGCTGCAGACAAACATCAGTGTGGATCTAATCACTAATTAGCCATAGTTACTAACAAGAGGAAGAGGCCTATGGCATTGAGTTTCCTTGGTTATAAGTCACTGCACATGCAGGTGACGCAGTGATGACTGCAGCCTGAGTTTGAAAATATCTCAAAGCAGAATGATCCCAAATAGCATTTGTAACAAAGAAAAGTAATCCCACATTATGCATTATGCATCAATATTAATTATTAAGAGTTTTTCTCAGAAGGATAGCGATATCTGTTGTGTGTATACGATGTGTGTGTGTGTGTGTGTGCGTGTCCAGCGGAGGAGATCGATACAGACGAGGCAAAGCAGGTCTTTTATCTTATATCTTGCTTTAGGCTTTATTCATGTGTTTATAGGCCTCATATGAGCAAATCATTTTTATAGGCTATCGCTGTAATTTATCACTGAATGTATTTCATTTAAAAGGAAAATCTTTAAAGTTAGATTTTTGTCATCAATTCTCATTCGATAATAACAGCAAAGAAAATAACAATAGAAGTAAGGCAGGTTTGAGCAAAGTTGGAGAGATTGTGTACCCAGAATGCTCCACGTGGAGCGGGTTTTAACTCCGACACAACCTGCCATTCTGAGAAGAAACCTCTTCTAGCAGCTGAAGAGCTGACTGAGGTCAGTTCCTCTTCAGATGGCCCTGAGCATTCCCACAGCTATTTTGTATGAATAACTTTGTAGAAATTAGTTTTTTCTTTGACATTGAAGTACTGACAACGTCTGTGATTCAATGTGGTCAAGAAATAAAACAAGAAACAAGGATGCGTTTGTTTTATATGTCCTGGGTCTGCCAGTACCTGTTCAGTGAGGAAGGAGGGCTTATAGGCCCCATCAGTGGACGTGTTGCCAGTGCCCCTCATGGATTTCATATGGGAGACAGCCATACGCAGGATGGTCAGTTTGTCAGGCTTCCGGGCCAGGGCGCTGCAGGTAGGGACCATGTCTGACAGCTCGGTGATGTACTGGGTCATTTTGTTGCGCCGGCGTCGCTCAATCTCACTGTGGTTCTCTCTAAAACAGAGAAAATGCAGTTTGACACTTGGAGAGTACACTGTAACCTCTAGCCAGCCCCGCTGATGCATCGGATCATGATTACTCTCCAGACCTTTGACTGTGCTTTACATCGCCAATGTCCCTCAACCTACCATCTGTTTTAGCATAAACTGAAATGCTAGAGGAAGGATTTTACCACTAAATCAACTAAATCACACTTTTAACAAGTGATGGTATATTGCCTGGAATCTGTAATAGATTGATGAGCTTGCTAACTGCTCACTATGCAATTTGAAGATGCATATCTGCTTTGAGTGCTTATCAACGCAGGTCAGCCAGAAAGGTCTTTGATGAGAAATTGACTTTGACTGAGGAGAATATCCTTCAGACAGCTGGAGGGACTCTGTATCTGTGAGATGAAACCCAAGTATCTCAGTGTGAGACAAAGTACCCTTCAGACTCATTAATATCTCATTGACACGATTCACTGACACCACTCGTGTTTTCTGGTCTTTTTCTTTGACTGGATCGATGTTTCTTTCAGGGGATGTGTCTAATTGCTGGTGTTTGACACTGTGGGTGTTTTAGTGATGCTTCAAGTGATAAACTGAGTTTATGATATTTCCTGTCATTATTGACACAGATGTTTGGCAGATGAACATCATTATTCTTTCTTTTAGGACTGCCTCATCCACTTTGTGTCCACAAAGGGCTTAGAGGGGACTCATCATGCTCATTTTCACATCCTGTTGTATTTTGGGTTTAAACTGTTTTTTTTCATACTGGCTGTGTGAATATACCTGTATTCTTCTTCTGTTTGAAACGCTCCGTTTTAACACCTGTTTCTTTAAGACTCCCTCCAAAAAAAGGCTCAGTCTGCTCTGATTGGCTTGTGAGAAAATACGGTGCAAAAGTAGTTCCCAAACTGTTGGCAGTATATTCTAATGAACCTGCATGTGACATAGGAAGGGGAGCCAGATCTGATTGGCTTGTTGAATCACATGTTTTCTGTCTAGACAGCCCACAAAAAACAGGATGTGTCCCCTTTAAGTAGTCAATGCATCAACACACCAGACGTCCTTGTTTCCTTGTATAGCTCTTTCCAGCTGTTGTTTTCGGTGGCCGTGCTCAGCTCTCCTGCCTATGTGACATCTGAAATAAACCAACTCCGCTGTGCCTAGTTTGAAAAGTGGGCCGTTCCCACAAGACAGAGAAAGAGCTTCCTTTCTGTGATATGTTATATTGTCAGTACCGCTGAGTGTTCCTGTCTGCCAGCTCTACTGACATATGCACACCTGCTGAGAGGAGTACTGCCCACCACAGTGGAACACTTTCTGTAGCCAGACATGTGATATTCAACATACTAACAAATACAATTGTTTCTAATATACCAATATCATTTTTTGGCACCAGTTGTTAGTATTTCCCTGTCTTCGGTCAGAACAGGTGTGTAGTGTGCACGCTGTGCAGTCTGTTGAGCCCTGAGTCAAGGGAACATCCTCTGTGGCCACAGCTAGCTAAGCCTACCTGGCGAATCTCTCCTTATCCCCACCAGGAATCTCATCATCATCCTCATCATCATCATCATCATACCTACAGAGAAGAGAGGACACAGCATGTAACACAACGTACACACACACAGGTAAACAGCTTCTCTGGCTATGTTCCTCACATGCAATGATTGTCACATATTAATGCATGAGAGTAGATGGTTCAAAGACTGATGGGAAGAACATGGGCCAAACTGAAGCAAACATACTGCTGTCACTGGTTAGGACATTTACACTACACTTACTGGACTTTATAACATAGGCAATGTCCTACTTACAAACCTGGACACACTACAATGATTGAACCTAAAAGTAAGGCAGCAACATGGAACAAACACATATTATGATTATATATCATTATTATAATCATAGTAGAGTAATGGACATTTGGGGAAATACATGGTTTAACCAGTTACACCTGAGTTTAACTGGTTAAACATGTCTGATAGTTGCTGCCCTACAAGACTATAGAAGCAAAAGAATAGCAGCAGCAGTTTGAGTCTCAGAAGCAACTGAATGCCTCACTGTAACATCTTTCTGTGTGGATTTAATCAGAAGGAGATTTGACTAATTGAATGTGAGCAAAACTTTCTGCTGAGGAAGGCCATGGGATGGGGGATTTCCACCAGTAGTAAAAGTAAGCATTACTATAGAATGCAAATAAGCTCTATTTTGCTTTCACCTGTCTATTCACATACAGGGACCCTAGTTTAAAAATGATGTCAAAGGCAAATAGCCCTACATTGTAGCACAAAGTCTACTGAACCAAAGCTAGAATGTAGAGAAACTGTTCATTTACAGCCTGGAGCTTTCACACTGTCCTGGCTCAGCTGTCTTCATTCTTTAGCCTAAAAAGACCCAAACAGCCCAAAGACCTTCTCGTCTCTGTGCAGCTGTGCATCGCTGTGAGTCACACACTGAGAAGCAGAGTGAGCATAAGCTCCTGGCTAAGAGAATCAGCTAATCATTTCCTCTAACATATGTGCAAAGTGCATGTAGAGAGGCAAACCCTTCACAGTGACAATATGGAGCTTTCTTGTAGCCCAATAAATCATACATGTAATGCTACTGTCCATTATCAAGAGTGCAGTTCCTCCTGTGTTCAGCAGAGAGCAGCTCCTCCTCCTCACTGTCACCACTCAACAGAGATAAACCCACTGCTGTGTTGTCAGCTCAGAAATAAAGCACTTACTGTAATGCACATCCTACAGACTTACACTCTACACAACATGAGAAGAGAGAAAAGGAAAATAAATGAAACGTGAGGTCGGTTGAGATGCAGTGACAGAGAAACACTCGAGTCCCTCTTTAAAAGAAAAGACAGAACAGAGCACAACATTTTGAATGGAAGGCGAAAAGCAGCAGTCAGTGGTACAAACAGAGGGTGTCTGCAGGGTTCTTTAACACCTTTTCATATCTACCACCTGACATGCTGAGATCAATGTAAAACCAAAGAAGACTGACGTTCCAGTTTGGTGACTTGCATTCATACTGTGCTACTTTAATATGCTCATGTCAGCTTTAATTGACCACACCTGCAGATACCCTGAAACAGGAAGTGAGTTTCCTCTGTGAACTCGTTCTCAAACATTCAGACAGGGCTGGTGCTTCCTGCTTTCTACGTGCTCACCTTGAAAATTTGCTCGGTCCCTCTCCGTCTTCGTCATCAAAGTCCATTCTGGGAAACAACCACAGGAAACATAGTGACTACTTCTGTTAGACTTGCCAGCTGACAGCGCTCTCTAGTGACTGCATCCCTGTGCCTTCTAGTACAGTGTGTGAACATGCACAGCAGTAACTGTAAACAGCTGGAGACGACTTCTTCCTCATTTGGTTCTGTTGTGTCTGCTGATGATTGAACCAATAGAAGAATGTGTGTATCAGGCCAACAGTTGATGACTCAGCATTACAGAGCCAATGCTCTCATCTCAAAACCATCACCTCATTGCCCTTCCACTGTGATCTAGTCTCTGTGACACAGTTTGAATCAGTCATCTGTGACTATAGCTGAGGCGTCATGATGGTTAAAAAGCCGACATCGATGCATCTGAGAAAACAACTCAGGAGCTGGAATGAAGTCGACGTCTGATAAGAAAGGAATGGCAGCATCATTTGGTTCTGCAGTATTTTGAGGTAAATGCCTAGAAGAAGGTTATTATGTGTTGACACTGTTCAAAGAGCATCTCAGTGTAACAGCATGGTAGGCTGCAAAACCTACAGCACCACCTGACTGTAATGGAACCAGAAAGGGCTGATGCAAATGGATCCACATCCTGTTTCCATCTCTCAACTCAAGTGCTAATTGTAAAACTACTCCTGAACCGAAACAAGTATTTCATCCTCTACTGCAGGAAGACTGATTCAGGTTCAGCCGTTGTCGACACAGTTTGAGTTTGAGGCATCCGGGCTCCCTTCGTCTTTAAAGGTGCCAGATCCGAGATCGGGGTCATTTCTATTGCCTTTTAACGGCTCTTAACGTGTCGATGCCGAGCCGGCGGCTCATAGCTAATGGTGCTAACGGTGCAAACAGCGGCAACAGTGTTGACAGAGCTATCAGTGTTTCCCTGAGGGTGGGCGCTACGCCTCCACGAGGATGCTGTAACGCTGTAGGAGAGCAGTGCAGAGCGGTGGCAGTGAGCTAACCAGTGGGACACGCTCACATGCACTAACATGCACTAACATGCACTAAAAGCTATATCAGGAGAAGCTCTGGTAACAACACACCGAGGGAAAGAGACTTCATTCTCTGCTCAGCTCGACATTACTCCCCTAGATCTTTACATGATACTTGTTGGCTGATATATTAATGTTCAGACTATACAGCTTCTCTGACATGACTCGGAGAAGCCAGCCGATGTATTCGCTCTCGAGTCACAGAACCTCGTTCAGTTCAGATTCTACAGGATTGGTGATGCTATTTCCAAAGCACTTTAGTGAAAGACGCTTTGTATGGACGACATGAACCGCTCCAGAACAAGTTAGATGTGCAGCATAAGTTAAAGCAGAGCCCCCTTAGTGACACTGAAAACTCTGACTCTAGGCTTATCTTACTGCTAACCCACTAGTCTTGCTTTGTAGTACACTCCTGTGGTTACACACACACCTGTCTCTGCTCAGTTTGTATGCATGATCTACCTGATGGCTTGATGCACCATGTCAGCAGCAGTTTCTTTATGAGGGGGAATGGAGAGGATTATTTTGTCTGTTGTTGTCTTGGGATCCTCTTACTTAACTACAACCTGGCTCTCTCACTCACACACACACACACACACACACACACACACACACACACACACACACACACACACACACACACACACACACACACACACACACACACACACACACACACACACACACACACACACACACACACACAGCTTCATAAATAAAGCAACAATGACAGAGACAAGAGGAGTCTCTGTTGTCTTCCTGTGCCATGTATATTTGGCATATTGCCTGGATCCAGTCCTGTATTATTTATTCATGTGTATGTAGGCCTAATGTCTGTGCATGGGTTAAATGCATTGCTTTGGCCCCTGAGGATTAGATTCACAAGGTACTGAACTCATGTGCAGGGCCCCGTACGCTGCTTCTTCCACACTAATGCAGAACCAGAAAATGCCATTCACATGTCAAATGAGGTTCCATTCATTATGGAGATTGAGATTGTTTTCCTGAAAACTATGCGTCCAAAGGGAAACACTTTAAGAAGTGGTTGCTGGGCTTTGCCCTTTCTTTTCCTGTTGACAGAAAAACATTGCATTAAATCCATTATCTGATGACGATGAGCAGATGATCCCTTAACATCCCACAGACTTATCTCACTAAAGACCGTGAGGATGTGCTCCACCTGAAGCATGGTGGCAGAAAGGAACTGTCGAGAGTAGAGCTGCAACAAGTAGTCAAATAGTTTTGTCAGTCATCAGACAACTAATTGGCAACTAGTTTAATAAGTGACGTATTGTTTAAGTCTATTATCATGCAGAAACAAAGACAAATATTTGTTTTCATCTACAATGTAAACTATGTATCGGAGTTTTGGACATTTGGTCGGACAAAACAAGACATTTGAAGAACTCACCTTGGGTTCAATAGAACCAACAATTAATCAATACATCAAAAATCTGGAAGTTATTGATATTGAAAATAATTGTTAGCTGCCTGCAACCCAAGTCTATGTCTACTTGTGTCCATCTGTTTGACTAGTTATCTAATAAACTGAAGAAGGTTGTTGATCCACGTGTTCTGTGGCAGCTATCACATGTGAGCTGACTCAGCGCAGTAGAACAGACGGACTCCATGCAGCGCAGGAACCTTTCCAGCTCATCTGTCCCTGATACAACAGATCATTGTATGTTCACACAACATCAGCTCAGGTTTGTGTCATTATCATGAAAGAAACCAGGTGTGTTGTAAAGGTGTGTTGCAGCACGTTGGTGGAAATGAACAGAAAGGTTTTCATTTGTGGTTGTTCTAGTGCACATCAGGACTTCTTACAGGGCAATTTGGAGAAAAGTGTGAATTGCAGGCAAATTGTAAAATGTTGTTTTTGTTGAGAAACTGTGTTTTTTGATGAAAGTTGAGCGCAGTAAACACCCAAATCAAGACTACATGAAGAGTATAACGCTCCAGTAATCCCCAGAGTTCAGAGTAACGCTGGTTTTCCAGTGTTGGGGAGGCAGAGAACAACTGATCAGCCTCAACTGTCAAGTATTATTTTACCGATATAGATCTTTCTCAGTCTATCCTAACTGAACCAAATATAGACGGCGGCCTATTTGAGAAGCACATTTCCATATTCTAACTTTCTGGATTTATTAATTTTTCCAAAACTTCCATGACTTTTCCTGGTTTTTCATTGCGTGCCAACCCTGTAATGCACAAGTGTTTGAAATTAAACTTTGTATCATTTGTATCATGATTTACCAAAAGAGTTTAGCAAAAGCTGTGAGTGGATGAAGAGGACACTTTACTGCTGTCTGTTCTCAATAACAGAAGAAACGGATCCTTTTCCTGCTGGAACAAACTGCCACTGAACCATGACTCACAAACCGGAGAATGTAGCTATGACTCAGAAAAACAAAGTTTGATTATTGAACTATTTGTTATACTTTTGGACAGAGTTCCCTGTCTTGGATAGTTGATGCAATACAGCAAAATGAAAGAGCAGTAAAGCAGAAGGAGCACAACATGAAAGATTGTAGCTAGTACTTTGAGACATTATTCTAGTGATACATGCAGCTATCAAACGCAGCTTTCTCTTAATGTTTCCTTGTGAAAGAGCTATGTGACATAATGTTGTGAACTCCGTTTGAACTACTTGAGCTCTGGAGGGCGACGCTTCAGCTGATGTTCTGCTCTGGTCCACTGAAATGATTTCCAGGTTGTCGTCTAGTCTGTCTCTGTAGTGGTTAGTGAAGAAAGCTGACTCCATCTCCGTCACCTGGCTCCAGATCAGTCAATGGCAAAATGTAACTGCCATAGCGTGTTTCTACCAGTAGGGGGCAGTCGCTATGCACCAGGACCTGAATACATCAACAGTACACCTAAACACCCATATCCACTGGGGTTCAGCTGTATAAAGGGGTTAGTTCATATTTAATATAATTTTACTATTTCCTCTTCTTCTTAAGGTGCCATTTGTTTCTCCTAGTACGGTGCCTGGGAAACTAAATCAAACAGTAACACTGTTACCCCATTAACCAGTGTGCTCACTGAACACCAGAGCACACTGGTTAATGGATAACCTGCAGCAGGATGCTCCTTTTATAACAAAGCTGCTCGAAGCTCATTAGCAACAAGTCGTATTTTGAAAAGCCAGTTAGCTGTGGCAGCTGGGCATTGTGTTTGAGTCACAAGCAGGGTTTCCACATGTGCATACAATGATACAATGTCCAGCTGGGGACCCGGGCTGCACACTTCAATGTGCTTTTTAAGCTATAAACTAAACGATATGACTGTGTGATGAGTGCTGGTGGTAACATGTATGTATTATATATATAATGTGTTATTTCAGAGCCTGCTATACAGCAGACATGTTTCCACAGCAGGTCAGCGGTGAAGACACTCACCCTCCAGATCTCCTCTTGCCCCCCCGGCCTGGCACAGCTCCTCCCATCCTCACCGGACCGCCTCCCACGGCCCCCGGCATCGCCACTGTGCCTGGCAACTCACTGCCCATCTCTGGAAGACAGAGCACAACATCAGGGTTAACGGAGGTATATTATTGTTATTTATGATTATGAAAAGGAGATAATCATGTCATGGTCTGTGTCCTGCTTTATTGTGAAAGCCTCTCCTCTTCCTGCCCTTCGCTGTCACTAGTTACTAGCACTCTTATCCATAATCTTGTCTTTTTGATTCTTTTGTGAGAAAAAAAGACAATTCATTCAACATTGTTTTATTATTTATTATTAGAAATAGTCTTTCATGATCTTTTTCTTCTCTCTGCCATGATGTGTGTCTCACGCTGTCCTGAGCTGGAGTGTGTGTGTGTGTGTGTGTGTCAGAGTAAAGCACAAAGAGACAGAGAGACAGAGAGACAGAGAGAGGAGGTTTGAGACGAGGACATCTCACTCTGGAACTTCTAAAGTACCGACAGCAGAACCGCATCAATGCGCCGGGTTTTTACTCCTTTAGAAGCGGGTTCCGGGGGCACCCCTCTCTGGTGTTTAGTCAGTGTGTTTTCTGACGTCGACGTTCCTGCGTTTGTTCCTCGTGTTCCCAGTGTGTCGTACTGGTTTGTCTTCAGTTTGGTTCTTTTTCTTCCTGCTGCCTTCTTCCTCAGATTTGGTTCCTGTTGTTTTTTAGGTTCCAGCTTCTGTTATTAAAGCTGCTCTTTGTTTGATTGTACCTGCCGGCCTCCTCTCTGCATGTGGGTCCATCCTTCACCCCTGACAATCCAGATACGATTACTATGCTTCAAGTCCAGCACACCCTGCCTCAGTTTACTGACTGAAATGTGTTGAATGTAGTTTACCAAAGTGTTGAATATATGTTGAGGACTTTTGAGTAGCTTATGGCTACCTAGTCTCAACTATTTCAGTTTCATTTATTTCTATACATTGTTTTATATATTGAATATTTGGGGGGGGGGGGGGGCACTGGTACTCAGTGTGCTCCGGCCGATTAATCCTGCTCCAGAGTAGTTTATATATCCGCCTTTAATCCTCTAACTCAGGGGTGTTCAACGTTTTCAGGCCAAGGACCCCCAAACTGATAGAGAGATGGAGCAGGGACCCCCGACTATATACTATCGTATAAAATTGTGTTTTAAACTGGGCCTAGTGCCATGTATAAACATACTTCTTTATTGTGCATTCAATACTATGCTATTCTAAAAATACACAGGTTCATTTATTCATGTTTTTATGTTAAACATGTGCAAGGTACAGTGAGTAGGGCGGCCGTACCACTGCCATTTATAAACATACCTTGTCAGCTGATACCAATGCCAATATCAACATTGTCTGTTAATTGCATGATAATCATGCATACAAGCTATTGAAATTTGAGGTTTTCATTTTAAACATAAATGTGGAAACTAAAATGAGTGATGGCCTATTAGTGCCACTGCCGTGCATAAAGATACCTGTTATCTTGCATACAATACTGAACTATTAAAATAATGGACACATTCATGTTTGGAGATTTTTATTTTTATTTTTATTGTCTAATCAACCAAACATTTCTGCTCTAACTTATGTACAATGTATCCTTGGAGCAGTTTTATTCTTGAAGTCACTGAGAGTTTAGAAAGACTTTTTAATTGTGCAAGTTTAGCAAAAATACAATTTTGCCTTTGTGTCTTTACATTATTGCAATATTAATGCAATGACATTTCAGTCATTTGATTTATTTAGTTAAATGAAGAAAAGTAGAAAGCTATTAAAGAGGATCATTACTGTTTGGCACGCATCACAAAATGTAAAATCATATACTGCCTATTTGTGTAAGAACATAAATGCATGATTCAACAGAATAAATGACCAATCCACAAAAAGTCAGAAAATAAAAAGGCTTGTATCGACAATAGAGCAGTTGAAAAGCACAAGCCGGATCCATTCCTCTGTGAGAGCAGGAGCAGCTCATCTGTGAATGAAACATGACTTAGTCCAGAGCACTGACATCACAGTGGAACATCATCCATGTCTGTTATGTCAGCCTCAACTTGAATTAGCATAAACATCTTTTAAACCTGGACCGTCGTGTTCCATAGGACTGAGACGTGTGGCCCACACAGTGAAGCCTGGGCTGAGGTTTTAAATACACACATGTTCCAGCACTATGTGACGACAGTAAAACACGTGTGTGTCATTATGGCTAAGAGGAATTATACCGTGTTCATCTTCCTCTCTTCTCTCTCAAAGGCACTATTGTCCTCCTCACACACCGATCCATTCTGTGTGCCTTGCTGTTTCCTCTGCACACCAACTCACTCAGATGCAACGGATAGGCCAAACAAACCCTCCGGTATGCCCCAGTGCACCCAGCAACATAGTTAATATTTGATACAGTGTGCATTCCTCCCCCTCCACGTCTTCCCAGAGAGGCACACTCACACTGCAGTGCAGGAGCAGCCGTCCATCATTCATTCATGAAGTGGGTTTGAGTAACACACGGCTCTAAACTAGTGTTCTGTGATGAGGAGACAGCTTCTTCATCTGACAATCAGCGCTCATTCAGTCTGGCAGGAACACTGCTGCCTTTCTCCTACCAGTCTAAAAAGGCACTCTATATCACACAAATGTGGGCTATTACCCATGGTGCACTTCACCATTCACAGTGCTACACCTGTGCCATAAAGAGATACATTGGCTTTTTAAAGCGAGTTCCATTATTCACCTTTTCTGCTCAAATATGAGAACATTGAAGCCCAATCCTCCATATGTGATGACCTGAATATTACGAGTGTGTCTCTGCTCACTAATCATCAACGTGGCTCTCACAACACACCACATCGTACTCTGAGCAGTGGCTACATTAGACTTTCTCCACAGACAGGGTTGTAAAGAAGCACTCATAATCTAATATTACCCCTCATTTTCATGTTTTAATGATAATAAGACATTTATTGTAATGCAATAGCCTTGTTGTCACAATGTCCTGCTCGCTGTGCGTTCAGTGTTCACACTCGGCCCGGCTCTGGCACACACATGGACTGGATGTTCTACATTCAGAGCTCCTATTGGGGTTTCAGATGAAGCTTTCAATGCGTGTTAGTACAGCTGCCAGCCGTCCTTTGTGTGTGAGCAGCTTCTGACCGCAGTGAAAATATATATTTTTGAAAGGTTAAGCGCCAACAAATATGGATTGAGGCAGAATATTTTATAAAAACATGACACGATCACATCTATCTCTTTTCAATAGATTTGGGGTTTTGGACTGAGACAGCAGCACACACACGTACTGTATGTGGCACCGCTCTGGTACCAGTAGTGGTCTCAGACTAAATGACCGTCATTGTTAAAAGAATTCAGTCCATGAAAACATTGAGTTAACGCAGCCTCTGTTCATAGAAGCAGCACTTCTGGGCTGAGGATGATGTTGTGATTATACAAAATAAAAAGGAACTTTGGGTCCAGAGTGTCCAAATAAACTAGAATCTGAATGTTTTGCCTCGACAGCAGCGCTGGTATTGTTATCAGCGCGTGAGTCATCATGCAGGAACTAACACGGAGACAGGGTTGTGTCTGTCCGTCTGTCGACACATGTGCTCACCACTGGAGCGTACAATACAATACAATTCTTTTTTGGGATATCTTACTTTGAGGACAAACATGTTTTTCCATAAAACTCTTTAACTTAACAAATGTTAAATGTTGCCTAAAAAACAAGCCGCTGTACAAGAACTTTGACCTGGACTCAAGTTAAAACAGAAACAATACCGTCAGTCAGCCTTGCCATGTTAGCTTATTGCTGCCATATTGATATTGGCTTACTGTATGTCCTATAAGAGACAAGACATGTGACTCAGCAAAGACATGTGGAACCTATGTGTGTCCATTACATAGCACTAAAGCCACAGCTGTCTATAGCATAAGAGGACCATCTCTGCATCCCTTTAGAAGCATCTTCTTTGGTGCAGGGTCTTAAAGGCACACAGCTACAGTGGATCACAAGCCTGGTTTGAACTCAGGCACATCTTCAGACAGCCAACAGCTAAAACGCCCTGAGGTGAAATGCATTAATGAGCCTGTGGAGGAACAATCAGTGCTCTCTGACAAGGTTGTTCTATTCCCTCTCTCTCGTCTGTCAACCGCCTCCGGACATTTAACATTCATATTCCAAAGGGAATACACAGAAAAACACACGCAGACATATATTCAAAGTAGTTTCTTTAGTATTTAAAAATTCTACTTATTTTCTTCACCTTCCGATTCCTCTTCCCCTGTCTCAATCTCTCTGTGTGTGTGTGTGGCAATATTTTAATATAGCCTCCACAGCGCTGTGCGTGTGTACAGAATAGGTGAAGCTTCCGAGCTTCATTCACAACATTGACATCTGTATTCCGTTGCGTTATATCATTTGGAGATAACTTTTGTGTAAAAAAGTTATTGTGAGAAATCAACTAAAAGTGGGTCAGATGTGACATAAACACCACTCGTCAGCTCGCTGTGGGTTGACCTCTAATTTACAGAAACTCAAGAGCGTTGTAAAGTCCAAAAATGTATTGAGTCAAAATAAATGTAATCATTTCCAAAATTCACATGTTTTTATCGAACAAAATGTTTTCATTGCGGTTTGCGCCACACAAAGGGGGCCGGCCCAGACCACTTATATTCACTACAATCCCATCAATCCATTCATTCAAATGGAGAACTTTTAAAAACGTTTTAGGGAAATGACATCATTAAATACGATGACAGACATTCACATGAATGCATTGTGGGTGATGCTTAACTGTAGAGGTGCAACACTACTTGTATTTGACTTGAAGCGTTTGGTGCAGGACGTTCAGTTCAACATGCGACATCTGCTCGGTACGTCCTGAGACCCAAACAGTTTAGGTCTACTAGTCGCACACCTGCAAACACAAGTTCTGGACCCGAGTGTTACCCAGACAGTTTGGGCAATTGCTGTCAGCGTCTGCTGAGTCGTGGCATGCTAGTTGGTTCGGCCTGTTAGCCGGGTTGAAAAAGCCACGAATTGCGTGAAACTTTATGCCAACAGTTAAACTGAAGTCGGGTCCATCTGTGGATTCACTTCAAACATTTAATTTACGACAGCATCACCAGAATGTGTCGAAACCCAAACGGACTGGACGGGGATTGAGGCAGCCTCCCACTGCAGATCAGGACCGAGCCACAGTCACTAACGCTAGAGCATCACTGTGCATGAGCGTAGGCTGTACAGGGTTAGAACACATGCCTGGAGGACTTGAGTGAGTTTTGTGCATTCCCTAATAACTTGTGGTATTACTACTAGAGATACCACTATATAGATATATCATCGGAGTTTTGACGGATATGGCTTTCCGGTATTATAATTAGCAGATAAAGTAATAAGAAATGACCTGATACTTACAGTACAATATAACACTTTCTGAACTGAATCAAAACTTTTCTATTAACACATTTTATACAAAATATTTTTTGTGATTTAGATGAATAAGCCAAAGTTTTAAAATGCACAAACCAGAGAAATCACGAGCGACAATTAGCATATCGATTGAGCTGCTGATTAGTTCTCCAGTTAATCAAGTTTCTTGTCTGGTCCGACCAACAGTCCAAGACTTTCTAATTCAGAAAAGCTGCAAATCCTCACAAATGACAAGCATGAATCAGAGAATGTTTGGCATTTTGAATGATGAATTACTTGAGTAATTAATCGATTATCGGAAAAGTTGTGGATTGACTTTCTTTTGATTGACAAATCAATGAAAAGAGAAATCATTCAGTACTATTTTTCTGTAGATTGTGTGGTCCTGAGATCCTCCTTGTCCTCTGAACACGCAGCCCTCATCAGGTCCTTTCACTTGTCAGCTTTCACGTGCTCTTACACCAATTGGATCTGGGTGAAGGCCAGCTGGAGATAATCCTGCAGTGACACAGCGTTCCCACATCCCCGGGTATCTGGTCTGAGGTCAACGCACCTGACCGCACCACCATGCCATGGGAAACAGTAAGGCTGATCGCAGATCAGCAGGCTAACTTTGTCCTCCTCTGGCTACAGCAGCAACAGCAGCAGCATTAAGCATGACTTCATTCTAACTGGGTTTCATCAGCGCAGAGAGGAGCTGCACGTAGCTCTCACTGCACGCTTCCCTCAAACATCTGAGCGGATCGTT
The DNA here is from genome assembly GCF_050575085.1 of Anarhichas minor. Lineage (NCBI taxonomy): Eukaryota > Metazoa > Chordata > Actinopteri > Perciformes > Anarhichadidae > Anarhichas > Anarhichas minor. Next base: position 13,156,089 of record NW_027466488.1, read on the forward strand.
ACATTGCAACAAACACAACATGAGTATAAGAGTAAAAGCAGCAGGCTGGCCCTGGCCTGGAGGCTTCCGTGCTGCTTCCATACGGTAATGTACTCTCATCTAGAATGTCCAACACACCGCCTTCACTTCTAACAAGAGACAGAGGGATCATTGGGTTCTGCCCTTCTTTTATCTGACAGGGTTATTTCCTCATCTGTACATTGTTCATTCCAACAACACCTCATCTCCTCACTCTGTATGCAGCCACGGTGCCATTAACCAGACAATTCTTTATTTATATTCCCTTTTCATTTACATTGCCAATGAGATGGCAGCGAGCGTGAGGGAGAGCATGCATGACATGTTTTCATATGGAGGTCTCAGTGGCTCACAGAGGAATCACTGTGGCACTCTTTGCTGGTCTGGACAGCTCCTTTCTTTTCTTTTACAGATAGAGAAGAAGCTGTGGAATCTGAATAACAACAACGTTAAGGCACAACCACAGTGACATGCTACAGTAGGCTACATTGTGTACAATGACTTCATTCAACTGTAATGTATTAAGTAATTGACATGGCAGTTGACTCAGGACATATTAAATTGATGAAGTACATTATGTAAATAGGGTTTCATTATCAGGCTCATTGGAAGGTTTCAGTATATTTGCTCAGCATAATGTCTAATCTGGAGGCGAGTCATTCAATTAAGATGTGCTCAGAGTGAACACACTGCTGTTCGCTGTACAAACCTGTTCTACTACATGCATAGAAGCGAAATCAACCTCAGCAACTCAGCACTGGGAGAACATCACGCCAGACTCTATTCAAACATTTAACAATAATGACTTCCTTTGTTTCTCCTGAAACGTACACCGCGCGCAGAGCTTCACACGGGACCTATCACATATTGACATCCAATTCTAGTAAATCGGCAAAGGTGTAAACAACCAAGGACCACGAAATTCTGCTCAAACCGAACTTTTATCAGCGGCTCCCGCAGTGATCAACTAGGACTCGGGCTCTGGAAGTTCACAGTATTCACTGACGCGTTACTTGGTGTCTGGTTGCTCGATGCCGGACTGCACACTGGTTTTAAAAAGATCGTAAAATACTTAAGGTCCGTCAGGCCAATATCATTTAACGTTATTGTATTGTCAGATTTGTAAATAACTTACGGTTTAGCATTTCGCTCTGTCTAAGAAAGCGGTAACGTTACACACCGGGAGAAGAAACCCTTTCCGAGCAATAATGGATCAACAGGCGAGGAACAGAGACTCACAGAGACAGTGAGGTGTTCCACAACAACACATGTTAAAATGTCACCGATGTAGCACACAACATGAAGGGCAATGCTGGAGGGCAACGATATGTAAAGTAACCTTTTGTATCACAGAGAGAGGAAAGCAAACGGTGAAATGAGCGCATAGGGCTAGCTTAACCAATACAAGCAGAAGCAACACACGATGCCATATGCGAATAAATGTGCATCATAACACGACAACCACGTCGTTTAGACACGTAAGTTAGCTGCAAAGCCGTGAATTGTGGCAATGTAGTGAGCGGCGGTTCAGTGGGGGAAGGGGGATGGATGCTGGAGAACAGGCTTCTTCAGCGGCCCTCTTCAGCAACAGTGTAAAGAAAAGCCAGCTCTCTACCTCTATTCTACACAACAGCAGCGAACATTCCGCTTCGTCCCCACCGACAGACCGGGTACCGACTTACCGGACGGGTTGACCGCGGCGGGAGTTGCCATGTTTCCTCAATGGAGAAAAATAACAAAACGGCAGCGATGGAGATGACGCACAATACGGCTAGAGAGTCCCCGTGAGAGAGCGTCTAAACTCCGCGGAATTGGCACGCGAGGCTCGGCCCAACCGCCTCACATCCGTCGACGCGGAGGAAAAGTAGTCTGGGTTCAGACGCCTAGAAAGCCGTTTTCTGTGCTCGTTCAGTAGTGGGGGGGGGGGGGGGGGGGGAGGCTATGTTTGATGGAAAATTTCTCCAAGACCAGATTTAGTGAAATGCAAGATGTCTGAGTGGTAGCACCGCGAGATTTTAGGGTTGCTTGAATAAATTAATGTTATACAGTGTGACTGGTGCAGTGATGAATGCAATGCAGAGACGTATACTGTTTTGAATGTATTGCTACTCAATGTTTGAAGTTAGATCTGAAACACGTTTGTTCCGTTGTTTGTGTTTTCTTTTTTTAATGCTATGTGTCGTCCACTGCCCGGAACTTTTCCTCGAGCCGTTAAAAGCTGTCCTGTGGTGGACGAAGCCGCTCGACCCTCTACCGGACACGAAACTTAGCTCATCTCAGAAGACCCGGTGTTCAAACAGCCCAAGATGGCAGCCTTTTGCCACATTTCATGTAAAGTCACAGTTTTTCAGGTTGTAAGTAATTTAGCTTATTGCAGGTGTAGTATTCAGATCATCTACTGAAATAGAACTATGTCACCTATGAAAATAGACTGCAGTGGTGGAAAGGTATTTAGTACAGTTACTGAGGTAAACTGCTATAAGCTGTGTACGTACAGTTTTGAGACACTTGTATTTGACTTGAATGGTTACAATGTATCAGGCCGATGAGCACTATCTCATTGTTTAATTAACGAGTAGTTAGTTGCTCTTTCACAGTTAAAATCATGTTAATAGTTGCGTTTTAAATTAATTCTATTAGTCATCTCCATCATGGTACTCATTTTTTGGGGTCAAATAGTCAATAGTAATCTATGGCAAAAGTAGATGCTGCATGTTCTACATAAACTATAAATAGTCTATATACAAATTCAATTCAATTAATAATTTCTTATTTTCTTTCATATTGTTGTCATAAAAATATGCAATGATGATTGCTGGGTAATATGTCTGTTGGTATTCCAATGTCCAATGCCAAGTCTCTTTTGATCATGTGATGAGAGGATACTATAGTAGCATGTTTAGGCTTAACATCTGTCGAGACTGACATGTTGAGCACATCTGCATGCCGAGCGAACAGTGACGTCTCCCAACAACATAAAAGCTGCAGTGGCTTAGTGCCCGTCATTGTAGCGTGCACTGGGCCGTCCTAACTACCTTACACCGCTACATTTGACCTCACTTTTTACTTTGACTCCACTACAATTCAGAGGGAAATATTTACTTTTTATTTCACTGCATTTATTTAATAAATGCAGTCAAAGATTGAGATTCTAATTACAAAATCTCATCAGCAAATACATTATGTTACATTATTATCCAGGTTAAGGTACACAGCAGTATAAAGTATTTTAAATTAGCTCAACATTCACCAGCTGCAACATTTAAGTGATGAACACATTCATCAATGATTATTATACAATAATATGATTCACATTATTCTGGAACCTGCCATGCTTTTCTATTTTTACTGAAGTGTGATTTGAATGCATGCCTTTAACTTGTAATAGAGCATTTCTACACTGTGGTGGTTTACTAAGGACCAGTGTGTAGGATCTAGGGGGATCTGTTTGCAAAACTTAACTGAACCTTTAAGTAAAAGATTTATATATTTTTTCCAATAGTAAAGTAAAAGTTTTGCATTCAAAATATCAGTTAACTAATATTAACTACAGAAGTAGTATCAGCAGAATGCACCTAAATAATCACAAGTAAAAGTACTCATTATGCAGAATGGCCCCTGTCAGTGTAATATTACAATATAATCGAGTTATTATTGACATAAGTTATGTTCTGTAAGCAGTGCTGTAATAATGTAACAGGTTGAGGTGGAACTTTATATTATTTCACTGCTGTGCGCTATACTTTTGGGTGGTTTAATCCATAACAATGCATCATATTTTATACACAGATCATGTTTTGTATGTAAAATCATAATATTAACAGTAACTCTAACAGTAGCTGTCAAATAAATGTGGTGGAGAAAAAGTACAATATTTCCATCAGAAAAATGTAGCGGAGCAGAATCATAAAGTGGAAGGCAGAAAATAGATCTACTTTTTTATCTTTTAAGTGTATACTTCATGAAGTGTTCGTTGCTCTCCGGCACTGGGCTCTATTATTTGGTGATACATTATTTATATTTAACATTGCTTTAATCAATAAGACCGACCTTTGAGTTGCCAGGTTGTGAAAAACCTCTCTGGCTGGTGCTTTTCATTTGGTAATATTGCAGTTATAAATCATAGTGGTCCAAAAATAAATGCGTGTGACTTTCACACTTAATAATAAGCCATACAATTATACTGTAAACAAAAGTATTTGTTTAGTTGTATATTTGCACATACATCTATTGCAACTAAAAATGCATTTGACATGTTGAAATTCTGTTCTTTTCATTTGTGCTTCATTGATATAGTTTTTAGTTGTTTACCTTATTAGTGCTTGTATTGTATTCAGTTTGTTTAACTTAATTTATCTTTACTTTTGCTTGTTATTTGAATATGTCTAGTCTGGAGATGATCTGAAGGGTCTTTAAACTTTAAACTCCCTGATTTTCTTAGAGCAGCGAACCCTTCATCCTACCCCTGTAGCAGGTCTTAGTGAAGCCCTGCACCTTTCAGGTTTGACGTGTTTCAATTTGATTAAACAGATTAATTTAGGAATGTGCAACATTAATGCACAAACGAGAAATACAACAAAATATCAGGTAATAGAGCACTTGATATTCTGCTTGAGTGCTGCATATTCCCAAACCCATTTCAATAAATTAGAACAAACCAATTGGCATATAGTAAGCCTGGGGCTCTTGGGACCCCTGGGATTCAGGGTCACTTTCCCACTTTGCCCAGTTGATGTTCTAGTCCTGTCAAAGAGGGCATGACAAAAAAATGTCCCTTCAGAGCTGTGTTATCAAATTGTTCAACAAGTGGGCAGAAAAAAAGCATCAAACTGGCAGATGCACAACTGATACTGAAAAACCAACAATGTGTCTACTCTGACTTCCCTACACGGTGGCTCTCAGCTCCAGGTCCTTTGCTTCATAAAGACATCGGTCTTTATGAACAGCTGACAAATAGAATCTTTTTTTTAAATGCTCAAAGGGCTAAATCAACAGTGTGTGAGTGCGTCTCTCACTTTGCGACCTCCCCAGCCATACGTCCATTCATTCCAACTGAAAAGTTAAACACGGGTGACTCATTTATACTTACATATTTTAAAGCCTAAATAATCCCTGAAACAGCTGATACAATGTTATACAAACAGGAAGAAATATTGCATTTGTTGGGGACTATTTTCAGCTGTGGAATAATTTACCTTTGGTGTTCTCGTGAGTATGTATGCAGCAAGAGTGTGGTGGGATCAAATCATAATAAAGTGCAGTGTGTGTGTTCATGGTAATGAAGGAACATGTCAACCAGTGCAACAGGGTGGCTCACTGTTTTTGGACAACAATGGAGCTCTATGGCACAGAGGATGAAGATATATTAGACTTAAAAGCACACTCACACACACACACACTTATTAGTAGATACATTCACTGTTGGTTTTGGTCCTTTCATTGCATTTGTTGACAATAAGAAAAATATCGAATATCACTAGACTTATCAGGTTGTACCTTTCCCCTCAATAAACCTAACCTTAATCCAAATATTAGTCCCAAACTGAAATCATAATTCCAAATACTTCTTTCGAAGTAAAGAAGCACAAATTGGAATTTGGCAAGCTCTCTATCATATCAAGACGTTTTGTTTTTGAAATGTAATCAAAAGTACAAGACCACACAGACATGTTTCAATGAGGGATCTCACAGCCCCGGTTGGCAGTTACGCTGATATGATGCCGTACACACTTGCAGCATCTTTCTTGTGAACACACACACACACACACACACACACACACCAGCAGCTGCACATACAGGGAGCGGAGCAGGAAAGTGTGCTGCTCTCTGCTCTGCTTGCAGGGCTCAGTATGCAGAGAAAGGATTTAGCTTTCCTTTAACTTGCCACCCTCCCTCAACTCCTCACCTTCCCCCCACCTCCCTCTCCTCCCTCTGTTTTGTAGCGCTTCCTCACAGCAGACCGGTTGCCATCCAACCTTCAGCAGCCGTGCAGGATGTGAGGGAAGCAGGTAAGAAGCCCTGAGATTCCTCCGCTGGCTCTCTTTCTTTTTCTGCACTGTACTGCTCTGGCAACAGTTCTTCATTTGTTAGTGCATGCTGTGATCCAGGCTGTGCTGGAGGATTACAGTCACTGATGCTCTGAGGTGTCTGTGTGAGGAGTTTCCAGCAGAAATCGAAGAGGCTTTGACAAGTGTGTGTAATGTTCAGATGTGTTTCAGGTTGTTATTTGTGCAGTGGATTGTGGAATTACTGGTATGACAATTTAGATTTTCCTGTTTTGTTGTTTTATCTTTAACGTGTTTTTTAAAGATGTTGTTAGAGTCGATATTGGACTAAAGTTGGTCTGAACGCTACCTGAAGCTACACCATGATTTCCCAGGAGCTCATTTTTTCATATTTGGTTCATGAAGCTAGCATCTGACCTCCGAGTAGGAATTTGCTGTCGGTATGTTCCAGTTGTCATTATTGCAGAAATAGGTGACATTGACCAGAGAGTAAGAATGATTTCAGATGAAAAGCAGAACAGAGCTGAACGTGACTAACATTCACAGCTTGGAGAGTACCAGCAACTGTATACAACAATGACAGCTAAATCGGAATGGGAGAGGCTGAATCCAACCATTTTATTATTGCAGTGTCTGCACGTTAGTTTCCCTCTCTGTGCAGCATCATTAAATATCCTTTTACATTGCCTCCTACATTATCTGCCTCATTTCAACCTCTTTTAAAAGGAAACTTGCTGGCTTCAGCAGGGAGGGCTAGAACAATAGAGAGAGACTCAGGACTGATTTCTGTTACTATTCTAGCAGCTCAGTACAGTACCGCTTTATTTCATATAGTCCAAATAAAGGTCAATCCTGACATGCAACACAGTATGTCTTTTCTAATGAAATTCAATTATAGTCATCATATACATTAGGTATATGAAATGTAACTTCTGCATATAACCCAGCCTTAGCTTATTGGGAGTTGTGGGCTGCTAAGAAGCGCCCGGGGAGCAGTTAGGGGTGTAGTGTTTTGCTCAGGGACACTTCGGCACAGGACCCATAGCAGCCAAGGATCGAACCGCCGACCTTTCGGTTGCCGAACGACCCTCTCACCCAATGAACCACGGTCTCGTTTGCTCTCGTGAGCTGTAGAGGATGCTTGGAAGCATGTTCACTGTGTGGTAGATGTTGACGTGACACAAGAGATTTAAGATCTATTTTCTCAAATTTTTGTTCGTATCCATTATTGATCACAAATAAGACTATTAAAAGCCTTTGATGATATTAGTTGCGCTCAGCTTCTGAACGGTTGACATGATGCTCTAACATGCGTTTAGATCAGTTCTGACCCTCTAGAAGAAAAGCATGTATACTTTGTTTATTTAACATTGATTTCACTGCTGCCGAAGCTCTTCTTCTTACAGCCTTTTTATAGTGGATCCCTCCAGTTCTTGGGCATGTGGCTAAGTATTGCACACGGCACAACACCCACCCTTACATAGTGTTTAGGGGGCGTCAGCTATGCTAATAATAAACAATCAGCCACAGCCTCCAGTTTATGATCTAGTGGGGTTCATCATTCAGCACACACTGTGATGGTTTACAATGTCTGGTGCATTTTGGACTTGACTTCTCTTTTATTCTCTATTAACAGCAAATTAAGAGAAAATATAAAAGAAATTTAGGAGAATGTGAAAAAGTTCTATAAAGTCCTCTGTGGCTCTGAATGAGCTTTGAAAGGTGGAGTTAAAAATAGACAGGTTCATGAGGCAGGGAGGATCTAAAGAAAATACATTTTGAGCTGCATTATAAGCAGTGGCGGCTGGTCAATAGAGGGCCATGGGGCCTGGCCCCACCTTGAGCCACACAAAAAAAACAAAAAACTTTTCGTGTTGGAATAAATGTTAAATATTTAACTGCAAAGTAGTAATGCGTGTTTGATACTTTCACTTTTTTGCATTAAATCATACTGGGATGTTTGCTGAAATATGGCCCTACCTAGAACATGTTCCACCAGCCGCCACTGATTATAAGTTAGGATCAAATCTCTGGAGTTTCTGGGGTCTGACCCCTAGGGACAATAAGATAATCTGTCTTTCTTGATTCTAACAATTTATTCATGGCAGCTTCTCTCTTTTTCTTTAGATGCCATAAAGAGTCATTGAACCAGAGAAGATATATTGAATGGTGGTTAATTTAATACAGAACTATTTTAACAGCAGAGGAAAGAAGCAGTTCTAAAGTCTGGAGGTTCAGCTGTTCTGTACCTCCTGTCAGACGGCAGCAGAATGAGCAGGCGTTTGCTCGATGGTTTTGTCTTTAATATCCTTTGCCTCTTCGCAGGCTCCTCTTGTCACCAATTTCACTGATGCTCAGATGGTACTTTTAATCACCCGCTGTAGAGCCCTCATGTCCTGAGCCATGGAAAGCCCACCCAGTGTGTAATGTTTCCATCAGGAACAGGCAATGTGAAGCTGTAACAGGCAATCCATCATATTTTCATCTAACAGCTCACTGTGGCTGCTCCTGACTGTTTCTCTCTGCAATATTTCAAACTAATTTGATTTTCAAAAACTGATTTTGAAAACATTTTGATGAGCGACAGCGGTCAGACAACACATTGCATATCCTTTGACTACTTCATAATGAACGTAAAATGATTTAAATGTGAAGCTGCAGCAGGGAATGTTAATAGCACATTTTCTTTCAGTTGGTAATACTGCAAATATGTAAATATTGCAATCATTTCATCAGTGTGCCATAGCGGGTTACATCAGAACACATTATTTTAGGTAAAAAGCTTATATGTAGAATCTAACATTCAATCACAACATTCTCTCTCCAAGATGGGGACTTCCTGGGAAAGAACCTTTCAGTGAAATTCAACAATATTTTTCTTCTAAAATCAGAAAAGAGCTCTAACATTACTGAACAGTGTAAAGCTTTTCAACCAGCGGCTATGTTGACTCATTTATATTGACATTTATTTTGATATTTATTTCAAAGTCATATGTATTTATTTCATAGGCATATTTATGTATTTATTTCATAGTTTTAGTGCATGTGAGCGTGCCCCACTGGTCAGCTCATGCCACACTTCTCTCATAAGTCCGTTACAGCTGATAACGTCTTGCCGACCCACAGCGTTGTTGCAGAAGCATTGCGCCCACCCTCCAGTCCCCCTCAGGTAAACACTGTTAGATCTGTTAGCACTTTTAGATTAGTAAATTACAATGAAGAAAATCTCCATACTGGTATTGGTTGTATTTAAGTTTCTCTTCGGGATCCTGAAGAAGGTGTCCAGCACTCAAAGCGAGGAGGAAAACTGTCATGCATAGTAACGCACACACAGCTTGCTCTCTCTGGGGTGTCGTTGGCGACAGCTTCCAATGAAAACTGCCCACGCTGACATTCATTAATGCAGAATGATTCTGTTTCTGTTGACATCGGAGGGCAATTTGAGCAAAGACTCCACCAGTTGGTGTTTGATCTTGGCGGCTTATATTCTGGAGGGTCCCCACTCGCCATTTCCTCCCCACTGCAGCTTGAAAAAGATCACATAAGGTTGAAAAACATCAGGAGCAGCTATGCTTCTTGAGAAATGCTAATCGGATGGATGAATAGTCTCTGAAACCCTCTCCCCCCACACTTTTCAGATTTTAAATTAAGGGGGCTGTGTTCGATCATTTCTGTAACTTCCAAAAACTGACACCTGACATTAACACCCACTTTCCACCGTGATTGGCCAGCTGAGCAGAGGTGAGAAAGTAGACTGGATTTGAACTTTTCTAGCTCTCTTTTGTCATTTGTTACACAACTAATCATGGCACTTTTTTTGTGTACTACTGAATGCAAATGTCTCCCAGAAGATACTGTCTGAAAAAGATATACTCTCCCCGTATTCAAACGATATCCCCCTTTCTATGGCGACTGGCTTTTCACTCCCACTTTGAGTGTGGCTGTAGCCTACTGTACTCATCTATTGTCACTTCTTTCTCCTCAATTCTTTCTCTCATGGAATATAATGGCTCATATGTCATATGTCATATGTCATATATATATATATATGTCATATATAATGGCTCACAATATTCATATAATGGCTACTCTTAATATTCAATTTTAAATAAATTGAGTTGCATCAAACACAAACAGATACATTTTTACAGAAAAACTGCTTTCAGATCGAACTCCAATATTAGAACAAGCAAGCATCACAGACCACAGGATCAGGATTATCAGGAGCCCTTCAGTTACACTTACACACACAAGCACACACACGCACACGCACACCACACACACACACACGTCCCCATTTGTATGGTCTTATTCCCTTCAGACAGCAGTGATGTTCAGCATAGATTCTTGCAAAACGAAACAGGTGTGAAATGAATTCCAGGCATGAACATGTCAGCTGTAGCCTGCTGATATTACCAGATATTCTGTTCTGAACTGTGACCATTGCAGGACAAGAGCACGAGCCATTCAAATATTATTCGCATCAGAGGGAACAATATTAACCATATCATAACAACGGCACCATAGACAGATGAACACAGTAGTAACTCCTATCACTCCCTCCAGGAAATACACGACACCTTAGTTCTTGTTAGTGACGGATTCATTCGTCTGTCAACACCGAGAGGCAAAATGAGTCCACTTGAAAACACATGAATCCTGAAAGATGATCACTTAAACTCAACTTTAACACTTTAACACTTTAACTTTAACACTTTGTGCGGAGTATATAGACTTCTGCCGCTTCACGTGTCTTCTTGTTGCTGTGCCACGACTAAATGTGTCCCAGCACAAAATTGGACGTAACAATAGTTCCTATCACATATAAAACCAAACAAAAATCCATATTCATAAAAACAAGTTGTACAAATAATAATATACAAACAAGCCTATTAAATAATGACATAAATAATATGTTTTATTTTTTATTTTATTTATTTTGCACAATTCAAACAATAAAATTAAAAATAATCAAACATAACAGAGATAAATGAATATCACAGTGCAGGAAGAGGCAGAAAGCCAACTGGGCTTATTTGAAGCCTCCACCTATATAATATTACAATTTTACAAAATTACAAAGATAAAATGAAATATGCATAAGACATTACATTACAACAAAACAAAGAAAGAAAGAAAATAATGTAATTGTGTGGAGTGTGTGTGAGCATGTGTGTGCATGTGAGAGTAAGCATGGGCTTGTGTTTGTGCAGGGGTGTTGGTTTATACACCTGCAGTAACTCATAAGCAATGGTAATGCTACAAGTCTCTATGAGTGAAACAACTATAAATGTAATATAACAGCTAAAACAAGAAAGACATGAACACTAATACATAAACAAACTGTTACAAAACAGCAATCAGATTTTCTTTTAGGCATCTTTTAAAACATTTTATAGAGGGACATTTTTTCGTTAGGTGGGAAAAGTCAGTCCATAGTTTGGTTCCCCTAAATCTTATTGAAAATGTACCTCTGCTAGTCAGTAACTTAGGAGGATGAAGATGTGAAGATTGACGAGTTGAGTAAGAGTGAACCTGTGAATTGAATTTATAGTAGGTCTTGAAATGATCAGGAATATTCCCTTCACCTGAAAGTTTGAGAAATATTGATGTCATAAATAGTAAGAATCTGCAATTTCTGAAATAGAGGAGCAGATAAGATGTGTGACTCTGATCGGGTTGCGATCCTAACAAAACGTTTCTGGAGGACCAACATTTCTTTGCAGAGTAGTAGGAAAAGTACAGATCCAAACTATATAACAATATGAAAGATAGGGAAAAATGATACTGTGATAAAGAATAAGGAGACAGTTTGCTTAGATCCTTAGAGTATGATTTTTTCCCACTGAAAATAATAAAATTAGATTTTTTTCCACGTAGAAGCTGCTCCATCAGTTCATTGGAGCATTACTGTGATTTTACACAAATGAAGACGCAGCTCAACCTATCAAATCGATGCTGGTGGCCTACACACACAGTGCTCTGTATTCTGCAAATAAAATGCCAAGATAACTAAGTTTAGTTTTACACCTATCCTTGCTTACTGTAAAGTAATACAGTTGGGGAGAAATGAATTTTCAATCCTGTGTGTAAATTACAAATACAAGAACGGTTGGACAAGTGTGAATGTGAATAAGAAAGTAGAAGGCGTATGTTGACAGACAGAGCCACATCTGCCGTCTTTGCCACATTCATTGAGTCTTCATTGTGTTCAGCAGAGCCAGATGGGAGTAGAGGAAAAGCCCCTCTCCCCCCTCTCCCCCCTCTCCTACCCACACTGTGTTTGCTCTGCACTCCAGATCGTCAGGGTCGGCCTTTCACTCTCCCTCTTTCTTTGCTTCTTCAGGGCGAACACGGCTGAACTGGGAGCAGGGCACGGGAATGACAAAGCGGGCCCAGTGATTCCCACAAACGAGGCATCAGTGGAAAGGCTACAGTACTTCAGTCCAGCAGTCAGAGCAGATAATGGACCTGCAGGGTGGTCTGCAGCTCTACAGCCTCCACATGCCTCATCTGATAGCTGTCATTCAAAGTCGCAGCTACCGGCCACCACTGGAATCAATACCCACTTTTGGTGCTTCTCTTTAGCGGATTCTGACTGTGACCAAGACGGACAATTGGCTTCCAGGAAAAGAAAATTCCCCTGAAATTTAGATTCAGATCAAACTAAAAAGTCAGAAATTACAGAACAAATGAGGTGTGAAAGGGCACTAAGTTAGGTTTGGGATCATTGTCCTTGTTAGATATTCAAGGTTCATATATATATATATATATATATGTGGTGAGCCGTCTGCTGGCCTAAACAGAATCACAAAGTTATAGCTATTTTATAATTTAATTATTTTTCATAAATACACCAGCTTATTATGTCATTGCACAGCTACTGTCTTCCTCAGTTGCCCTGTTTCCAACACAGCTTGTTTTAAGTAGAGCTTAAACTGCATCCCTTTGCAGTTTAAGTGAATGGGGACGATATTGTTGATTGTCATAGTCTTCAACCAATCAGATCTTTAGTTTGACATGTTGGGCGTATTCTTTGACGTGTCAGAGCCTGCTAGCTGGCCTACAAGTACGTGATTGGTCAGTGGGCTAGCGTGACATGTTGGGCGGTGACAATCCCAATATCTACTGCCTCTGTCGAGCGGACATTTTCGGCCCTCAAAATGTTTTTATTTTTGTGCCCCATCTTCAAACATAATACAGAAATAAAAGACCAATTTATTTTCACAGATTTTCAGACTTTCATTTCTAAATGTTTAAATCACTAACAAAGCCTGTACATACATTCTGAAGAGCTCGTACTCATTTAATCGTCCATCTTGCCTTTTCTTTAGGCGTTTGAGGCAAAGATAGTGAATTAGTGTAAAACCAACCTTATTACTAGTAAAACAACCACATTAGATTGGATGCAAGCTGAAAGAGGAAGGATATGTTAAATGTTTGGAGAACATTGCTGTACTTATACCTAAAAACACTGCACCCGACGGAACATTCACTAGGTCTAAACTCAGAGGGCTAAAGCGACAACTGCAAGGATAGCAGAGTTTACTTGCTGAGATGGTGCTCAATTCACCAGACTTGTTCCCTATTTCAGATTTCATGAAGGACAGATTGTGACTCACCGGAGTCAGGAGAATAGGGTGGATTAGATGCCACCAGGTATCACTTCGTTCTTAACTACCTCACGGGGGTGACCATCTACTGTTAGTACTGTTAGTATTTAGTTACTTTACTCATAAGTAGTATCGTTCAATTATTAGATGTTAGTTATTTGTTTAGTTTAATTACTTCCTTGTTTAGTGTTTTATTTTTTAATTAGTTAACACTATGGGCACCTGAGATAATAATAAATGGACTGTACTAGTCTTCAGATCACTCAAAGCCACTCAACTACATCTCATCATTCACACATTCACACCCATTCACACACTGATGGCAGGGGCTACCATGCAAGGTGCCACCTGCCCATATGGGTATGAATGAGTAACCCAATCCTCTTATTAACACCCAAATCATATCTATTTTCTTTTTTAGTCTTATCAGTTTTTTTTGGAATTTGTCTGAGAACAAAGAAAATCCACAGTAATGCAAAACTGTTGAGGATTTAAAAGGGACCTTTCAGAGCGTGACAGTTTGTTTAGGGAAATATAAAATGGATATTTACTGATATAAAAATGTAGTTTAAAGTCTGGATCCTATGGGCGCTGCAGTAATCTGCCTGCTCTAGTTCTCTTGTGATCCAAAGAGGTGAACATTTGTGGCCAGAACTCTCATTTATCACAGCCCATCTGCCAGCCTTGGAAGAGGCAGGGACATAAAGTGGGGGGTGGAGGGGTTCAGGGAGGTAAAGGAGAGGCACAGGACAGAAAGGCTTAGGGGGGAAATATTGTAAAAATGAGTGAAAGTGTGACAAGTTAGAAAATATGCACTTTTATAAGTTAAAGAAAATGGTAATTTCATGGTCTGCTGTGTTAAAATCTGTGATGTGGTTGAGAGGATCCTTCATGGATAACAGGACGATTTACTGAAACCACGAGTTTCAGTAAAATTCATCACATGAATGAATTTTTCTTGCATCGTTTGCTTTGGTCTGTATTGTGTAGTTTGAGATACGTAGTGTTAAACTCAGTGGCGGGCCGTGCATTTTATACCTGGGCCTTAGATTTTCCTTTCCTTATAAATCTTTACAAGTCTTTTTATAGTCTTTTTTCCCTTTAGTAGCCTTTCGGAGCTCCATGGAAGAGCCAACTATTGGGTTATTAGACTTAAAATATGCAAACGAATTGCATTGATGAATGCCTTCAGCTCACTTTGAACATCTTATTTGCAGTCTGGCTTATTCTCTGCCTCAGGCCCCTCGGGCCAACCTCACCTACAAAACACCCTCGGGTCAAGGTAGTTTCATAGTCAGGCAAGATGCCTGTACGTTGCACTTAAGTAACAGGCCTAACTCTTTTTGAGTGTCCGATATACAACTTCAAGGCCTCTTGCCTATTACTCTGAGAGTTCACCAGTTGTTACTATCATGTAATTTACTCAAGTGCCGTCTCTCAATCTGTTTGCAAACAACTTAAAGGTTCTTTGTGGAGAATTATGGATGTTACTTACTGCTATTAGATATAAACTGCACAAATATCAAATGAATGAGATAAAAATCTCCTACCGTGTCATTATTGTGTTGCTCAGTCCGAGGGCAGGAAGCAGACGTCTGTCGATCTTGTCCAGCTGTTTCGTGATGCCAATTATTTAGTGGCAGATGTTGATGCAAATTTGAGAGATGACGAGATGTGATCGAGATGAGACTTGTACACTTGAGGAGCTCCAGCTGTGGTGTCCATCGTCCCTTTTATAACCATTTTTGCGATTGTATGTATGTGCATGTACACAAGCAACTTTTGGTTCAGCTAAATATGACCTAATATGATGAGATATGCACCTTTTGTGCTGTTCTTTGTTTAGCTGGATGTTATCCAACACGTTGATCATTTCTGGGAAGAGGGCTTGTTGACCTGACCAGGAATGTCTTCATGACGGTGGAGCCTTGAGATCCCAAGAGATGTGTGTTGTTTGCGAGTGTGGGTGTGACATGTGGCTATAACATATAATGATACTAAATGCATTACATATATTCATACTACCATATTACTCTTTAAGAATTAAAGAAAAGAGAAATTAAACTTAACTGACGTCATACAGGCGACAGTTTGGAGTAACATACCTGCAATTATGCTTATCTGCCATGTTTCTGCTGTAGCTTAGAACCAGACAGCAACCCCTGGTCCTGTAAAGTGAAGTCAAAGCTTCATGTGTTAAAGCTGCATTCTCTCTAGTGTCCACCAGGGGGCGACTCCTCTGGTTGTATAGAAGCCTATGAGAAAATGACTCTACTTCTCTCTTGATTTATTACCTCAGTAAACATTGTAAACATGAGTTTATGGTCTCAATCTCTAGTTTCAAGTCTTCTTCAATACAGCATGATGTTCATTTAGTAAATTATGGTCAATTTAGAGTCACACAGACCATAAAGCAGGGGATGCTTTAGGGCGGGGCTACACAGTGATTGACAGGTCTCTACCACGACGTTGTCTAGTCTGGAGTGGTTTTGTGTAACATCTTAACCCTTTCACAGTGTGTTTTCACTTCAAGTTATTTGAAACATTTTGGTCACCTAAACTTGTCTTCATTATTCAGTTGTACTGAAATAAGATTGCAACTGCCAAACGTGAGGCTTCAAAACGTCAGTTCATAAACCATTGGGTGATGTAATGGTGACCACATCCACTTCTCATATCTATTGCTCATCAAGACAAACCAAACCAAGCACTGTTTTCATATTGGCCACTGTAGTTATTCTACAGACTTGACACACAGGAGAAGTTTCAGTTGGTTGCAATCTGCACCTCACTGCTATTCTGCCAAATCCTAAACTGCTTCTTTAAGTAATAGATCTGAATTCTCCTTCAACCGTTCCACAGCTGTGCATCCCCGAAGTCAAGCTTTAGTTCCAGTTCTGTATCCCTACCTAACTTACACACCCTCCATCTTTCAGTTCCAGAGAAGGGACTTGTGTGTGTGTGTGTGTGTGTGTGTGTGTGTGTGTGTGTGTGTGTGTGTGTGTGTGTCTGTGTGTGTGTGTGTGTGTGTTTGAGGTAAAGTACTCCCCATTGCAGCTTTTTAGTCACTCCAGTCAATCACCATCTATCACAGTGTAAGTGATAACAGACAGACATCATTTATCTCAGCTCACTGCATTCAACTTCACCAACTCTCCCTCTCTCTCTCTTGCTCCTCTAGCTTTTACCAACTAATTGACTTTCTACTTTACAGTCTCACCTCAGCTCGGATTCATGCATCAGTAAATTCACAAGGCTGACAATCAAACACTCACATTGAATTATATAGAACAATATAGTATAAATGTACTATGCTTGTATTGTAGCCTATGGCAAGGGCAGCTATAACTTCAAAACTAAAGTTAAGGCAAGTGAAGCCCAGTAAAACTCCTGGTTGAGAAACAAAACACAAGACAAAAAAGTTATTAAAAAAAAGCAGCATTGTAAATACATCAAGAAAAAGAAATGCTCTTCATGGATCAGTTCAGCATGTCTGTACCTAAGGAGGTGCATCACTCTGATAGTTTGGAAAATCTGCTTATTTGTCTCTTACCCAGAGTCAAAGAGATTATTGATGGATCAGGAACAATATAGAATTACTCCATTACAAGTTGAAGGCCTACGGAAAAGTGCAGAAGTATTATCAGAAAAAAACACTGAAAGGTTCGGTGACACGATAATAACCACACTATGAAGCATTAGTTAAGTATGAGTAAACACTTAATTCATCATTTATAAAGCATTGTTCCTACATTAATAATTCATTAGTATGCAGTTCATAACAACAGTTATAAATGTTTTATTCTTGATTAATAAGCTCGTCTATTATGTGTTTCGTGATTGTGTTTTCATACTTTAGAAATGATGGATTCCCCATTTGTAAATGAAGTATTATATATTTTACAAACCAATTATTAAGGAGTTGTAGATAATTAATAAGATCATTTATAAAGTGTTAGTAAATGATTAATAACTTATTTAGATGTACATTATTCATGCATTTATATATATAATGATTTAGATATGCACTAATGGTTAGGGACTATGCTAATATATGCTTTATAAATGTGTATTAATACTGCAATTCATGATTAATTCATGATTTATTAAGGTAGTTACTACTCATTAGTAAAGTGTTTTATGTGACCTCATCTAAAGTGAGGACTATTTATGCCTTATAAAGCATTTATTAAGTATTTTGTGTGTCCTCATCTAAAGTGAGGACTATCTATGCCTTACAAAGCATTTATTAAGTATTTTGTGTCACCTCATCTAAAGTGAGGACTATCTATGCCTTACAAAGCATTTATTAAGTATTTTGTGTGTCCTCATCTAAAGTGAGGACTATTTATGCCTTACAAAGCATTTATTAAGTATTTTGTGTGTCCTCATCTAAAGTGAGGACTAGCTATGCCTTACAAAGCATTTATTAAGTATTTTGTGTCACCTCATCTAAAGTGAGGACTATTTATGCCTTATAAAGCATTTATTAGGTATTTTGTGTGTCCTCATCTAAAGTGAGGACTAGCTATGCCTTACAAAGCATTTATTAAGTATTTTGTGTCACCTCATCTAAAGTGAGGACTATTTATGCCTTATAAAGCATTTATTAAGTATTTTGTGTGTCCTCATCTAAAGTGAGGACTATTTATGCCTTATAAAGCATTTATTAAGTATTTTGTTTGTCCTCGTCTAAAGTGAGGACTATCTATGCCTTACAAAGCATTTATTAAGTATTTTGTGTGTCCTCATCTAAAGTGAGGACTATTTATGCCTTACAAAGCATTTATTAAGTATTTTGTTTGTCCTCATCTAAAGTGAGGACTAGTTATGCCTTACAAAGCATTTATGAAGTATTTTGTGTCACCTCATCTAAAGTGAGGACTATTTATGCCTTATAAAGCATTTATTAAGTATTTTGTGTGTCCTCATCTAAAGTGAGGACTAGCTATGCCTTACAAAGCATTTATTAAGTATTTTGTGTGTCCTCATCTAAAGTGAGGACTAGCTATGCCTTACAAAGCATTTATTAAGTATTTTGTGTCACCTCATCTAAAGTGAGGACTATTTATGCCTTATAAAGCATGTATTAAGTATTTTGTGCGTCCTCATCTAAAGTGAGGACTATTTATGCCTTATAAAGCATTTATTAAGTATTTTGTGTGTCCTCGTCTAAAGTGAGGACTATTTATACCTTATAAAGCATTTAAGTATTTTGTGTCACCTCATCTAAAGTGAGGACTATTTATGTCTTATAAAGCATTTATTAAGTATTTTGTGTGTCCTCATCTAAAGTGAGGACTATTTATGCCTTATAAAGCATTTATTAAGTATTTTGTGTCACCTCATCTAAAGTGAGGACTATTTATGCCTTATAAAGCGTTTATTGAGTATTTTGTGTCACCTCATCTAAAGTGAGGACTATTTATGCCTTATAAAGCATTTATTAAGTATTTTATGTGTCCTCATCTAAAGTGATGACTATTTATGCCTTATAAAGCATTTATTAAGTATTTTGTGTCACCTCATTTAAAGTGAGGACTATTTATGCCTTATAAAGCATTTATTAAGTATTTTGTGTGTCCTCATCTAAAGTGAGGACTATTTATGCCTTATAAAGCATTTATTAAGTATTTTGTGTGTCCTCATCTAAAGTGAGGACTAGCTATGCCTTACAAAGCATTTATTAAGTATTTTGTGTCACCTCATCTAAAGTGAGGACTATTTATGCCTTATTAAGTATTTATTAAGTATTGTGTGTGTCCTCATCTAAAGTGATGACTATTTATGCCTTATAAAGCATTTATTAAGTATTTTATGTGTCCTCATCTAAAGTGATGACTATTTATGCCTTATAAAGCATTTATTAAGTATTTTGTGTCACCTCATTTAAAGTGAGGACTATTTATGCCTTATAAAGCATTTATTAAGTATTTTGTGTGTCCTCATCTAAAGTGAGGACTATTTATGCCTTATGAAGCATTTATTAAGTATTTTGTGTCACCTCATCTAAAGTGAGGACTATTTATGCCTTACAAAGCATTTATTAAGTATTTTGTGTGTCCTCATCTAAAGTGAGGACTATTTATGCCTTATAAAGCATTTATTAAGTATTTTGTGTGTCCTCATCTAAAGTGAGGACTAGCTATGCCTTACAAAGCATTTATTAAGTATTTTGTGTCACCTCATCTAAAGTGAGGACTATTTATGCCTTATAAAGTATTTATTAAGTATTTTGTGTGTCCTCATCTAAAGTGAGGACTATTTATGCCTTATAAAGCATTTATTAAGTATTTTGTGTCACTTCATCATCTAAAGTGAGGACTATTTATGCCTTATGAAGCATTTATTAAGTATTTTATGTGTCCTGATCTAAAGTGAGGACTATTTATGCCTTATAAAGCATTTATTAAGTATTTTGTGTCACCTCATTTAAAGTGAGGACTATTTATGCCTTATAAAGCATTTATTAAGTATTTTGTGTGTCCTCATCTAAAGTGAGGACTATTTATGCCTTATAAAGCATTTATTAAGTATTTTGTGTCACCTCATCTAAAGTGAGGACTATTTATTCCTTACAAAGCATTTATTAAGTAGTTTGTGTGTCCTCATCTAAAGTGAGGACTATTTATGCCTTATAAAGCATTTATTAAGTATTTTGTGTGTCCTCATCTAAAGTGAGGACTAGCTATGCCTTACAAAGCATTTATTAAGTATTTTGTGTCACCTCATCTAAAGTGAGGACTATTTATGCCTTGTAAAGTATTTATTAAGTGTTTTGTGTGTCCTCATCTAAAGTGAGGACTATTTATGCCTTATAAAGGATTTATTAAGTATTTTGTGTCACTTCATCATCTAAAGTGAGGACTATTTATGCCTTATGAAGCTTTAATTAAGTATTTTATGTGTCCTAATCTAAAGTGAGGACTATTTATGCCTTACAAAGCATTTATGAAGTATTTTGTGTCACCTCATCTAAAGTGAGGACTATTTATGTCTTATAAAGCATGTATTAAGTATTTTGTGTGTCCTCATCTAAAGTGAGGACTAGCTATGCCTTACAAAGCATTTATTAAGTATTTTGTGTCACCTCATCTAAAGTGAGGACTATTTATGCCTTATAAAGCATTTATTAAGTATTTTGTGTGTCCTCATCTAAAGTGAGGACTATTTATGCCTTATAAAGCATTTATTAAGTATTTTGTGTGTCCTCGTCTAAAGTGAGGACTATTTATACCTTATAAAGCATTTAAGTATTTTCTGTCACCTCATCTAAAGTGAGGACTATTTATGTCTTATAAAGCATTTATTAAGTATTTTGTGTGTCCTCATCTAAAGTGAGGACTATTTATGCCTTATAAAGCATTTATTAAGTATTTTGTGTCACCTCATCTAAAGTGAGGACTATTTATGCCTTATAAAGCATTTATTAAGTATTTTGTGTCACCTCATCTAAAGTGAGGACTATTTATGCCTTATTAAGCATTTATTAAGTATTTTGTGTGTCCTCATCTAAAGTGAGGACTATTTATGCCTTATAAAGCATTTATTAAGTATTTTGTGTGTCCTCATCTAAAGTGAGGACTAGCTATGCCTTACAAAGCATTTATTAAGTATTTTGTGTCACCTCATCTAAAGTGAGGACTATTTATGCCTTATAAAGTATTTATTAAGTATTTTGTGTGTCCTCATCTAAAGTGAGGACTATTTATGCCTTATAAAGCATTTATTAAGTATTTTGTGTCACTTCATCATCTAAAGTGAGGACTATTTATGCCTTATGAAGCATTTATTAAGTATTTTATGTGTCCTCATCTAAAGTGAGGACTATTTATGCCTTATAAAGCATTTATTAAGTATTTTGTGTCACCTCATTTAAAGTGAGGACTATTTATGCCTTATAAAGCATTTATTAAGTATTTTGTGTGTCCTCATCTAAAGTGAGGACTATTTATGCCTTATAAAGCATTTATTAAGTATTTTGTGTCACCTCATCTAAAGTGAGGACTATTTATTCCTTACAAAGCATTTATTAAGTAGTTTGTGTGTCCTCATCTAAAGTGAGGACTATTTATGCCTTATAAAGCATTTATTAAGTATTTTGTGTGTCCTCATCTAAAGTGAGGACTAGCTATGCCTTACAAAGCATTTATTAAGTATTTTGTGTCACCTCATCTAAAGTGAGGACTATTTATGCCTTGTAAAGTATTTATTAAGTGTTTTGTGTGTCCTCATCTAAAGTGAGGACTATTTATGCCTTATAAAGGATTTATTAAGTATTTTGTGTCACCTCATTTAAAGTGAGGACTATTTATGCCTTATAAAGTATTTATTAAGTATTTTGTGTGTCCTCATCTAAAGTGAGGACTATTTATGCCTTATAAAGCATTTATTAAGTATTTTGTGTCACTTCATCATCTAAAGTGAGGACTATTTATGCCTTATGAAGCATTTATTAAGTATTTTATGTGTCCTCATCTAAAGTGAGGACTATTTATGCCTTATAAAGCATTTATTAAGTATTTTGTGTCACCTCATTTAAAGTGAGGACTATTTATGCCTTATAAAGCATTTATTAAGTATTTTGTGTGTCCTCATCTAAAGTGAGGACTATTTATGCCTTATAAAGCATTTATTAAGTATTTTGTGTCACCTCATCTAAAGTGAGGACTATTTATTCCTTACAAAGCATTTATTAAGTAGTTTGTGTGTCCTCATCTAAAGTGAGGACTATTTATGCCTTATAAAGCATTTATTAAGTATTTTGTGTGTCCTCATCTAAAGTGAGGACTAGCTATGCCTTACAAAGCATTTATTAAGTATTTTGTGTCACCTCATCTAAAGTGAGGACTATTTATGCCTTGTAAAGTATTTATTAAGTGTTTTGTGTGTCCTCATCTAAAGTGAGGACTATTTATGCCTTATAAAGGATTTATTAAGTATTTTGTGTCACTTCATCATCTAAAGTGAGGACTATTTATGCCTTATGAAGCTTTAATTAAGTATTTTATGTGTCCTCATCTAAAGTGAGGACTATTTATGCCTTACAAAGCATTTATGAAGTATTTTGTGTCACCTCATCTAAAGTGAGGACTATTTATGTCTTATAAAGCATGTATTAAGTATTTTGTGTGTCCTCATCTAAAGTGAGGACTAGCTATGCCTTACAAAGCATTTATTAAGTATTTTGTGTCACCTCATCTAAAGTGAGGACTATTAATGCCTTATAAAGCATTTATTAAGTATTTTGTGTGTCCTCATCTAAAGTGAGGACTATTTATGCCTTATAAAGCATTTATTAAGTATTTTGTGTGTCCTCGTCTAAAGTGAGGACTATTTATACCTTATAAAGCATTTAAGTATTTTCTGTCACCTCATCTAAAGTGAGGACTATTTATGTCTTATAAAGCATTTATTAAGTATTTTGTGTGTCCTCATCTAAAGTGAGGACTATTTATGCCTTATAAAGCATTTATTAAGTATTTTGTGTCACCTCATCTAAAGTGAGGACTATTTATGCCTTATAAAGCATTTATTAAGTATTTTGTGTCACCTCATCTAAAGTGAGGACTATTTATGCCTTATTAAGCATTTATTAAGTATTTTATGTGTCCTCATCTAAAGTGATGACTATTTATGCCTTATAAAGCATTTATTAAGTATTTTGTGTCACCTCATTTAAAGTGAGGACTATTTATGCCTTATAAAGCATTTATTAAGTATTTTGTGTGTCCTCATCTAAAGTGAGGACTATTTATGCCTTATAAAGCATTTATTAAGTATTTTGTGTCACCTCATCTAAAGTGAGGACTATTTATGCCTTACAAAGCATTTATTAAGTATTTTGTGTGTCCTCATCTAAAGTGAGGACTATTTATGCCTTATAAAGCATTTATTAAGTATTTTGTGTGTCCTCATCTAAAGTGAGGACTAGCTATGCCTTACAAAGCATTTATTAAGTATTTTGTGTCACCTCATCTAAAGTGAGGACTATTTATGCCTTATAAAGTATTTATTAAGTATTTTGTGTGTCCTCATCTAAAGTGAGGACTATTTATGCCTTATAAAGCATTTATTAAGTATTTTGTGTCACTTCATCATCTAAAGTGAGGACTATTTATGCCTTATAAAGCATTTATTAAGTATTTTATGTGTCCTCATCTAAAGTGAGGACTATTTATGCCTTATAAAGCATTTATTAAGTATTTTGTGTCACCTCATTTAAAGTGAGGACTATTTATGCCTTATAAAGCATTTAAGTATTTTGTGTGTCCTCATCTAAAGTGAGGACTATTTATGCCTTATAAAGCATTTATTAAGTATTTTGTGTCACCTCATCTAAAGTGAGGACTATTTATGCCTTACAAAGCATTTATTAAGTATTTTGTGTGTCCTCATCTAAAGTGAGGACTATTTATGCCTTATAAAGCATTTATTAAGTATTTTGTGTGTCCTCATCTAAAGTGAGGACTAGCTATGCCTTACAAAGCATTTATTAAGTATTTTGTATTACCTCATCTAAAGTGAGGACTATTTATGTCTTATAAAGCATTTATTAAGTATTTTGTGTCTCCTCATCTAAAGTGAGGACTATTTATGCCTTATAAAGCATTTATTAAGTATTTTGTGTCACCTCATCTAAAGTGAGGACTATTTATGCCTTATAAAGCATTTATTAAGTATTTTATGTGTCCTCATCTAAAGTGAGGACTATTTATGCCTTTTAAAGCATTTATTAAGTATTTTGTGTCACCTCATCTAAAGTGAGGACTATTTATGCCTTATAAAGCATTTATTAAGTATTTTATGTGTCCTCATCTAAAGTGAGGACTATTTATGCCTTATAAAGCATTTATTAAGTATTTTGTGTCACCTCATCTAAAGTGAGGACTAGCTATGCCTTATAAAGCATTTATTAAGTATTTTGTATCACCTCATCTAAAGTGAGGACTATTTATGTCTTATAAAGCATTTATTAAGTATTTTGTGTCTCCTCATCTAAAGTGAGGACTATTTATGCCGTATAAAGCATTTATTAAGTATTTTGTGTCACCTCATCTAAAGTGAGGACTATTTATGCCTTATAAAGCATTTATTAAGTATTTTGTGTCACCTCATCTAAAGTGAGGACTATTTATGCCTTATAAAGCATTTATTAAGTATTGTATGTGTCCTCATCTAAAGTGAGGACTATTTATGCCTTATAAAGCATTTATTAAGTATTTTGTGTCACCTCATCTAAAGTGAGGACTATTTATGCCTTATAAAGCATTTATTAAGTATTTTGTGTCACCTCATCTAAAGTGAGGACTATTTATGCCTTATAAAGCATTTATTAAGTGTTGTATGTGTCCTCATCTAAAGTGAGGACTATTAATGCCTTATAAAGCATTTATTAAGTATTTTGTGTCACCTCATCTAAAGTGAGGACTATTTATGTCTTATAAAGCATTTATTAAGTAGTTTGTGTGTCCTCATCTAAAGTGAGGACTATTTATGCCTTATAAAGCATTTATTAAGTATTTTGTGTGTCCTCATCTAAAGTGAGGACTAGCTATGCCTTACAAAGCATTTATTAAGTATTTTGTGTCACCTCATCTAAAGTGAGGACTATTTATGCCTTGTAAAGTATTTATTAAGTGTTTTGTGTGTCCTCATCTAAAGTGAGGACTATTTATGCCTTATAAAGGATTTATTAAGTATTTTGTGTCACTTCATCATCTAAAGTGAAGACTATTTATGCCTTATGAAGCTTTAATTAAGTATTTTATGTGTCCTCATCTAAAGTGAGGACTATTTATGCCTTACAAAGCATTTATGAAGTATTTTGTGTCACCTCATCTAAAGTGAGGACTATTTATGTCTTATAAAGCATGTATTAAGTATTTTGTGTGTCCTCATCTAAAGTGAGGACTAGCTATGCCTTACAAAGCATTTATTAAGTATTTTGTGTCACCTCATCTAAAGTGAGGACTATTTATGCCTTATAAAGCATTTATTAAGTATTTTGTGTGTCCTCATCTAAAGTGAGGACTATTTATGCCTTATAAAGCATTTATTAAGTATTTTGTGTGTCCTCGTCTAAAGTGAGGACTATTTATACCTTATAAAGCATTTAAGTATTTTCTGTCACCTCATCTAAAGTGAGGACTATTTATGTCTTATAAAGCATTTATTAAGTATTTTGTGTGTCCTCATCTAAAGTGAGGACTATTTATGCCTTATAAAGCATTTATTAAGTATTTTGTGTCACCTCATCTAAAGTGAGGACTATTTATGCCTTATAAAGCATTTATTAAGTATTTTGTGTCACCTCATCTAAAGTGAGGACTATTTATGCCTTATTAAGCATTTATTAAGTATTTTATGTGTCCTCATCTAAAGTGATGACTATTTATGCCTTATAAAGCATTTATTAAGTATTTTGTGTCACCTCATTTAAAGTGAGGACTATTTATGCCTTATAAAGCATTTATTAAGTATTTTGTGTGTCCTCATCTAAAGTGAGGACTATTTATGCCTTATAAAGCATTTATTAAGTATTTTGTGTCACCTCATCTAAAGTGAGGACTATTTATGCCTTACAAAGCATTTATTAAGTATTTTGTGTGTCCTCATCTAAAGTGAGGACTATTTATGCCTTATAAAGCATTTATTAAGTATTTTGTGTGTCCTCATCTAAAGTGAGGACTAGCTATGCCTTACAAAGCATTTATTAAGTATTTTGTGTGTCCTCATCTAAAGTGAGGACTATTTATGCCTTATAAAGCATTTATTAAGTATTTTGTGTCACCTCATCTAAAGTGAGGACTATTTATGCCTTACAAAGCATTTATTAAGTATTTTGTGTGTCCTCATCTAAAGTGAGGACTATTTATGCCTTATAAAGCATTTATTAAGTATTTTGTGTCACTTCATCATCTAAAGTGAGGACTATTTATGCCTTATAAAGCATTTATTAAGTATTTTATGTGTCCTCATCTAAAGTGAGGACTATTTATGCCTTATAAAGCATTTATTAAGTATTTTGTGTCACCTCATTTAAAGTGAGGACTATTTATGCCTTATAAAGCATTTAAGTATTTTGTGTGTCCTCATCTAAAGTGAGGACTATTTATGCCTTATAAAGCATTTATTAAGTATTTTGTGTCACCTCATCTAAAGTGAGGACTATTTATGCCTTACAAAGCATTTATTAAGTATTTTGTGTGTCCTCATCTAAAGTGAGGACTATTTATGCCTTATAAAGCATTTATTAAGTATTTTGTGTGTCCTCATCTAAAGTGAGGACTAGCTATGCCTTACAAAGCATTTATTAAGTATTTTGTATTACCTCATCTAAAGTGAGGACTATTTATGTCTTATAAAGCATTTATTAAGTATTTTGTGTCTCCTCATCTAAAGTGAGGACTATTTATGCCTTATAAAGCATTTATTAAGTATTTTGTGTCACCTCATCTAAAGTGAGGACTATTTATGCCTTATAAAGCATTTATTAAGTATTTTATGTGTCCTCATCTAAAGTGAGGACTATTTATGCCTTTTAAAGCATTTATTAAGTATTTTGTGTCACCTCATCTAAAGTGAGGACTATTTATGCCTTATAAAGCATTTATTAAGTATTTTATGTGTCCTCATCTAAAGTGAGGACTATTTATGCCTGATAAAGCATTTAAGTATTTTGTGTGTCCTCATCTAAAGTGAGGACTATTTATGCCTTATAAAGCATTTATTAAGTATTTTGTGTCACCTCATCTAAAGTGAGGACTATTTATGCCTTACAAAGCATTTATTAAGTATTTTGTGTGTCCTCATCTAAAGTGAGGACTATTTATGCCTTATAAAGCATTTATTAAGTATTTTGTGTGTCCTCATCTAAAGTGAGGACTATTTATGCCTTATAAAGCATTTATTAAGTATTTTGTGTCACCTCATCTAAAGTGAGGACTATTTATGCCTTATAAAGCATTTATTAAGTATTTTGTGTCACCTCATCTAAAGTGAGGACTATTTATGCCTTATTAAGCATTTATTAAGTATTTTATGTGTCCTCATCTAAAGTGATGACTATTTATGCCTTATAAAGCATTTATTAAGTATTTTGTGTCACCTCATTTAAAGTGAGGACTATTTATGCCTTATAAAGCATTTATTAAGTATTTTGTGTCACCTCATCTAAAGTGAGGACTATTTATGCCTTATTAAGCATTTATTAAGTATTTTATGTGTCCTCATCTAAAGTGATGACTATTTATGCCTTATAAAGCATTTATTAAGTATTTTGTGTCTCCTCATCTAAAGTGAGGACTATTTATGCCTTATAAAGCATTTATTAAGTATTTTGTGTCACCTCATCTAAAGTGAGGACTATTTATGCCTTATAAAGCATTTATTAAGTATTTTATGTGTCCTCATCTAAAGTGAGGACTATTTATGCCTTTTAAAGCATTTATTAAGTATTTTGTGTCACCTCATCTAAAGTGAGGACTATTTATGCCTTATAAAGCATTTATTAAGTATTTTATGTGTCCTCATCTAAAGTGAGGACTATTTATGCCTTATAAAGCATTTATTAAGTATTTTGTGTCACCTCATCTAAAGTGAGGACTAGCTATGCCTTATAAAGCATTTATTAAGTATTTTGTATCACCTCATCTAAAGTGAGGACTATTTATGTCTTATAAAGCATTTATTAAGTATTTTGTGTCTCCTCATCTAAAGTGAGGACTATTTATGCCGTATAAAGCATTTATTAAGTATTTTGTGTCACCTCATCTAAAGTGAGGACTATTTATGCCTTATAAAGCATTTATTAAGTATTTTGTGTCACCTCATCTAAAGTGAGGACTATTTATGCCTTATAAAGCATTTATTAAGTATTGTATGTGTCCTCATCTAAAGTGAGGACTATTTATGCCTTATAAAGCATTTATTAAGTATTTTGTGTCACCTCATCTAAAGTGAGGACTATTTATGCCTTATAAAGCATTTATTAAGTATTTTGTGTCACCTCATCTAAAGTGAGGACTATTTATGCCTTATAAAGCATTTATTAAGTGTTGTATGTGTCCTCATCTAAAGTGAGGACTATTAATGCCTTATAAAGCATTTATTAAGTATTTTGTGTCACCTCATCTAAAGTGAGGACTATTTATGTCTTATAAAGCATTTATTAAGTAGTTTGTGTGTCCTCATCTAAAGTGAGGACTATTTATGCCTTATAAAGCATTTATTAAGTATTTTGTGTGTCCTCATCTAAAGTGAGGACTAGCTATGCCTTACAAAGCATTTATTAAGTATTTTGTGTCACCTCATCTAAAGTGAGGACTATTTATGCCTTGTAAAGTATTTATTAAGTGTTTTGTGTGTCCTCATCTAAAGTGAGGACTATTTATGCCTTATAAAGGATTTATTAAGTATTTTGTGTCACTTCATCATCTAAAGTGAAGACTATTTATGCCTTATGAAGCTTTAATTAAGTATTTTATGTGTCCTCATCTAAAGTGAGGACTATTTATGCCTTACAAAGCATTTATGAAGTATTTTGTGTCACCTCATCTAAAGTGAGGACTATTTATGTCTTATAAAGCATGTATTAAGTATTTTGTGTGTCCTCATCTAAAGTGAGGACTAGCTATGCCTTACAAAGCATTTATTAAGTATTTTGTGTCACCTCATCTAAAGTGAGGACTATTTATGCCTTATAAAGCATTTATTAAGTATTTTGTGTGTCCTCATCTAAAGTGAGGACTATTTATGCCTTATAAAGCATTTATTAAGTATTTTGTGTGTCCTCGTCTAAAGTGAGGACTATTTATACCTTATAAAGCATTTAAGTATTTTCTGTCACCTCATCTAAAGTGAGGACTATTTATGTCTTATAAAGCATTTATTAAGTATTTTGTGTGTCCTCATCTAAAGTGAGGACTATTTATGCCTTATAAAGCATTTATTAAGTATTTTGTGTCACCTCATCTAAAGTGAGGACTATTTATGCCTTATAAAGCATTTATTAAGTATTTTGTGTCACCTCATCTAAAGTGAGGACTATTTATGCCTTATTAAGCATTTATTAAGTATTTTATGTGTCCTCATCTAAAGTGATGACTATTTATGCCTTATAAAGCATTTATTAAGTATTTTGTGTCACCTCATTTAAAGTGAGGACTATTTATGCCTTATAAAGCATTTATTAAGTATTTTGTGTGTCCTCATCTAAAGTGAGGACTATTTATGCCTTATAAAGCATTTATTAAGTATTTTGTGTCACCTCATCTAAAGTGAGGACTATTTATGCCTTACAAAGCATTTATTAAGTATTTTGTGTGTCCTCATCTAAAGTGAGGACTATTTATGCCTTATAAAGCATTTATTAAGTATTTTGTGTGTCCTCATCTAAAGTGAGGACTAGCTATGCCTTACAAAGCATTTATTAAGTATTTTGTGTCACCTCATCTAAAGTGAGGACTATTTATGCCTTATAAAGTATTTATTAAGTATTTTGTGTGTCCTCATCTAAAGTGAGGACTATTTATGCCTTATAAAGCATTTATTAAGTATTTTGTGTCACTTCATCATCTAAAGTGAGGACTATTTATGCCTTATAAAGCATTTATTAAGTATTTTATGTGTCCTCATCTAAAGTGAGGACTATTTATGCCTTATAAAGCATTTATTAAGTATTTTGTGTCACCTCATTTAAAGTGAGGACTATTTATGCCTTATAAAGCATTTAAGTATTTTGTGTGTCCTCATCTAAAGTGAGGACTATTTATGCCTTATAAAGCATTTATTAAGTATTTTGTGTCACCTCATCTAAAGTGAGGACTATTTATGCCTTACAAAGCATTTATTAAGTATTTTGTGTGTCCTCATCTAAAGTGAGGACTATTTATGCCTTATAAAGCATTTATTAAGTATTTTGTGTGTCCTCATCTAAAGTGAGGACTAGCTATGCCTTACAAAGCATTTATTAAGTATTTTGTATTACCTCATCTAAAGTGAGGACTATTTATGTCTTATAAAGCATTTATTAAGTATTTTGTGTCTCCTCATCTAAAGTGAGGACTATTTATGCCTTATAAAGCATTTATTAAGTATTTTGTGTCACCTCATCTAAAGTGAGGACTATTTATGCCTTATAAAGCATTTATTAAGTATTTTATGTGTCCTCATCTAAAGTGAGGACTATTTATGCCTTTTAAAGCATTTATTAAGTATTTTGTGTCACCTCATCTAAAGTGAGGACTATTTATGCCTTATAAAGCATTTATTAAGTATTTTATGTGTCCTCATCTAAAGTGAGGACTATTTATGCCTGATAAAGCATTTAAGTATTTTGTGTGTCCTCATCTAAAGTGAGGACTATTTATGCCTTATAAAGCATTTATTAAGTATTTTGTGTCACCTCATCTAAAGTGAGGACTATTTATGCCTTACAAAGCATTTATTAAGTATTTTGTGTGTCCTCATCTAAAGTGAGGACTATTTATGCCTTATAAAGCATTTATTAAGTATTTTGTGTCTCCTCATCTAAAGTGAGGACTATTTATGCCGTATAAAGCATTTATTAAGTATTTTGTGTCACCTCATCTAAAGTGAGGACTATTTATGCCTTATAAAGCATTTATTAAGTATTTTATGTGTCCTCATCTAAAGTGAGGACTATTTATGCCTTTTAAAGCATTTATTAAGTATTTTGTGTCACCTCATCTAAAGTGAGGACTATTTATGCCTTATAAAGCATTTATTAAGTATTGTATGTGTCCTCATCTAAAGTGAGGACTATTTATGCCTTATAAAGCATTTATTAAGTATTTTGTGTCACCTCATCTAAAGTGAGGACTATTTATGCCTTATAAAGCATTTATTAAGTATTTTGTGTCACCTCATCTAAAGTGAGGACTATTTATGCCTTATAAAGCATTTATTAAGTGTTGTATGTGTCCTCATCTAAAGTGAGGACTATTAATGCCTTATAAAGCATTTATTAAGTATTTTGTGTCACCTCATCTAAAGTGAGGACTATTTATGTCTTATAAAGCATTTATTAAGTATTTTGTGTCTCCTCATCTAAAGTGAGGACTATTTATGCCTTATAAAGCATTTATTAAGTATTTTGTGTCTCCTCATCTAAAGTGAGGACTATTAATGCCTTATAAAGCATTTATTAAGTATTTTGTGTCACCTCATCTAAAGTGAGGACTATTTATGCCTTATAAAGCATTTATTAAGTATTTTGTGTCACCTCATCTAAAGTGAGGACTATTTATGTCTTATAAAGCATTTATTAAGTATTTTGTGTCTCCTCATCTAAAGTGAGGACTATTTATGCCTTATAAAGCATTTATTAAGTATTTTGTGTCACCTCATCTAAAGTGAGGACTATTTATGCCTTATAAAGCATTTATTAAGTATTTTGTGTCACCTCATCTAAAGTGAGGACTATTTATGTCTTATAAAGCATTTATTAAGTATTTTGTGTCTCCTCATCTAAAGTGAGGACTATTTATGCCTTATAAAGCATTTATTAAGTATTTTGTGTCACCTCATCTAAAGTGAGGACTATTTATGCCTTATAAAGCATTTATTAAGTATTTTGTGTCACCTCATCTAAAGTGAGGACTATTTATGCCTTATTAAGCATTTATTAAGTATTTTATGTGTCCTCATCTAAAGTGAGGACTATTTATGCCTTATAAAGCATTTATTAAGTATTTTGTGTCACCTCATCTAAAGTGAGGACTATTTATGCCTTATAAAGCATTTATTAAGTATTTTATGTGTCCTCATCTAAAGTGAGGACTATTTATGCCTTTTAAAGCATTTATTAAGTATTTTGTGTCACCTCATCTAAAGTGAGGACTATTTATGCCTTTTAAAGCATTTAAGTATTTTGTGTCACCTCATCTAAAGTGAGGACTATGTATGCCTTATAAAGCATTCATTAAGTATTTTGTGTGTCACCTCATCTAAAGTGAGGACTATTTATGCCTTATAAAGTATTTATTAAGTATTTTGTGTCCTCATCTAAAGTGAGGACTATTTATGCCTTATAAAGCATTTATTAAGTATTTTGTGTCACCTCATCTAAAGTGAGGACTATTTATGCCTTATAAAGCATTTATTAAGTATTTTGTGTGTCCTCATCTAAAGTGAGGACTATTCATGCCTTATAAAGCATGTATTAAGTATTTTGTGTGTCCTCGTCTAAAGTGAGGACTATTTATACCTTATAAAGCATTTATTAAGTATTTTGTGTCACCTCATCTAAAGTGAGGACTATTTATGCCTTATAAAGCATTTATTAAGTATTTTGTGTGTCCTCATCTAAAGTGAGGACTATTTATGCCTTATAAAGCATTTATTAAGTATTTTGTGTGTCCTCATCTAAAGTGAGGACTATTTATGCCTTATAAAGCATTTATTAAGTATTTTGTGTCACCTCATCTAAAGTGAGGACTATTTATGCCTTTTAAAGCATTTAAGTATTTTGTGTCACCTCATCTAAAGTGAGGACTATGTATGCCTTATAAAGCATTCATTAAGTATTTTGTGTGTCACCTCATCTAAAGTGAGGACTATTTATGCCTTATAAACCATTTATTAAGTATTTTGTGTCACCTCATCTAAAGTGAGGACTATTTATGCCTTATAAAGTATTTATTAAGTATTTTGTGTCCTCATCTAAAGTGAGGACTATTTATGCCTTATAAAGCATTTATTAAGTATTTTGTGTCACCTCATCTAAAGTGAGGACTATTTATGCCTTATAAAGCATTTATTAAGTATTTTGTGTGTCCTCATCTAAAGTGAGGACTATTTATGCCTTATAAAGCATGTATTAAGTATTTTGTGTCACCTCATCTAAAGTGAGGACTATTTATGCCTTATAAAGCATTTATTAAGTATTTTGTGTCACCTCATCTAAAGTGAGGACTATGTATGCCTTATAAAGCATTTATTAAGTATTTTATGTGTCCTCATCTAAAGTGAGGACTATTTATGCCTTTTAAAGGATTTAAGTATTTTGTGTCACCTCATCTAAAGTGAGGACTATGTATGCCTTATAAAGCATTCATTAAGTATTTTGTGTGTCACCTCATCTAAAGTGAGGACTAAGTATGCCTTATAAAGCATTTATTAAGTATTTTGTGTGTCACCTCATCTAAAGTGAGGACTATTTATGCCTTATAAAGCATTTATTAAGTATTTTGTGTGTCCTCATCTAAAGTGAGGACTATTTATGCCTTATAAAGCATTTATTAAGTATTTTGTATGTCCTCATCTAAAGTGAGGACTATTTATGCCTTATAAAGCATTTATTAAGTATTTTATGTGTCCTCATCTAAAGTGAGGACTATTTATGCCTTATAAAGCATTTATTAAGTATTTTGTGTCACCTCATCTAAAGTGAGGACTATTTATGCCTTATAAAGCATTTATTAAGTATTTTGTGTGTCCTCATCTAAAGTGAGGACTATTTATGCCTTATAAAGCATTTATTAAGTATTTTGTGTCACCTCATCTAAAGTGAGGACTATTTATGCCTTACAAAGCATTTATAAATGACATTGAAAGGCCAGCAGTGCCTCAAAACACATAAACATAAAAACACAGAACAGGCAAATAGACACAACACAAAGTGATCAAGAACATATCAATATTTATTGCAAGATGAAAACAATATACTGTTAAATACAAACCTCTCAGCCATTCATTCATGTAAGAAACAAACAAACAAAGACATTCTCCTTCAGGAGAACATGGCTGGATATAACACATTTGTAAATATACGACTAGAGCTAACCAGGAGCTTTGCATATTAGTTTACCTGTATTATTTAATAATGAATTTACAAACAGAACATCCATAATTGCAGATGCAAAAACCACTGCGCTAACAAAGGTAACAATCTGCTTTTATTAGTATTTGGACCATGCAAATATGGGTTTATACAAACTTCAAATAATCATAAGCTGCTACAACGCTGAGTGACCATAAAAAATGGTGCTTCTGATGACGGTTCAGCGGATCGGTTACCTCGATTCCTTGCATTGTAAGACCCTAACCTCTAACTCTGAGAGTGATGCAAAGACGCAAGTAATGGAAATTTGTATATTTTCAATATGTTCCGGATAACGAGACTGGTTGGCACCTCCACTTTGGCTTCATTTCTCCGTGCTGAAGGCTGCTGGTTTTGCATGTCTCATCTCCCCTGGAATTTCCATTGGACAGGAAAGTGTCCCTCATTCTCTGCAATCCCTGCTAATCTCTCCAGAGAGTCTCTTGGGCGAGTCACTGCCATGCTCCAGTCATTGCTACATTTTTAAATGAAGTATTTTCCTGTAAGAAGGGAAAACTGAGTAAACAACAACAGTGAAGGTGAAAGCCCCTCTGCCCCGTCTCCTCCACTGCCCCCGTTACTCTTTCACTCAGGATAATGTAGCGTATCTCTGTACAGCAGAGGATGGATTTATGGAGCTCTCTGGTCGAGAGGAATCCCCATGAAACAACTTCAATTCCTCAGCTATTCCACACCTGCATGCACAGTGAATATTGATGGTGCTTTATGCCGTCAGATTATTAGTACAAAATTATATGTATTTGACAATAAAAAGGGATTCTATTCTATTTTTTGACTGTTGTCACAGTGGGTAGCTAGGTTTGGTACCAGGCCCGATATGATGGATGTGATGCAATTTTGTGATACTGTCTTTGAATAGTTATTAGAATGGTCAACTTCTCAATATTAAACTAGAAAAGGCTCCAGTGCCTGAAGAGAACTCGTGTTTGTTCTCTACAGCAAAAAGACAGAGCTTCCCAACGTCTCAAATCAGCCAGCTGCAGTAGAGTAAGAATATCTTTATAAAGCAACACTGCTCTGACCTCTGAGCCAGAGTCAGCCAGTAAGTCCTCAGTTTCCTAAAGACAAATGTTTAGTCTAACACCTGTGTGAGAAGTCTTGGGAAAGCAGAACACTATGATGGATTCAGATTTACAGACAGTAACTCAAAAATCTGATATTTTCTTAGAAAGTAGTGCAACAGGAGTCGTGCAACATGGAGACATACTATCTGTATACAATTTCAACTAAGTGAGACACAGAGGAAAAGTGTAGAGAGATGATGTCTTATGTTTGACATGTTATGTTTCTTCAGATAGGGAGGTAGGAGCTGCACAGTATGCTTCCCTTTCTCCTGTGGCAGCAGCAGGATGAGAGCATGAGCTCAGCACCATCAGACATTCTTTCTGACCCTCCAAATAGACCACGGGTCAGCCAGGCGAGCCAGAAATACCAAAAGAGTCTGGCATGCCCGTGACACACTGGGCAAATGTGCTGGACTGCACACCTGTTGATTCTCAAAACTAGAGTCCGATATCTGAGGTATTCTGACATCCCAAAACTATTTCGACCATTAAGCCATTGTTTTGATTGTTTGCCATGACAGATTTTAGCATTTAATGACATGTAGAGGTATTCTCTGAATCACCATTGTCACCAAATGAACCAGTAGCTATTAGCAGTGGGGCTCCCCTCACTATAGTACACAATGCACGTGATTGATAAAAGCTTATAAAAAGATCACAAGAGCCACAGAAACAATCATAATCTGATGACTGTCAGAAATAATACTTTGCTGAGCTATTAACCGTTTGGGTACGTGCTCTCATCCTCTCTGTGCATAAGATAAGATATACTTTATTGTCCTGAAGGAAATTTGTCTTGGATGCATACAGCTCAGTATTTGCTGTTTATAAAATACAAAATACCATTATACAGTGCATCCACAGACTTTGGCTCTTCTCTCTCTCTGCTGTGCTTCCGGGCTGCCGGGCTGCAGGGGAGCTCGGCTGACTGGATGATTGATTGTGTGAGTTTGTAGGTTGTTCTGGGGAGCTGATTGGTTCCAGCCTCCAAGCTTGTGGTTTACACTTTCAACTGCAGCACTAAAATGACTCAACATGGCACTTTTTACAACTCACTGCACAGTTCTCTACATGAGACTCTGGAATCTGACATTAAGTCATATGTTTGCTATTTCTAAATGCTGCCATTCAAATGGCACACGCATGGACCAATTGGTCAATACACATGCCACGAGACCAAAGACCTTGGCTATCTGCTCATCAGTCAGCTCTGTACATCAATAAACTATAAAACGACCACAGGTCTGGTTTCAAAAACCTGTATTAGCAATTGAAAAAAATGAGTGCTGGGCAACGATTAAAATATTTAATCGCGATTAATCGCATGGATTTTTCGCGATTAATCGCATTGTTATGGCAAAGTTCAATAATGAATTCAAAAGTAGTGTATTGCGCACTTTTATTTTAAAGGTACTGCTATATGAACAAAAGGGCAATAACATTTGGTTCACGAGATGCAGGTAGCATGTTTTATACTTAATGTGAATATAATTCATACTTTGTTGGCATCTTATTCTGAAAACCAGATGTTCATCTGAAGAAACCGGATGTTGTCTCACGTTAATCTTTCCGCTAACTTCCGCTAACAAAGTCCTTCGCTCGCTCCCGATCTGTGCCGTTTAAATGCGTTTACCGTGAATTTCAGCATATGCACTAAAATGTAAGTGTCTGCTGAGTGGACCACGGAGATCTGAGTGTCTGCTGACTTTACTGCAGCGATGTCCAGTAGTCTCCAGGGAGAGCAACAGCTGGTGCAGCCCATGGCTTCTCTGTTTATTTCTGTCCCCCAGTGGCGGGCCGTCAGGGCCTGCAAGGCCTTCTCTGCTGGCCTAAACAGAATCACAAAGCTATATCTATTTTATAATTTAATAATGTTTCTTAAATACACTACATGTATTATAATTTATAAAAATATTTTCCCCATTATCTTATTTTCTCATTGCACAGCTACTGTGTTCCTCAGTTGCTCTGCTTCCAGTGCAGCTTGTTTTAAGTAGAGCTTTTATCCAATCAGATTTCACCTCTGTGTCTCTAGGTAAGAAGAGAGGCCCGAGGCCTGCAGACTCACAAGTGAATCCCTTTGCAGTTTAAGTGAATGGGGACGATATTGTTGATTGTCATAGTCTTCAACCAATCAGATCTTTAGTTTGACATGTTGGGCGTATTCTTTGACGTGTCAGAGCCTGCTAGCTGGCCTACAAGTACGTGATTGGTCAGTGGGCTAGTGTGACATGTTGGGCGGTGACAATCCCAATATCTGCTGCCTCTGTCGAGCGGACATTTTCAGCCTCAAACGCATTAAAACGTATTCAAGAAATACAACTGGGGAGGCTCGACTGTCAGTCGACTGTCAGTGACTGTCACTGGCATCCATGAATCGAGAAGGACTTCTTACTGGAACTAAAACACACGGATGTACTGAACAACCGTGAGATTAAACTCTTTGTTAACAAAGAAAGGAGGAAGAACAGCTAAATAGTGAACAGCAGCTCTGGTAAGCTAACTGCAGTAGCTTTAACTGCCATAAATATGATATATGTCATCATTTAATATGCTTGTTTATATTATATATTATTATTTATACAACTTATATGGATTTTCGTTTGGTTTTATATGTGATAGGAACTATTGTTAAGTCCTATGTTGCGCGGGGGACACATTTAGCCGGTGCACAGCAACAAGACGACGCGCGAAGCGGCAGCGGTCTATATACTCTGTGCAAAGTGTTAAAGTTAAAGTTAAGTTTAAGTTTTTAAGTGATCTACTTTGAAGATTCATGTTTTTTCAAGTGGACTCATTTTCCCTCTCGGTGTTGACAGACTAATAAATCCGTCAGTAACAAGAACTATGGAGTCGTGTATTTCCTGGAGGGAGTGATAGGAGAGTTACTACTCTGTTAATTTGTCTATCGTGTCGTTTTCATGATATGGGTAATATTGTTCCCTCTGATATGAATAATATTTGAATGGCCCGTGCTCTTGAGTGTGTGGCGGAATGCATGTTTTAGCTGAATTGATTTTGACTCATTGTTCGTTAATGCCGCCGCATCCCGTCATGCCGGTATTCATGTATCTGCACTCATAGTGTATTTGTAGGTGTTGAGCTTCATTTTTACGAGTGCAGGCCCAGGTATAAAATGCACGGCCGCCACTGCTGTCCCCCTCCCTCCCTCGACCAGAAGCGGAAGTCGCCTTTTCTCTACGGCAACCCTGAAGGGACATATCACCTCCAATACAAAACGATAAACATGAGACAGTCTGTTACAATAATAATACATTTTAAAAATGCGTTAACGCGCGATAAAATAATTGTCGGTGTTAATTAATTAATGCGTTAACGCGATAATAACTTGCCCAGCACTAAAACAAATGTAATTGATACTATCTTTTTGTCTCCACTAATGATTTCAATGTGTTCATATTCTATTTAGAACATGCTCTGTTCTGATTCTCAGGGCAAAACGTAACCTTTGGAAATGCATGGATGTATTTTATTTAAATTCATATTTGCATCAGTACAGTAAGTACTGGTCTTGTGTCTTGTGTTTGGTCACTATATCAATGTGCTTCAGAATGTCTCTGAAACGTCAAACCCAGACTATATCATTAGAAAAGTACAAAGTTAAAAGTGTTTGAGCACAGCAGTGTGTTACTGCTTCAAACATAATCAGATATGTATGAACCCTGTGTGCCATACGGTGACAACCTTTTTATTTCATTTTAAATTGTTGCATTCTTGCAATTGTGTGTAGTCTCTTAAAAAATGTGCGTTGTTTTTAAAATCTTGCTTGAGCAATTGTTAAAACCTGTAAAATGCCGCCTTTCCTCAGTCCCTGTTCTCTTCTCGCTACTTCCAGCAATGTGCTCTGTAACGTAATTAATCTGTCTATTGTTATAAGTGCCCAGGTTCAGCTAGCATTTCTGTTTGATCCTTTTTTTTCTCAGGTCAGTGACTTGTCTTTTGTTTTCTTATGTCAGTAGGTAAGGTTGCTTAACTTTAGTTTCTTTTTACTTATTGTTGTGGGCCGCCCTGAAGTTACAAGTTAAAAAAAAGGAAGGGCTGCAAATCCTTGTTGGTGTTGTTCTTGGGCGCTGGGAAGAGGGGAGTCTTATTTTCATGTTTCACCAGAGCTTCCCCTCAACACAGCGCTTGTATAGGCTAGTTTTGTACTACACTGATTTCTAATGTTTAATTCAATGGACTAGCCCCCACTGAATGTACGTCTGAACTGAAGGCAGGTGGCCGCCAAGTGAATGATGATGCTTCACTTGCTGCTGTACATACTGTTATTAGGAAACAAGTGAATAAGCTACATAGTCAGCGATGTGAATCGTTGAAGTGAACTGAGCTATACAATTCGAATAAGCAAAGTGATTTGTGATTTCCACCTGTCATGGCAAATCTGTGCATTTGAAATCCACTGCTGTAGCAGATGGTGCAATTTAGCTCTGGGGTACCCATTGTGAAAATGTATTGCTGAGTCCCAATTCTCTGTTTACTGTGTGCTTTAAACTACTGAGGGTCTATTATAAAAGGAGTAGTGAATGCAGCCCAACACTTACTTCCTTTGTGGTCCTTGATGTGAACATACTGTGTGAAGTAACTGAAGGACTGGGGAGCATTTCAACTGCTGTAAAACAAATGCTGAAAAAATACCTGCGCCAAAATCAGAGAAAAACAACAGCATCCAGTACAGCTGAAATAGATTTGATGAAGATCAAAGGTGAGCTTATTCCATGCTGAGGTCAGACCTCCCGTTCTGAAGGTGATATATCTGTCGTAAAAAACCTGTCAGAACCAATAACAACTTCAGGAGGAGAGACAGAGAGGGGCCAGATAGTACAAGGAGGAATAACAAGAAGAACCTCACCACTTGGGCCTGTTTATACAAACTATTTGGCCATTGCATGTAAAATCATTACGAGAGGTTTTCTACATCCATTCCATTCTGAAATCATGTGTTTGTAGCTGACATTACAGTTCTTCTTTGCAATTGCTCAAACCTTGAATTCTTGAAATGAAGGTCCTCTTCATCGAACTCTACACACAGAAAACTAAAACATACAAATAATACAAAATATCTTGCATCATTTATCTTACAAATGCGATGCATTTATTCTCAATACTCATATCACAACAGTATCAGACACGATGATTCTAACTGAAGATGACATGAAAAAAGTTACTGTATTGTACTGTAAACTAAATACGATAGCTTCATTGTTTTGCCCACTGAAGAGCAAACCTGATTCCGATAATACTATTCAAGTTCTGATTTCTAAGTGATCTAATTGGTTACAAGTGTTTTCACAGGTGCATTCTGGGTGCAGGAGAGTGATAATTGAGTGTGGTATTTCAACTAGTGTTTAGCAAACAACACAAAACAAGTAGATCACCATTCGTTATTTGCAAAAAGTGTCTTTTAGAATTTCAAACTTAGTGTTAAAAAAGCACACCAGAAAAAACCTTTCAGATAGCTGGTGTTGGTCATAAGCGCTGTGAGTGTTTGTGCTGATGTGACTAGAACAGGAGAGGTATCTTTAGGATTGTATTACTACATGGAGCTACTCTTATCAATACTCTGTTCTTTCTCATGACTAGGGGACCCGCTCCCTACCAAGATATAAATGGCTTTTTCTAAGCCAAATAAAACACAATAATTCTTAGTTTCAGGTCATTATACACTAATGACAACATAGTTATGCATAAATATTCCATTTCTACCAATTAATCCCCGAAAATATTACACACTTCCTTTAAAACAAATACAGATACAAATGCAAATACTGCGCTCTCTGCACATTCCTACTAGGTAGTTGTTGGTTTGTGTGAGTTGATTTGTTGTTTGGTGTCCAGACCTTTCTTTGGCATGTTTCACCTTGTGAGACTTTCTTCTCTGCTCTTCTTTCAGGGCCATCTTGACAGGTGTATCAGTAAGTATTGCTGTTTCTTTCATCTTCTTTCTTGTTACAGGGATTTTTCTTGATCCGGCTTTTGGCAAGGGTCAAACATCAACTGGCTTAAATGTCAAGAAACTCTTCTTCAGCAGTTTGATGGGTATGAAGAAGTTACCTGATGGGCAGGTATAGAAGTTGCAAAGATTTTGCTGAGGGGAACTTGTAACATTTTCTTGCATGTTGTTACAACAAGACCAGACTCTTGCAGCCACGGACTAGCTTACCTTACCTGGATTGAAATTACTCTCAAAATTGTCACAAATGTGTATCACATGATCTACCAGAAATAATGTGATCTACAAACTAACGTTTTGGTTATTCCAGTATACACACAAATACTAAGCACTTTGAACACATGTAAAGCAGTTCTGCAAATGCAAACATGAATGACTTCATATTTTAAATACAGATTTTTAACTTTAACATCACAGATCTGATCATTTTCGACTTCGAAAAGCTTCCTGTCTATACAAATAATTGTGACACTCTTTTGTATTTACTGAATGTGTGTGATGGTGTATCCCAAGTGGCCGAGAGCCGAGAGGCTAAAAAAATGTACACCTCTGTGTGTTTCAGCCAACCACTAATATACTCCATTAATATAGAAAATCACAGTACATGCTTTGGGTTTTAACAGGTTCTTTCTAAAGTCTCTAATGTTCAGAGTTGCTTTAACTTAACAAAGTCTAAAATGTAATTGAGGCTCCTCAAGCTGTGGCTTCTCACTGCATTTGTTATACCAGTACAAGCTGCCTAACTAGGAGCTGCTGCTCCACTCCTCTAACTTTGATTGGAAACCCTCAGTCACATTTGTGGAAAATGATCAGATTCACAGAAAAACACATGATGTGAATGTGACTTCAGGCACGTTGGACGTTTTATGATGGCTTCTGTGATGATGTCATGGCTTTAGTTCCTGTCCCCTCACATCCCCCTGTGCTCTATATGACTCACCCTACCCATCTTCTCCCTCTCCCTGTGCATCTCCAGTCGGGTCTTCAGGATGGAAACAGGGTGTGTAGGTGTGTCTGAGGACAGCAGCAGCAGACACCAGCAGTCATGGAGGTGGAGGGTACTGCAGAACCAGCCTTCGTGGACGTGGACCAGGGCCTGACTCTGGCCTGCATCGCCTTCCTCTGTCTGCTGCTGGTGGCCATGATCATTCGCTGTGCCAAGGTCATCATGGACCCCTACAGCGCGATCCCCACCTCTACCTGGGAGGAGCAGCACCTGGACGACTGACAATCTCAAGCATACATTTACATAACGTGGATCTATGTGCTCTTCCAGGCAACCATACAAGACAAAGTGTCCAGCCAGAAAAAGGAGGTTTCTTCAAGTGTTGTGTAGTCAGGAAGGGCTCCTGTATGAAGCCTAATGACTCCACATTTCATTTCCAAAATTAAGACAAGCAAGCAAACAAACAAACAGAGAAAACACATGTAAAATATTTCCTTTTAATAGTCTTTAGAGCATTACAGTTATTCTAAAACTATGATGGAGACCGTAGAAGTACATGTCTTCTACTGGTACAGAACTTCTTTTGTTTGAATACACAATCTAAAATGGTTCTGCTATGGTCGTGTTACACCGCGGGCAAGGACATTAGTGGGTCGGAAGAGTAGATAGTAAAGCAAGTTCAAGTCCATTAACCCTTTACAGAGCATTGTACTGTGGTTATTGTAGAAAAACACTCTTTTGTTCGATACAGAACATGTTTGTGCTGAGTGGAGAAATACATACAAACCAGTCATGAACATGAAACCTGCACATCAAGTAAGATGTACATTGGGAAGACAAAATGTAAAGATTGCTTTATCCACATATCACATCCACATAGATTATGAGGAGAGAGAAAGTGGGTAAAGCTCCCAGTGATGGAGTAACACTGATACAACTACAGAGGAAAGCACATATACTTGGCTGTTTGTATCTACCTGTCTTCAGGAGCTGCCTTACATTCCTGTCGGACTAACAAACACAATCAGTAATGCCAAGTGGACGTCATCCTTTACTGAATGCACTTTCCCTTTATAGACTGGAATGAAAAATTAGCAGAAGATCAACATGAAGAAGAGAAGTCACAAAACTTCCAGTTCCAGTATTAGCAGGTTTTGACAGATTGCACAGGGTTGGAAAATAGAACAAAAGATATTAGAGGTCCATATGGAGACAACAATCATGTTCATGTTCATTACAACTTGGTTGATTATGTTTTGATCATCATTCTGCTCAGTAATATTAGCATACTCATCAAGTTCATCGCTGAGCTCGCAACACAGCAAATCATCATAAAGAATAATAGTGTGATGAGTACACATCCATCGCAGTTTAGATTGACTCCCTGGTTCCATTGCCATTATGGTACTGACCTTGGTGGTTTCAATAATGTGGTTAAACTGACTGCTTGTGGTTCCTATCATGTCGTGACCAAATCTAATCGATTCCAACCACAACTATGAAAATAAGACCCAAGTTGTGACAAACCAGAATCATCCTATAAGGGAATACAAACAAGCTTTGACGAGATCCACAACATAGCCGACTGTACACATTATACTGTGTAAGAAATGAGCATAATGCTATATTCAGGTTGACTAGGTTAGAGTTTGTAGAATTGGAGACTGTGTTTTGCCCCACACAGTGTATGCTCCAGTGTTATCATGGAGCCTCTGGGGCCCTTTCCAATGCAGCCACTTCGACACGTCATTGCAGGGTAAAGACAGTAATTAATAACATCAATTAAGGCCCTGGTCCACTTTATTTGGTGTGTAAATATTGGCTCACTGGAATGACAGTGACACTCTAAATAAAATAGGACCATAATTATTTTTCGCCAATTACACCGGTGTTTACCCTGCTATGACATGAGAAAATAGCTGCTGGGAAAAGGGCCTATTTACAAGCAACTGAAGCAACAATCCCAATCACTTCAATTCAATGTTGTCATTGATTAAAGCTAAGGTTGCCAATCTTCTGTAGAAAGGAAAATGGTTATATTTGTTGAAATTCTCATTACATCCCGACAGCAACCAATAAATCAGAT
Organism: Anarhichas minor; assembly: GCF_050575085.1. NCBI lineage: Eukaryota > Metazoa > Chordata > Actinopteri > Perciformes > Anarhichadidae > Anarhichas > Anarhichas minor. Next base: position 13,200,658 of record NW_027466488.1, read on the forward strand.
GCTCTTACAAAGAAAGCCCAGCCAATAAGTTCATTCAGCCCCAATGAATGATCGCTTTTTGGGGGGGATGGGGCTTTGGATGGTGGCCTAGAGTGACGGGCTGTCAGTGTCGCTAGAATTAGCAACTTTTGGGGCTATTGCTGCTGGGTTTTTCAGTTTTCGGTCTGATCCCTTTTAAAATGTAGCGTACTCTTGGTTGTTTCTCAACATTACTAACCTTAGCTTTGGTTGTCTACCAGGACTTGATGATTTAAAGGGGCACTCCATTGATTCTGCATGTCAAAATCAGTTTGCTAGTCAAGAGCAAGTCGTATTTCACATCTGAGCTAGCTGCTGTTCCACTAACCTCTATCACTCAATGCAATCTCTGATTGAGTGTGAGTTTGATTGTTGTTGTTTTTTCTGAAAAAGTAAATTTTGTTCCTTGGGTTTACTAACCATATTCTAAGAAAAAAGACAGGACAGTGTGTAAAACACAAGTTACAGTGGGCTGGCGGTGGGTCTAATGGAGCAGAAGGTTTGCTGATCCGGTGAGGAGTTGTGGCAGTCCCACTGCGGCGCTGGGCTTTGTGCTCTTTTTCAGTTGCTACAGCTGAAGGTGCGTCTCCCAGAGCTGCCGTATATGCTCTTCTCCCAGCACGTAGTTTACTGGGTGTCGTACACAGACCGTACAGCCCAGGTTCTAGTAAAAAACAAACACACAGATGGCAAACGTAGACTATAGGCCGACGCCTCAGTCGGAACATTTGGAACAGAACATAAAGCTCTGTGGCTCTGAAGGTGATATGTAAAGTCAATTTCATGTAACCTAATAGTGCAAATCACAAATTTGCCTCATGGGAGGAAATAACCCTGACTTGTCATTAGGTTTATGTCAAGTTGGGCTTAGAGACTACAGCTCTATAATAGAACAAATAAAGAAACAATGGGTGTTTACCAGGAAGGACATTTTCTTGAGCTTGGAGCCATGCTGCTGTTTATGGAAGTGCAATACCACATCACTGGAGTGTCCCTTTAAATCAAACAAGATCATCAATAAAAAAATAAAAGCCATGGGTTTCATGGGTTTTGGATGTTTTCTAAAGAATTATGACTTTCCTACAGGACTTGATTGACTTGTGTGTAATTGATAGTCAGTGTCTGAGTATTCCTATTTAGCATTAACACTCAGACAGTCTGCCGCCATTTAGCCTTTACAATTGCAGTCATGCTTGATTATGTGTTACTGTGACAACATGTCCTTCTCTTGTTGCTGAACAAGATGCACACATATACGTGCACCCAAAGACAGAACTGCAAAACAGGCATGCTGTGTAATATTTCACAGAATGTACTATTACACACCGTTGCGTCTATTGATAAATGGGCCTTGTCTGCCTTGCCTTTTTCAGCCATTAGTTTAGAACAAGCGGAGGTGTTCTTGTTGCTGTTCATTGGATCTGTCTCTGACTTATGTATCATGAAATGATTGTCAAGTGCATGTCATGAAGTGCCTTTGCTTAAAGTAAACCACAGAAGAGCCATTTAGCACAATGCTGAACTCCACAGCAGCCCTCAAGTCTCCTCACCTTAAATTCCTCGGACAAATCAACATTTTTGGGATGGGAAAATGGCCCATTATGCTTCTCTTAAGGCAGCAGGGTTAGATAGCTGAACTTATTCCATTCCCTGGGATTTACAGTTTTCCTGGTTTTCCTGGAAAACCAGTGAAGATGATGGCGGGGGTCACTGTGGAAGTCAGAAAAATACTGATGTGCTTAATTAATGTTGTGTTTAATATACTGTATAACAATGAGGTGAAGCACCATAAATAGAGGAATGAGAAGTCATTTCCTAATGTCCACTGGATACGACGGCATGACATACAGACTACTTTATGATCTACTGGAGCAGCACGCCTTTCTAAAGCCTGGAATTCACTGTCAATGAATATCAATGCCTACATTTATTAGAAATTGACTTCGAATGAAAATTTGATTGTGCATTTCAGTTGTTACTGAGTTTTACTGTGTCCGTAAATAAGTAGTGAGAAAGACAGAGAGAGAAGCAGAAAGCATGAGAGAGGGAAGGAGACAGTTTTGCTGCAATTATATCTCTTTCTCTTCGTCCTCTTTTGAGTTTGGCAAAGAATAAAACTGCATCACAGCCAACATCGGGGAAGGAGTGACACTGAGAGCTCAGTCTGCTGCATCTCAGCTGGTAAAACCTCCATTCAGTCTCTTCCTGCGTTGTGTAATTGCCATCACTGTGTTTTAATGCAGCTGAATTCACCATTTAGTTGTTCTCTGTGTATCAGTTGCCAGACAACGGAATACGTTTAAACCAGTTTGATCATGACTCTTATACACTATTTGTTACCAGTCTGCCTATATCATTATTTTATGTTTCTATGTTATTATTCAGTGTGCATGCTAGGAACAAGGCTGAAAGAACACTGACTATAATGCCACAGGCTTCTTCTTCTTCATCTCCTTCTGACGTCACAGTTTTTGCTGCACTACTACTTTTGCAGCGTTGCCAACAAAACAAAAACGAGCAAAATGATTGGGAATGTGCTATGACTTTCCTCAGAGATTTGCCAAGCCATTTTCACCAAAATTCCCAAAACAGCAATACAGATCCAATCATCGGAAATCGGCGTGAACAGAGCTCAAAACCTCACCTCTTCAGGGCCATACCATCTTTTAACATGTAAAAATGCTTATAAGTTTAGACCCCACGCTGCTGGAAACCCAGGCCGTACTGCTGGGCCCGCTGTAGGGAAGAGAGGCAAGGGAGAACCAGGACTGAGCGAGGCAGACTGTCAGACCCTGGTGCAGTAAAACAAGAGGTTTTCTAAAGGAACTCAGGTGCTCGGAAACACTGCTTTTATCCACAGGGTTCACACATGAACACAAACTCTCTTGAACACATGCTAACTATCACATTAGTTTCACACATAATCATGTGTATGGGCCACACATTCTCACCTGAAAGGGTCAAATTACTTCACACTATGATGCTCTACGTACCACTCTATGATGCTCTACGTACCACTCTAGCTTCAGGTTTATGTATACTTTCAAGCCTGGTGCATCGCTAAAGAATGACTCAATGAGCCAGTGTCTGAGGGATTGGTATGGAAGAAAGGCTCAGAGCTGGAGTGGATCACATCACAGCTAGAGTGCAGAGGAGCTTTACAATATCTGAAAGAAATATCTTAAACTGGCTCCCATACCCACAATTTTCACTCTTTACACACAATTTCAGTTAAAATGTAGGACAAAAACTCCAAGCAACTGCCCCAAGACAGCAAACAATCCCAGCCTTCAAACCATCTCTGTTCCTCACATCACCAGAGAGTCTTTTCTCTCTGGTGATCATGATATTTTTTTCGCAACTCACGATTTTTGACTGGGAACCAGAGTTTGACAATCAACTGTCCTGCACTGACTGTCAGTATTTGGATCATTTAAATGCTTCTCATTTAAAAAAAGACTGTATTGCAGTTCAATAAAGATGACTGGATTGTAAAAGTACCTTTTCTGTGCTTTATATTTGAACATAAATGAAACTGGAAGCTAGTCTCACATTATTTTGGACATGTAATTGGGTCACACCAAAAGCCTGATGGAATTGCATTGAGCACTTATCCATGGGGAACGTCTGTCAGCCCAAAGGCCTTTTTCATCAACTTCTGTCTCATATAATAGGCTAAATGGTCCAAAGATGAAAATGTGCTTTGAGTCAAGGGCATAATACTGTGCACATTTAACCATCCACAGGGCTTTGAAGGTCAGGTTCAAGGTACAGTATATTATGGTAATGAGGTTGGCTCTACATTGTGAGAATGTAAAACAGTGATTTAATTTGCCCTGACAGTTCAATTGTGTCCTGTTTCTCTCTTTCCTGTAACCTTGGCTCTGTGCTGGCAGCCTCGTGTCTGCTTCAGCCCTGTTTCTATGAAAAGGTCAGCCTGCCTCTCACGTTGAGCATGTTTATGGAGGAACAGGACACCGTTTACAGCGTTCAGTATGCACCTGCCTCCTGCTAACTCTCAAGCAATTACATTTTGCTGCAAATTTTGCATGGGTGAATATCCCACATCAACTTCCTTTGATTGTCTGTGTGTGTTTTGTGGCAATGATGATGCCCCTTATTATACTGCCAGTGTAATAATTATTCCCATTAAAGGAGAGAGCCATAGGGAACTGGACTATTGCTGTTTATGGAGAAAGCCACAGTCATTTTACTTATGGAGTTCATGCCATATGGTGCTTGTGGAGTTCAAATTATTCTTAATAACAAAAAGTAAAACTTAGGGAGAATAGTGTACAGAGAAATGTTCAGGAAACAGATGCAGACAAAATATGTAACACAAGCCAATCAGAGCAGACTGGGCTTTTCCAGAAGGCGGGCTTAAGGAAACGGAGCATTTCAAACAGAGGGTGGATACAAGAATATTCAGACAGAGAGTATGTTTTTGAACATTGAAGCATGTAAACATGTTCTAGTAGAAACCCAAAATACAAGTATGAATGAGGAGGATATGTCCAATTTAAAACGTGTCTAGAGGGAACTTCAGACTTTGATAGATCACACTGTAGATCCTTCAACCAATCTAATTCATAGGGTAGTGTAAACTAATAAATCCGACACTGAATGTCAAAGTTTTACTTAAGGTCATCAATATTTGTGTTGCTATTTCCTTTGCTGTTGGTTTCACCGTCTTGTCTGTTTGAGACTGTATGAGAATGTTTGATGGCTATAAATGGAGTCCTAGCTTCTTCTTCTTGTTTGTGGCTACATGATAGATTGTTTCACATTTCTATGTTGCGTTCTTGAAAAGGGAAATCAAAGATGTCTCTGCCAAACTGTAAAAGTAAGGATCGTAATACATCATTTAAACTGCTGAACATCAAAATCAATTCTCATTTTCTCCTGAAGAGTTACGTATTTATTATTTATTATGGGCTGTGTTACATTGGCTGCATTGCCTCTGACCAACAGCCACATAGAGCCCCACAGAGCAATTTTTGGGCAAATTGGGAGAGAGAAAATGATGTCATGTGATTCAGTGAATGATAAAAATCGATGTTAGATCCTCAACCACCTCGCTAGAAGAAGAGTAAACACCACTACCCAACTCTGTATTCATGTAATTGACTAACTAGAAAGATCTAAACAGCTTGTGCTCACAGTGCTAGATATTTGTGCCAGTTGGTGCAGATCTGAGGAAGCTGCATGAATCAGTCGACTGGTGGCCGAGGACATAGTCTAAGTCCAGTTAAGAGCAAGCCAGGAGCAGCAAGACCGAAGTCTGGGAGAGGTGAGGGTTTAAAGTGGTCCTGCTGAAAGTGTCAGAAAGGGATTCTGTCTGGTGCCATTCCACCCATCCAGTCACACAATCGGACCAAAATAAAATAAAAGTCTTGAAAGAAATGTAGGTGTACCGGGTTTCATCTGTTTATTTCAACTTAGAGAGAATGTAACCAGAGGTGTAATTGATTGATAGAGGCTCAATTGCTGCAAACAGGACCAACTAAAATTGAGAACACTAATATGTATAATGTTTAGGATCCTCCTAAAGCTTTGTGAGATTAAGTTTGATGCCACATTTCTTTAGTGTCTCCCCTTAAAAAGGAAAAGGTGCAAAGGGGCTCTTACAGTTTCTGAGCTGTTTCTCACTGCTTGTTGTGATTCGTGGAAGGTAAATATGGGAGGTGTGGCTGTTGATCAGATGTTGGTCAGGAGGAACGCAGTTGTTGTAACAGCAGCTCATGATTGATCAATGCTTCAGACGAAGATGAGGATTGATTTTGATGTTCCATAGTCAAAATGATTTATTTAAATCTGGATTTTTATTGTTGGCCGACACTTGTTTAATTAACTTACTCAGCCACAGAAACAATCAATCATTTACTCACAAACAGCAACAGGATTCATTTAGGACTAGGGATACACCGATCCAACTCTCTAAGTCATGATACCGATACCTATACCTTGGCTTTTAAGGCTTTTAAATCAGTCAATACCAAGTACCGATCCCGTACCAGCATTGAATCGATAAGCTGAAGCTGTGTGAAGAAACTGGGACCGGTCGGATGCAGGCAGCCGAGCTGCCGGTAATAGAGCACCGGCACGCAATGCATCTTGGGATATGGTGGGCCGCGAAGGATACATCAGATGTGTCCTCCAAATCTGGGACCAGAAGGCTGCATTCGTCGGCTGCATTGAAGGACTCTTCAACAAAAATGCGAAATGGGACAGCACTAGTCGCAGCGCTGTGACGCTACCAGTCTACGAATGCAGCCTCCGAAGGATGCAGACCCTGAATTGAGACACAGCTTGAGTGTCTGAGTGTCTCCTGATTGCTTTCATTCACTTCACCTGTGCTCAATCACCTGCCACTGGCTTTTTCCTCTGCCAACCCCACACTGCACTCATTCAACTCACCTGCCTGCAATCTACTCATCACCCCACACACATACTCCCCTGCTTTCCCTGTTCTGGTTGTCAGATCGTCTTTGTTCTTCCCCCTGTGTGCTTCATGTTCCGGCCTTGTTCCTCCCCGTGTGCTCGTCGTGTCTCCAGTGTTTATCCCTCGTGTTGTCTCTCTACGTTCCATGGTTTGGGACTTTGCCTTTTTTTTGTGACTTTGCTTTTTTCTGTTTTTTTGCTCGCTCCCAAGTAAAGAACTTTGCCTTCCACCTCGTCTCCAGTGTCTGTGTCTGCGCTTAAGTCTCTGATCTGCCCCTCGGACGTGACAGATATGTAATCTGAACCTTCATTTGGAGACGTGTGCACTTCAACGTTCCCCTATGAAATGCGACAAAGTACTGGCATGTCAGATGTCTGGTCTATCCCTGACAAAAGCACAGTCCATGGGGAACTCATTGGGAGTGCTGGAGTAGGCCTACAGGAGGAAGGGAGGGGAGAAGTCTGAAATCCCTGTTGGTCTTGGATTGCAGAAAGTGGCTCACTAATAAGACTGAGATGGGTTCTTTAAAGCTCCCAACAGCCGGGAACGTGACTCCCGCCGAGGCTTGCTTGGGTGGGTGGGGGGTGTAGCGGTAGGAGGGAGTGGGAGGGTGTAATGGATGTAGTTGTACGGCATTCAGGCAGAGGTGGAAATAGAGGGAAAGGGACATTTCATCAAAATAGAAGATGAAGGTTGAGAAATCTATTGTAACAAGCTCTTTGACATTTTGGATTTTTCAGATCAATATCAATTTCCTCTCTGTGTGTGCAGTACTGAGATTTGTAGGTCGAGGACAAGTTTAGCATAGCTTAGCCCAAAGACTTGAGGCGAGGGGGACACTGTCGGGAAAAATACATAATCACGCTTTAACAGATGAGGCTCACCATATTCTTTCTTATATTTCATCAAATCTAATGTGCTCAATTTTAGCAGCAGCGCTCATGATTCTTAATAACTCCTAATTAAAATGTCATACGAACAGTAACATCCACTGCTTTCGTGTTTCAACAAGTGCAGGCTTTAGCCTCTCCACACACACACACATTGAAGATACCGTTAGGTACTGGATACAAACAGCTAATGAAACAGGTATTGAATGACATGCTAACATGCTGACTGATTTTGTGTTTTTATCTGAACTAGACTAGCGAATATTTTTGTTTCAGGCTCAGGGACAACATCAACCAGTCCTGCACCACAAGGCTCACAGACAAATTCCTCCTGTCCTCCACCACCAGACTCACTGACAACTTCATCCGATTCTGCATCACCTGGTTCAGGCTCTAGAGCTCTGAGCACCATTTACCACTTTACTCACAATGCAGTGGTTCACTTAATGTTCATAGTACTTCTAATACCTGTTTATACCTGCACACACCACAGTTTACATATATAATTAATTACAGGGTTCTCTAGGCCAACCATGGTCTGACTCCAGCTCTGTTCTTAACACACTGACATGAAATAGGTGTCTTACCGTGTTCTTGGAAAGAAAATGAATGAGAGTATATCCCAAAATGTTGAACTAAGAGAGCTAAATGATTGGGGGGGGGGGGGGGGGGGGGGTGAAGAATGGAACTTCATGTACCTGGGCTATTAATGTTTTTTTTTAACCAGCAACACCCTCTACATGACATGTCCAAACAACATCGAGTATTAACAGTAAGTTCAATTGGTTCAGCTTGATTGTCTGCTGTAGTTTATCCAGAGACAGAAACAGAACTGTTATCTCTGCACATGGCAGAGTACACCTTTGAACCATTGTACAAGTCAAAGTTGTTTTTCTGATGTAATTATTTATTATAGTGCAAAGGAAGGCTGAAATAAATTACATATTTGAATGAAAAAAGGCTCTCCTCCACTCTCCCATAAAGGTCTGAATACCCTTCCTTCTGGCAAAATGAATATGGCTATAGGAAAAGGTGGAGCGGTTTTCTTACCCCATCTCCCCCATAACCATTTTCATACAGTAGTTTTACCTACAGCACTAGAGCATGAATAAAGAATGAAAGCGATGGTATGTATCAGCAGTCCATGGTGTGCAAAACAACAGCAGATGGAAAAAAACTTTTTTTCAACCTGATTCATCCAAAAATAACCAGAAAGCTCCAACTTATAAGTGCAAACCAGATTTGGAAAAAAGGCTTTGTACAGAGTGTACATTTTCAGAGTGTGCGAGCCTGAATAGAGAATCAACTGCTTCCACTGGTTAATAATCTGCCAGCTGTTCTCCAGGTAGTGGTTCATTTACCATCACAGAACCAGGAGCGCCGCACAGCCTTCCATTCCTGTCGCTCATTTCACTTTAAAGAAAGAGATATCTGTAAAACAGCTGATGTTTTTTTGTTTTGTTTGTTTGTTAAATTAACAAATACATCAAATCATTTGACCGAAAAGCTGTAAATGAGCCTAAGAACGAGGCTGGACTGAGGGTAGGGTGGCAGGGTTACAGGAAAGTTAAAGTATATACCCAGGAAGTCAAACCTTTTTTGCTACAAGTGCCACTGAGTGACTTCCATGGGAATAAAGGAGGCCCCACCTCCAACGCTGTCTCCAGTTCTCTTTTTACATCCATAAGTTGAATTAACTGGTGATATAATGTATGCATGCCTAGTGTGTGGGTGCGATGGCAATCTCAGGATGCTTAGAATTACAACTAGAGAATGACAAAGTAGGTGACTGTGTTGATGCCTGCTCAAAACATTGAAGACCTCAATATATCCTTTACAAAATGTTCCTGTTATCAGTCTTATATTTGTATCATGTATTGTTATTAATGTGATGTTATGTTGATTTGAGAACTGTTTGTAAATACAGTCTGAGGTGTTTACACCCAGATTGAACGCAGCATGTAGATAACGTTGTAGCTGTTGGTGATGTACTCAGATTAACTGTATACCTGTATCTACCATCGATCATGTTTGATATTAAAGCCTGCAGACATTTATCTCTATCACCCCGACAATGTTCTATACTATTCAGCACACATTTATCCACATCCACATTTAAAGTAGACTTTAGAAACTATAGGGACATAAATTAGAAAATGGTTTCGCACAAGGGTTGAAGACTAAAATGATTAGTGGCGTGGAACAGTCTATATAAATTCGGTTAACATGGTTTTGAAGAGTTTGGACAGTGATTATGGAGCTACAGTGAGAGTTGGTGGAAGATATAGGTAAATATTCTCACGATATTCAGAGCATGTATTAGGCATCAATTAAATATTGTCTATTTAAAAATAGAGGAGTAATGTCTACCTGAGAAGGGAATGAAGTCGCTCCCTCTTAGTTTTATCAGAGCTTCTCTATACTTCGTTTACGTAGCTGGGTCGGCCGCGCGTGTCTTTTAGTGCATGTGAGCGCTCCACTGGCTCCCTCACGTCCACCACTCTGCATTGCTCTTATATGGCGGTTGCATCTGATCACGATGTCTCGATTGACGGCATTGTCATGGAAGAGATGCGCTGTGTTTACCTGTGGATCGTCCTCACGTAAACAGTGTTACCTCTGTTGGACTGTTGCCGTTGTGAACACTGTTAGCGCTGCTCGCACCTTTAGCTGTCGGCTCAGCCGTCTCCTTCATGAGAGGCGTGTGAAGGCAATACATATGATCTGAATTTCAAATTTAGCTCCTTTAAAGTTAATAAATTTTCTTGTCCATCTCTATTTGGATGAGATCAACCAAACACCAGCAGACAGAGTAGTCCAGGGTCATCAGGCTGATCTTAGAGGATTCCTCATCTCTTGACATCTTCCTGCTTTCATCTCTAACTCTGCCACACAGTCCTCTGCCCCTTTTGACCTTCACAGCCTGCTGGGGACGGAGCCAGCTTTACCCCCCCCCCCCCCCCCCCCCCCCCCCACACACACACACACACACACACAAAGAGACACACTCTCGCTAATATCCACTGCAACAACTGCAACAAATTTTGTGTTAAAAATAATGTTCCTCTTCATGCACTCAACAACCCTTTCTCGTACAAAATGACTTCGCCATACAACTAAACTGTGTTCTCAGATACATTTTAAGGGACTGAGGTTGCGGTTTGCTCAACAAAAGCACATGTTTTGATTATGTTTTGGCAATACACTACTTGTTTAACAAACTGGCAGTCAGGAATGAATGAAACAGAACATAAGTTACGAATGTAACTATGGCTCTGTGATTTCCGGATTACTGCCAGTGGCAGTAAACAAAGTGAAAAAGTAAGTTCTTATATAATCAAAGTCACATGACGTGTGACGTGTACACCTCAAACAAGGCTCAAAGTGACTGGCATGACGTGCAGGTATGTGTAGATCTCAGATTGTGGCATCCCTCCCATTGCAGCCCAGAATGTGGGCGCCATGTCACCCAAGAACCATCAGCCTTCCACTGAAGACACACAGGACAAATAAAAAGCACATCGATTTCACTCACACGCTTGGCAGTCATAACTGCCAGAAGAAAAGCAGTTTTCATCGACAAATTTCTCATGGTCACGTCTGTCATAGGCCTAAAGGATGAACTCCTCAAGGCTTGCAAGACCAGTGACAGGTCCCATTCTGAAGCCTCCTGGCAACTCGCAGAAATGATGTCATGTGGCCAAGGTGTACAGATATAGCTGCCATGAACCTTTAAGATTAAAGCAGTCCAGCCAGCTTCAAAAAGATACTGCAAGTACTATGTTCCACAAAGGGCATGAGGTCCATCCTCTTTAGAAAGTGTCATGAGCTGTGTCTCAATTCAGGGGATGCATCCTTCGGAGGACCCAGCCTTCGCGGTCTACGTGGGCCGCGTCCTTTGAGGGCCGCGAAGGCTGGACCAAACTGAGACGGCCTACGCTACAGAGGACTTCCTGTTCGCGTCACCAGCTGTTCCCGCCCCCACCCCCCTCTTGCTGCTCCCATCGCCTAGAATCCCTGCTCAACAGGATTATTTACATTATGTATATATATATATATATACAGTATTTATAGTGTATATACCTGTATATATATTTATAGTGTGTATATATAATACCTGCTGAGCAGGATTATATACATACACACATAAATACATTAAACTAAAACCGTTTCAGTATATATACTTTAAAGTTTTGAGTTTAGTGTTTTTCATCAGATTTTTAACCATATATTCAATTAATTCATTCATAGATCTTTTTCAAAATATTGTTTTTCTAAATTAATCAGTTAATTAATAGTTACTATGTTAAATAACAAATTTTCAATCAGTTATAGTTCTTGTAATTAAAACAATGTATTTATCAATAACTTTATTTCATTTCATTCACACATACATATATATATATTTACATATACATATATTAGGCAGAGGAAATCAATCAAGACAGTTAACATTAACAACAGCAGCAACACAAACGTCAGCAAACACGTTTATTAACTTGCAGTAGCACATACTTTATATTTTTATATAAAACTACTGGTTGTCTTATTACTAAAGGCTTTATAATGGATGAGAGCTAATGTAACTATAACCTTAAGTACAGGATGGTCAAATGGAGATATTACAAATGGACTAATAGCTTAATTCAAAGCTATGGTTGCTGAATGTTTGTCCATCATTCTCTCCTCGGCTCCTGGCTCCCTGTAAGAAAACAAGAACAGAATCAGCAAAATACTGAAATTCAGTGTATTGGTGTAATTAATCTTAACGTTACCGGACTTAAAGTGATATTTCAGGTTCACAACCTGTCTACCTGAGCTCCTGTTGGTCCGTTTATGTACATGATATAAAGTATAAATCATCTGTTAAATCATCACAATCTCAGTAAGATATTATTCAACCTCTGAGGTTTGAAAGTGAAGTTATTAAAAGTTACTTTACAAGTCTAACTACGGTCGGATGCAGGCTCGTCAGTTACCAGTTAGTTAGCTTGTCAGTTACCAACGTCACGTAACTTAACCGATCACCTTAACACACATGTGATATTATAAGATCTCTTATTTTGCTTTTATAAAAATAATAATAATGCATTTTATTTATATAGTGCTTTAAAAGGCACTCAAAGACACTTTACATGGTAAAAACAGAAACAATAAAAGCATTTTTAATAAGAACAAAATCTACGACATAACAGTAAAAAAGGAAAATGTACACGAAGTGAAAGAAAGAAAACATACATGACTGACTTTAGAGGTTATAAGCAGATTTGAATAGGTGAGTTTTAAGTGCAGTTTTGAAAGTGGCGAGTGACGAAGAATGTCTGAGGTGTTGGGGGAGGGAGTTCCAGAGGGAGGGGGCAGCAACGGAGAAGGCCCTGTCCCCCCAGGTCCGATGCTTGGACAGAGTAGGGGGGGTAAGGAGGTTGGCGTCGGCGGATCTGAGGTTGCGGTTGGGAGTGTGACGGTGCAGGAGGTCTGAAAGGTATGAAGGGGCGAGGTTGTGGAGGGCTTTGTATGTGATGAGGAGAATCTTGAACTGGATTCTTTGCTGTATGGGGAGCCAGTGGAGGTTTTGAAGGACTGGGGTGATGTGGTCTCTGGTGCGGGAGTGGGAGAGAAGACGGGCAGCTGAGTTCTGGATGTATTGTAGTTTATTGATGATTTTGGTGGGTGAGCCGTACAGGATGCTGTTGCAGTAGTCCAGTCGAGAGGTGATGAAGGCGTGGATGAGTGTTTCAGCGGCTGCGGAGGAGAGGGAGGGGCGGAGACGGGCGATGTTTTTGAGATGAAAGAAGGCGGTTTTTGTGGTGTGATTGACGTGGCGTTCATATGAGAGAGTTTGATCGAAAATGATCCCAAGGTTACGGACATGTGTGGAGGCAGGAACAGTGATGCCATCGCTGCAGAGGGAGAATTTGTGGTGGGATTTGGGGCCGATGATGAGGACTTCAGATTTGTCGGTGTTGAGTTTGAGGAAGTTTGCTTGCATCTAGGTTTTTATATCTGTGAGGCAGTTGGTGATGGTGGAGTGGATGGTGGGGGTGATGGATTTGGTGGAGATGTAGAGCTGGGTGTCGTCAGCATAGCAGTGGTACTGGAGACCATGGTGGCGTATGATGTCGCCAAGGGGGAGCAGGTAGAGGATGAAGAGGAGGGGACCGAGTACTGAACATTGGGGGACACCTTGAGAGACTGGGGCTGTGTCAGACTTGAATTTGTTGATGCTGATGAACTGTTCACGGTCAGAGAGGTATGATTTGAACCAGGAGAGGGCTGTGCCAGTGATGTGGAGGGAGGACTCGAGACGGGAAAGGAGGATGGAGTGGTTGATGGTGTCGAAGGCTGCGCTGAGGTCGAGCAGTATCAGGATGTTGAGGGAGTGTTCATCAGAGGAGAGGAGGAGGTCGTTGGTGACTTTGATGAGGGCAGTTTCTGTGCTGTGATGAGATCTGAATCCGGATTGAAATGGTTCATACAGTTGGTTTGAGTCCAGGTGGGTTTTCAGTTGATGGGCAACAGTGCGTTCCAGTATTTTAGACAGAAAAGGGAGATTGGAGATGGGTCTGCAATTGTTGTGGATGTCGGGGTCAAGGTCGAGGATGGGTGTGACTGAGGCGAGTTTGAGGGCGGGAGGCACGGAGCCAGTAGACAGGGAGGAGTTGATGACAGAGAGGAGGTGCGGGCGGAGGGCCGGCAGACAGGCCATAACTAAAGTGGAAGGGATAGGGTCGAGGTCACAGGTCGGAGTCTTCATGCCAGAGAGTGATTTATTGAGATCCGAGGGGGAGATGAGAGAGAATCGGGAGAGTGACCGGTCAGTTAGTGGAGGATTTGCAGATACAGGGTTGGACGAAGCGGGGCTGGAAGTGGCCAGTTGGTTGTAGATGGTGTCAACTTTTTGCTTTGTAGAATGAAAGGAAGGAGTTACATTTCTCTGGTGTGGAGGAGTGGGAGAGATTGTCCATAGGTTTGAGGAGTTTGTTTATTGTGGGGAAGAGGACCTTGGGGTTGGCGGAACCAGAGTGGATGATGCCAGAGTAGTAGGTGGAGCGAGCAGAGTTTAGAGCCAGTTTGTATTGCTGTATGTGTTCCTTGTAAGCCAGGGTGTGAACTGTGAGGCCGGTTTTTTTGGAGAGTGGCTCTAGTCTGCGTTTCTGGGATTTCATGAGGCGGAGTTCAGGGGTGAACCAGGGAGCAGTGTGGGGAAAAGAGACAGTTCTGGTTTTGAGAGGGGCAAGCTGATCAAGGCAGGAGGATAGTGTTATTGTAGAGGTTGACCAGGTCTGAGGGGGAGGGGCTAAGGGAGGGGGTGAGTGTGGAGAATTTTTCAGTGAGACAGGCTGACAGGGATTGATAGGGAGGGCAGACAGACTTGATATTACGGAGAGTGATGGTGCGCGTGAGTTTGGGTTCTGGGATGGGGATGTCGATCTCCATGATGATGGCTAGATGGTCGGAGATGGTGAGGTCATAGCCGGAGAGGTGGTTGATGGTTATTTCAGTGGAGCAGACCAGGTCCAGGATGTGACCGCGGTTGTGGGTGGGGAAGTCGATGTGTTGAGTGAAGTTGAAGCATTTAAGCATGTCCAGAAATTCTGTGGCAGTTTTACAGTCTGAGGAGTCGAGGTGGATGTTGAAATCACCAAGCAACAGGATGGAAGGTGAGACGGAGCAGAGCTGGGTGAGGAATTCAGATAGGTCGGAGAGGAAGGCAGGGTTGGGTTTGGGGGGGGCGGTAGATAATTGCAATGACCAGGGGTTTAGGACCAGAGAGTTTGAATGTGAGCTGTTCAAATGAGGGTGGACTTTCGATGTTAGTCAGGCTGGTTTTGATGTGTTGGCGGTGAAGAGCGGCAATTCCTCCACCGTGGCCATCAGGGCATGGTTTATCCAGGTAATGATATCCAGTTGGGGTGGTTTGATTGAGTGCGTAGTAATCCAGGTGCTTTTGCCAAGTTTCAGTGAGACAGAGGATATCAAGTTTGTTGTCAGTGATGAATTCATTGATGATTGGGCCTTTATTGCTTAGTGACCGAGTGTTGAACAGAGCAAGTTTCATGGAGTGTTTTGTGATTGGTTGTGAGGTTTTGGGTAGGGTTCTGAGGTTGGCTGCATTCACGTGCTGTTTGGTATGATAACGTAATGAGGGAGTGGCAGTACGCCAGTGCTGAGTTCACAGAGACGGGATGGAATTGACAGAAGTAGGGTTGTAGATGATGAACTTGTGCTGGGAGCCGATATGAACATCACTGGGAGGGATGTAGCTGAGGTTGTTTTTGTTTATGGCTTTGTGAATGCGGTGTGGACGGGGCAGCCTCTCTGTCACAATAGTCTGAATGGGGAGAGCTGCAGCTGAAGGGGTTGATGACAGGGAAGGCCAGGAGGGGGAGCAGTCACGGGAAACTGTGCTCTGAGGTGGCAGCGTAGAAGAAGAAGAAGGGGCGTGTGTGTGGAAAGTAAATAGTCAGTCATGTGGACAAGAGTGTACAGCATGCTGTAAATTAGCCGCTAGCAGGCGGCTACCCAGCTTGTTAAAATTAATACCATCGTTCTTAAAAGAGGAAGAGCGGTCCCAAAACAGATTAAAATTGTCAATGAAGCTCACGTTGTTGGTCCTGCAGGCGGCCTGGAGCCAAGTGTGGAGGCTGAGGACTCTGCTGAACCGCTGTGATCCACGGCCGAGTGTTGGAGTTGGACCACTGATGAAAGCAGACAGTCCACAGCTGTTTAAAAAATGTAAAAGATTTTAAAAATCAATCTTGGTCAACTCAGACTGGTGGAGGGCTGTATCGTTGATTCCCACATGAACGATAATTTGCCGAATGGTAGACGGGGGGGGGGGCGTGCAGCAGGCCAGGCAGTTTCAGCAGGATGTCTTGAGCCGTTGCTCCGGGGAAACAGTGTGTGGCCACGTTGAAGAAACGGGTATTCCTGATTATTGAGTCCCCGACTATCAGTGTCGTCGGGGCGAAGAGGGGACGAGGCGACAACACTGCGCGTGTAATATGCGTGGATGGAGGCGAGGATTTAACCAGTGGTGGCGGAGTGGACGAGCAAGGACTGAGAGAACGGGGGACCGAAGCTCACCGCGGTGCTGGTGTAAAGCACGGTATGGAGCGGCGAGTCCTGGTACGAGAGGAGTGCTCCATAATGACTGGCGTAGGGATGTCGGGGGACCCGGGGCTGTGTCAACAGTCCCTTGAGGCGGCAGCTGGGATGGTGTAGGAAGCTGGGAGTCCCTAGCCAGAGGAGGGAAGTCGTGTAGGGCAAGGGTGTCATATTTATTCTTCAGCTGGACATCGAAGTTATGGGCCCATATGACCTTGTGACAGATCCTTGTGCCCTCTAAGGAGTATAGGTCCACCTGGGTCTGTATTGATCCCAAATCAACTGCACCATCTGGGGGGACAATCTCCATTCCCCAGGCAGTAACCTCCAGCATGAGAGGTAATCTACTACAGAGTTTGCTCTGGTTGGGAGATGCATGGCCCTCAGGGAGGCCAATTGTGGATGAGTCCATTTTCACAGCCTCAGAGCTTCCCTTGGGGACGTCTGTGACCTTGTCCCTCCTTGATGGTTGATGTTAAACACAGCCGAGGTATTGTCCGTCCGAATGAGCGCATGCTTGTCCTTGAGAAAAGGCAAGAAGTTCTTCAGCGCCAAGTAGACAGTCCAGAGATCACTATTGTGCTTATTGTACTTATAGCCCCTTGACTGACCTCACACCACCGCCTAACCAAGTGAGGCCTTTGTTGTAACCACTGCTCGCCTTGCTGGGACTGAGCCAAGAGGAACACCATGCAGTAAGAATGTGCTGTCCCTCCATTGCCGTAGCTGAATGAGACACTTGAGCGTTACACTGACCTTGACCCACCTGTTTAAACAAGGGTCCATGTGGAGGACATTGCACCAGCTCTGCAGGGGCAGGAGATGCAGCAACCCCAGGGGTTTGATTACCGAGGCCGCCGTTAGCATCCCCAGCAGCATGAGCCATGCCTGGACTGTCAAACTCGCCCCAGGATTAAAAGACTATATTAGGCACTGAATCCTGTCTACTCGCTCCATAGTCGGACGCACCTACATAGAGACCTAATTCAGAGACAGGCCGATGAAGGTGATATGCTGTGCTCGACAACGCAAGCTCTTTTCTCGTTTAACGAACATGCCCAGTGCCTCGACATGAGCTATGACCTCCATTGTTCTCTGTTCTGCCTCCCAGAAATATGGGGCGCAAATGAGCCAGTCTTTGAGGTTAGAGAGAATCTTTACTCCCCCCAGAATCAGGCTCCCCTCATCTTGTAAAAATCCGAGGAGCCAGGAACAGGCTGAAGAATAGGACGGCAAACTGATATGCATGACCTAAAAGGCAAAGGGAAGCAACTTTTTGTGTTCTGGGTGAATAGGAATGTGAAAGTAGGTGTCTCTGGGCCCTCACTGGGTCAGCATTTTCTACATAATTCCCCCTCCTGATGCCGAGGTGGGCCAGGGCAGTGTGGATAAGGTGATTTATTGCCTCGTCTGTGGATCTGTTGGAGCGGTATGAGACTGCAACGGTCTGAAAGTCTTTGACAAGTCTCTAAAAGCACTTCATCACTCACTTGAGGTCATAGCCACTGGCAGCGCTACCAGCTGGGGTGAGGTTTCTTCGGGACAGAGACCACTGTTTGACAGTTTGAAGCACGTGGTAATAACAGGCTGGGTGATGGAGCGGTTGAAGATTACTATGAAAACCTGTACCAGCGTGCCGTCCAGTCCTGCTGCCTCCTGGTTTTGACGCTCCAGAAGCCCTTCTCACGTTGTGCTCTGAAGCCTTGTTTATACACGAGACACCTCGGAGACCCGCGAGCTACGCGCACACACAAAGGCGTTCATGAATTCAGAGGAGGAGTAGTAATTAACTATAAACTGATATCTCATATTCTAAATTCATGGACAAACTTTATAACCTTCATACCATAAAGGAAAGAGACAACAATTTGGAACAACAATTGCATTATAATGATAATATAATATCCTGTAAACAATTAGATCCAGCTGGCAAAATATTTACTCAAATAGATTTCTGGTGTTGAATCGGTCGTCTCGCTAAAATCTTGAGACATAATAACAGTAATTAATTATTTAACTTCCTAATTTAAATGAGCTTTTATTAGTATTCGTGGTAGTTATGCCTGAAAAGCCCTTTGCAGTGTCTTGTTACAAAGATTTGGAGGTGCACAAACAAGTGCTGCGACAACTTCACGCAAAATACGTGATGATGTGACACTACGGCTCACATAATCCTACATTGAGACGGCAACTGCATGCTGCTCCTTGGTCGGGGCTCCCCCCATTATGCGACAGTTTGTCGGCTGCCTGCCATTGAGCTCTTCGGCCAGAGAAGCGTCTGCCCTCTCTGTCCTGGATGGGATTGTTTTGTACTTGCCACAAGTTCTGGAATCAGTCGGTTGCAATTGTGATTCCAGTTTCTTGACGCCGCTTAGCCTCTTTCAGTGCTCGATCTCTGAACTGGAGCTTTCTGTTTCAGCTGTTGTTTGTATTTAGGCAAAAGCAAGATGGTGGCTTCGCCTGATTTGCCAAAAGGAAGGAGAAACGGGGCTTTGTACCCGTCCTTGTACTGTGTGTAGCAGTGGTCCAGAGGAGTTCAACCCTGCTTTAATGATGTTTTTATCCGCCCACATATCAGACCGGCATCGCATCATCACCAAGGCCACACATGCACTCTCTTGGGGGAAAGAAACGCGCTGTCACATATGGAGAGAAACATGAAAAGGCAGAAAAACTGTTGTGTAGCGAATTAAGCTCTACTTTCACACTGAGATTTGATGCACATAAGATACGTGAATATTCAGCTAGTGTGGTAAATTGCTAAATAATGCTGTGACAATTAATACTGATGGATGAGTTAGCTTAGCTAGCTTGAATGGGAGGCTTCTGCAGTACAGTCTTACTCTTAGGCTCAAATCAATTAAACACCAACGACAGGAGGTGGGTCTTCATCTGTAGTCTGTGCAGTTTTAATATGACAAAGATGTTCCAAAGACGGCCACCGCAAAGGCTCAATCACCACTGTTTGTGTCTAGTTCTGGACATCCAAGAGCGTCTAATTGGTCGACCTCAGTTCTCTGACTGGAGTATGGAGATGCAAGAGTTTGGCTAAATAACGTGGCGCCAGCCTTGGCTAAAAGTCTTACCTGGAAAAAGTTAGTTTTGACAGCTGAACCAATCACTCCTAGATTCTTAATAAAAGTTTGATAGAAGCTAAAGGGCCTCTGATAGGTCAGGTCGTCCAAACAATGATCTGAGTCTTTACATTGAGATTGAAATCCAAGTTTTTTGATATCATTTGACCACAGACGTCTGAGAGGAAAACAAAAGACACAGACACATTGAGATTAAAAATGGATGATTTCATTACAAAGCCAACACATAAAACATCAATAACACTGATCCTGGTATTGCGGTAACACGGTCACGTAATGTGGGAGCATCCCTCTGCTACATGAATATTGCAGAGGATTTCTAAAAAAAGTTCCCTGTACAACTCTACAGACCTCTGAGTCTGCATCAACTGAATCTGAGAAAAGCTCATCAATTATCAATTAAAGCTGGAAACACATCATTTTAAGAGAGATGTGTGTGTCTGTTTTTGAGAGAGAGAGTTTGTAAGCAGAGTTGTTGCTTGTAGTTGTCTTCATTCATGGAATATTGAATATCAAAACAGGGTGAGATACTTTGGGTGTGTAAATGTGTGTCTTCCAGTATTTATGCTTCACAGAAGGATGCTCACTTAAACAACAGTAAGTGTGTTTCAATGTTGCAGGGCAGGGAGAATGGTTCCCATGCAGGGTCCGAAGCCCACTCTGTACCCATCTCCTTGACAGTAACCTAGACAGAAGAAAAGATGGGACATTACTATAAATACAAACATGTGATCATGGACATGATTATCAGTAGGATCATATGACTTAAGGCCATCTGAAAACACATAATTCATGTCTTTTTGCTGTCAAACATTTTGTCAAACTAATTTATTGTTAATATTTGTATACTTGAAAGAAAGGAAAAGAATCCTCTGAGGCCCGTCACAAATGTTTCTTCACTCTCCAGTGTTAATAGATAACTAGACAGGGAGGGGCATGGAGAGGCAAACAGCAGCAGTAACTGTAACCTACAAGCAAAGGACACGGATACATTGAATCTGTACCATGAATACTTTCAACATACATATGTGTATATCAACGTACTGTTCTAACCATTCATGTTTAAAACTGCATTCTCAACAAAACTACTTGGTTAGGTTTAGTAAAAGATCATGTTTGGCTTCAAATAAGTTTGATACTACTGGTTTCACACAGGACACAAAAACGGGTCTCCTGGGTCAGTCCCATGTTCGACCCATCCTTCCACTCCAACCTCCTCCCTACGAGGACTTTGATTAAACACATTTGTGATACATCAAAAACAAATGTAATCAGTTACATTGTATGAGAAAGAGATTTTAGGAGACAGGCTCCCACACCACAGTTTAGCCAGTTTAGTTCATGATTTTTTCGTAATATTTTTGGCGAAAACATGTTTTAATTAATGCAAAAAGTTGATTGTGTATTTATATTCCTGTCTTTGATCAGCTGGTTGTCAGTTGGTCTGCTATGTTTCCTGTTTGTATCCCTCGTGTAGTTGTCCTCCTGATCCTGTTTTGTTTGTCATTTTTGCAAGTTTTGTTTTGGACACTTTCTTTATGAAATCACTGTTAAATATCCTTCTGCTCCCTGTGTTTGTCTGCTGTGGGTCCATCCCCTATTGTCTGTTTGCCATACCGTGACAGCTTGTAACATGCCGTAACTCATGTGCCCCAGTGGCGTAACATTACGCTACAGAATGTTCATTAAGAATCACTCAATTTTTGAGCTCACACAGGACACAAACACTGGTCGGCTGAGTAAAAGTCCTGTGTTTGTTTGACACAACCAACTCACCTCCCCCTTTTATCATAAAATGTTATTCCTATTGTGTAGATTTTACACCAACAATTATGAAAAAAACCTTGTTAGTTGTCGGTTTCCTTATTGATATCGTTTGAAAGCCAATTTTAGATAAGAACCACTCTATATGTTTCCAGTGAATGATCCAGTTATCTGGTTCACATGGGAGAAGTTTGCCTAAAGGGCCTTCTGCCAGAAATCTCCGTAGGTTTGACAACAAAGGTACTTGGTTAGGTTTAGGAAAATATGGTTTGGGTAAAAATAAAACCTTTCTGGCAGAAAGCCCTGACTGCATCTTCTTCTCTGTGCTTATCTGGCTGCTATGCTTAGGTTTCAGTCCAACCTGTGATGGTGACTTTGTCTCCATCCCTCAAGAACGTTCTGGTTTCTCCTCCTCCCAGATCGATGCTCTTAGATCCCCTCCATGACAGCTCCAGCATGGATCCAAAACTCTCTGGATCCTGTTGAGATGCAGTACACACAGAAACATGGTACACTGCAAATGTACTGCATGTAAAACACAATCATAGAGGTAAACAAACATGCTTTCTTTTATAGATATTCCCATGGCAAAAAATGTATCAACCAACACAAAAAAGTGATTAAATAGTTTATAGTGTGTCAGATTGAATTGATTACAGCATCTTTTTAATTAGTCAGATATTTGCTTGATGAAAAAGCAATAATTTATTTTTTTGTGTCACCAGGTCATATCCATCAATGTAATTCTAGAAATTACAAAGTTATATACACTAGAAAGAAAATGGAGATGAAAATATATAAAAGCAAGGGGATGAAATGTGCAAACCCCTAGAATAAGCATATACATGTTCGGGGTTATGGGTAAAACAGAGATCCCCAAAATCCACAGTTCTAATTTTTTCACATAGGGGTTCTGAAGGTTCAAAATTCAGACAATATCTATGCTTGAGGGATTGCTTCAACATAGCTGTCAATGTGGCTGTCAACATGGCGACAGCTGAGAAAGTGGCTAGCAGCTAACGGTGCTAACAGCACGAACAGTCCAAACAACAGTAACAGTGCTGACAGAGCTAACAGGAACCGGAGACGACACCGTGGTACCGTAAAAGCACAGTGCAGAGCGGCGGCCGTGAGCTAACCAGAGGGGCACGCTCACATGCACTTACGTGCACTAAAAGGCACAGAGAAGCTTGTGTTAACACAGAGAGGGAGAATGACTTCATTCTCTGCTTAAGTACATTACTTCACTATATCTGTATAGACAATAGATGTTCGATGAATATCTTACAAAGAACATTTTGTGCAATATTTTCAAGATCTGTCTTACAGTTAACAGATTATTCACCACTCACTTCAACAACATAAGCATGAAATGGGACTTACTTTGCCTCAGGGCAGTCCTGTACCGTGTGCGATAGAATATGTATTCACATAAGATACACAGTTCAAATATTATCCATCTTAACTAGTATTTATTGAGTACTGAGTATACTGTACATGCAGACACTCACAGGTCCACTAATGGTACCAGAAGCCAGCAGGTCTCCAGGTCTGACGTTGCAGCCGTTGACTGTGTGATGGGTGAGTTGCTGTTTCATGGTCCAGTACATGTACTAGAGACAGAGATAAGAATGGTAGAATATGAGTGAAGACGTTATCCTGGTTCACCATGTGCATAAAGGAGACTGCTGGTCCCACCTGCCTCTACAGTCTGGTGATGGCTTTGAGCTCTGAGGGAGTCTGCACTAACAACATTTGTGTTAAAAATGGACGGGGTGTGTTTTGATACTGATGGTCACAGTGTTGTAACTTATTAACCAGGAATAATTGTAATAATACAAAATTGACAACATAGGGCATAGCCCTAATTTCTCAGCCTACACAGTCCTGAAAATAGCTCGGGAGTTATGAAATCATCAGGGTGGGAAGGAAAAATCTCTTTTTTCTTTGAACTCATATGAGTTGCCAGGATCAAACAGGAGACCAGCATCCAAACTAAAATGCACTGGTCCTCAAGCAGAGTTTA